>NC_133121.1:186603474-187203474 GCF_033568475.1 Henckelia pumila | reverse complement strand
GATATCGGCAAATGAGTCACAAAATCCATCGTGATAAGCTCTCATTTCCACTCAAGAATAGGCAGACTGTGAAGCAAACCTCCAGGTCTTCGGTGCTCTTCCTTGACCTGCTGAAAAACCAAGCATTTTGAAACATAGTGATACACGATAGTTTCATTCCTTTCCACCAAAATTGAGTATGCAGATCGTTGTACATCTTGTTGCTCCCTGGATGAATACTCAACTTAGTGCGATGTGCCTGAGACAAAATCTCCCCCCGTAGATCCTCATCATCCGGAATCACAAGCCGACCCAACAAACACAGAAAATCGTCTGAATGATAGTGAAATTCATATGTACTACCCTCGTTGTCTAGACGAGCCAAATGCTGGGTCTTCGAATCAGACATATGAGCATCCCGAATCTGTGAATACAAAGCTGGCTCAGATAATATCGCAAACATCTGGATACCCTTCTTGTGCTTGAAGGTATACCCTAAAGAACAAAAATCCTCGATCTCACAAGACATCGAACAAATCTAAAGTGCGGACAATCGCACCTTGCGACTTAAGGAATCAGCAGTGATATTAGTAGCTCCTGGATGGTACTTAATCTCGGAATCATAATCCTTCAGCAAGTTCACCCAACGTCTTTGTCTCATGTTCAATTCTGCCTGAGTGAACAAATACTTGAGACTCTTGTGATCTGTAAAAATTTCAAATCTCTCGCCATAGATTTAATGAAGCCAGTTCTTCAAAGCAAACACAATAGCTGCCAACTTCAAATCATGCACTGGATATCTATCCTCGTGAACCATCAACTTTCTAGAAGCGTATGCAATCACAGGCCCATGCTGAGTCAGAACACAACCTAGCCCCTGAAGAGAAGCATCTGTGTAGACCACATACCCTCCAGATCCTGACGGTAATGCCAACACAGGCGCAGAAGTCAACCGTCGTCGAAGCTCACAAAAGCTCTCCTCACACTCTGAGGACCACTCAAAATCAACACTCTTCCGAGTGAGCTGAGTCAAAGGTCGAGCTAGCTGAGAGAAATTCGCAATGAAGCGACGATAATATCCTGCTAGACCCAGAAAACTGTGGATCTCGGCAACCGTCTTCGGACGCGACCAGTTCAACACAACCTGAACCTTACTCGGATCAATAGAAATCACATCCCTAGATATGATATGGCCAAGAAAAACCACTCGATCAATCCAGAACTCGCACTTACTCAATTTGGCCTACAACTGCTCATCCCGAAGAGTCTGTAGCACCAACCGCAGGTGAGAAGCATGCTCATCCGCATCACGCGAATACACGAGAATGTCGTCAATGAAAACCATGACAAAATTATCCAAAATTCCCTGAAGACACGGTTCATCAGATCCATAAATATAGCCGGCGCATTAGTCAACCCAAACGACATCAATAGAAACTCGTAATGCCCATAGCGAGTACGAAAGGCAGTCTTGGCTATATCTTGATCTCGGACCCTCATCTGGTGATACCCAGATCTTAAGTCAATCTTGAAGTAAACCGAAATACCCTGCAGCTGATCAAACATATCATCAATACGAGGTAAAGGATACTTGTTCTTCACAGTACTCGGTTCAATTGTCGATAGTCAATGCACAGCCGCATCGACCCATTTTTCTTTTTCACAAAGAGAACCGGAGCTCCCCAAGGAGATACACTAGGACGAATGTACCCCTTATCCAAAAGATCCTGTAACTGATTCTTCAATTCACGCATCTCTGACGGAGCCAGAAGATACGGTGCTTGAGAAATAGATGAACTATCCGGCATCAACTCTATGCCAAAATCGACTTCCATAGTAGGTGGAAAACCCGGAATCTCATCTGGAAATACATCTGGGAATTCATTCACAACTGGTATACCTTCAATACCAACACTCTCAGCGAATGAATCAACCGCATAGATGAGGTAGCCTTCCCCGCTAGACTCTAGAACTCGACAGGCTCTCAAAGCTGATACCAACGACATCGAAGGTCGCGCTCCCTCACTATAAAAAAACCAGCTATCACCCTCAACCGGATGAAAGCGTACTAACCTCTGATAGCAGTCCACTGAAGCTCGGTAGGTAGTCAATATATCAATCCCCAGAATACAATCAAAATCCTCCATCGCAAGAACCATGAGATTTGATATCAGAATGTTCCCTTAAAACTCTAAAGGTCAACCCATCACTAGAATTTTAGCCAATGCAGATTGACCCGTCGGAGTGGAAACAGAAATTACTACGTCTAGTGCAATGCATGGCAACTTATGCTTCTTAACAAAATGTGCAAAAATGAAGGAATGAGATGCACCAGTGTCAATGAGTGCAAGAGCAGGAATGCCATATAACAGAAACGTACCTGCGATTACCCTCTCATTCTCCTCCACTGCCGTATCATGCCTCAAGGCAAACACCTGACTAGATGTCCGCGGCTTCAGATGAGAACTCCCAGAAGACTGTCCCTGCGATCTCTGCTGAACGGTAGCCTGAGAACCCGATCCTGAACCAGAACCAGAACCGCCTCCTCCAGCTAGTGGACAATCCCTCCAGAGTGACCAACCTCTCCACATCGAAAGCATGCTCCAGAAGCTTTACGACATCTGTCTGTCAGATGATTCTTCCCGCAATGGTCGCACTTCTCTTTCTTCCCAATACGTACCACTCCACCGGAACCAGAGGAAGAATAAGATCTAGATTTCTTGAAAGACTGAGCATGGGGACCCAAGGAACTCGTAGGCTTAGACTAAGAGAAAGACTTGTTATGCCGAATGTTATCCTCCACCTGGTGACATCGGCTCACCAATCCCTCATAAGTCGTATCATCACCAACCGCTATCCGGTCATGAATATCTGGATTAAGGCCTTGAAGAAACAGATTATACTTCATCTTGGAGCTGTCAGAAATATCAGGGCAATAGGACAAAAAATCGAAAAACTTTTGCTGGTAGTTGTCAATCGACATGGCTCCCTGACGTAAACCCAACAACTAACTTGCCTTCTCCTGGAAAAGTGCAGGAGGAAAATACAGCTTCTGAAAAGCTGTACGGAACTCGGCCCAAGTAGCAACTCCTCTCGCCGCAATGAATGGTGCAAAAGTGAACCTCCACCACTTACGAGCTCGTCCCTCCAAGAGATAACCAAGCGTCTCCATCTTCTGCTCCTCGGTACAGCGAAATGTCTGAAAACAACTCTCCAAACGCTCTAACCAGTTCTCAGCATCCTCAGGAGTCTCGCCTCCCACCAAAGGCTTAGGACCCATCTGCATGAATCGATGCATACTGAAACGACGATGATCATCACAACGATGATGATGGCGCTCCCGACGACGATCACGATCACCATCTCCCCAGCATCCACCTCCACTGTCATGGCTACTCTGATCATCATAATTTGCCATCTACAAAATTTACCTCATGGTTATCTTTATGCAGAATCTAAATCTCAAGATTACTATGCATGCTCTGATACCATAAATGTAGTGACCCTTACCGAGATCAGCTATTAATTAGAAACTTAAGCATGCAATTAACTTAATTAAAACAGTAAACCAGAATAAATTGCGGAAGCATAAAACATTATACAATCACAAGAAAAAGAATCTGTAAATACCCAAATAATTATACAACCAAATCGAATAATGTATTAGCCCAAATACATCAGAAAATAAGGATCAAGGCAAAATTCCAGCTGACCATCCACTGCCTAGCCCCTTCTCATCCAATCGCAAACCTGTCCCATGGAATAGGGTGTTCAGATACACAAAGTACAAGACGTGAGCATAAAACGCTCAGCATGAGAGTATGAGTATATCGTATTATATTGATGCATGAATGAAAGTGTACCGCCTACTAAAACTAGAGGCCAAAGATCAGATAACAAAGACAGGCCGGGCCCTGGTATGTAGCACTATGTGCCGTTGCTTCAGGAGGTGGCTCCCATACCAAATACCAGTGGATACTCCGGACCTAAATCGATGGAAGTCTATCCACTAACAGGATAGGGTAAGACCCTATAATATTCCAAAGATATAGCTCGATGTGTAATATGCATGCAACATACAATCATGTCATAAAATATGCACATAAAATCATGCAAGCACATAATACATGCATACTCAATCTGGATATCTCGAACAGTACTTTCGTACCTCACTACTAGGAAAGCTCTACCAGCTCTAAGTCCACGCCTATAGTCCGCACTACACAGCGAAATGATACTAATATCATTATATTACTCCAAAAGCCTTAACTAAGCTATATTGCATGCTCCTAAATATTTTTAAGAAGCAAAAGCTATACCTGCGTTCGTCGTCAACCCGTTGCTGTCGCTTGCCTCAAAACTTAGGCACAGCTTCGCTACGACGTCGGGATCGCTCCGCTACTTCCGGATTCCCAATTGGATGTCTAGAACTCCCTAGATCTGACTAGAAAGGCTAAGAAATGAGAGAGAAGAGAGGAGAGGGGCGAGTTGAAATAAGGCCTTGGCTCCTCTAGGCAGCGAACGGAACGTCCGTTCCTCCATCGTTGCGTCCGTTCGCCGTTGTTGAGTCTGTCCGACGAACGTTGCGTCCAATGTCCCATCATGTTCATAAGTAATGATGTCATCTTGCTGACATCACGGATTACATCAGCTGACCAGAACTTTGCGTCCGTTCCACGAACGTTGCGTCCTTTCCATGACGTTGCGTTCATTTTACCCGATCCTCCGGGCCATTTTTGATCATTCTGGTTTCATTTCCGGACTCCGTTAATCCATTATGAATTCCCTTAATCATGTTTTAATTAATCTAAACATGATCACTTGATTAATATACTCATTAATCGTTAATTTCGGATATGGGTTACTACATTCATCCTCATAATATTTTGTCCCAGATGGACCAGCTTCTTCACTTTGTGCACTATCTCCCTCTTTTTGGGCAGAAATGTCAAGTTGGTTCCTACAATCAGCCAACATCGGGCTATAGAAGGCAATATCTTCCTGAGCTTAAGAAATATTTTCTTCGGCACGTGTGATCAGCAGCTGGAGAGTAGTTATTGAAAATTCCATCGGAGAAGGAGTAGGCACAGTTTTTTCAGTGTTGTCACCCATGTTGGCAACACCGGGTGCAACGTCAGCATCAAAAACAACAAAATTAGGAGTGGAAGTACAAGGTAAATCAAGAACTCGATTCCCCTTGAGTAATCCGGCTTCTATCTTGAGAATCTCAGGTTGATCTGACAATTCTTCAGTGATATTTCGAATGAATCCTTGAAACTCCAAAACACCATAGCTTAAGGATGGGAAGGGAAGCTTTGTAGATTTTAAGCCTTCATCAGCAAACTGGAGCACGGTTCGGAACACTAGCTTCCCAAAATTGAAAGGGCTCCCAGTCCCTATGGAATAAAGTATGAACGCATGTGGCCTTGTTACCACGGTAGAGTTTGATGAGGGCGTCCAATTCCTCATAGCAGTCTTGTGAAGCACATAATAAAAGGAAGTAAGCTTGGCTGCAGAAAAATAGTCAGTAAATTTCTTGACCATACCACCAGTAAGGATGGAAATGACTTCATGAATGTCCGAGTGGTGTCCTTCCTCCACATCGGGGGTTGAATATAGAGAATTGATGAGGCCTGGAGAAAACTCAAACAGCCTTCCCCGAAGGTATACCAAACCAAACTTTGCCGAGTTTGGATCTTCAATACTCGCAGTAAGATTGGCATAAAACTCCAAGACTACCCTATTGCACTAGGGCATCACTGCAACCACAATAGAATATAGCTTTTTAAGTTTTAAAAATCCAATCAGATTATACCTGTTGTAGGAATCCACATCGATATTCCTTTCTTCCCACATTCCTCTGTGCACATAGAGAGGCCAAACAACAGCGGCATCTCTAGAATAAAATTTAAGGGAATGAGTAGAGTCCACATCATACCCATCATCAACAGTGTTGCCTGTGGTGTTGACAATATCAACTGCAAAACTAGCTTCAACAGCAGAAATAAACTCTTCCACCAGAGGTTCTTCATCATCATGGGAACTGGAAACATCTTCAGAGTCATCATCATCACCAATTTCAGCACTCTTATCATAAGATTCATCTTCAGAAGATGTAGAGGAGGAGGACTCTTCATCAAGTTGTGCTTTCCCAGTAGAAAATTCTGCCATCATCTCAACATCAGGTTCATCATCAGAGTGATGAACAACTGGAGATACAGATAGAGTAGCCTTTCTTTTCTTGAGACTCTCCAAAAATTTTTCCATGGAGGTATCGTCCTTATCTGAGAAAGCAAGATTAGCCGGTGCGGAATTTTGAGGAACATTAGCCTAAACAGACTCTGTGGAAGCACTAGAATCACTTGAATAACTTCCTGCAGGGGCTACAGATGCAGAGGCAGAGGGTGCATTAGTGGTAGTTGATTTCTTCCGAGCCACAAATTCATAATCAGCATCTTTGGAATCATCACCTAAAGTGTTCTCAGGATTGGCTAGTGATGGACGATCTCCTCTGTGAAAACGTATGGAGGAATAAAATCAGGGTTATACCCCTCTCGTCTCTTGGAGCGTTGATTCATACGCAATGCTGGAAACACGCGATTGAGAATAGAGAAATCAGGAGGATTCTCTAAATCAATCGCGTTTCCTGGTTCACCAGGAGCAACAATAGCAAGTGGAATTGGTTCTTCCGGCACTGGAACGATCGACAGATGATGAGTAACAACAAGAACTTTCGGTGTTGTAACAACAGTAGAAAAATCGGAGTCCTTAAAACTCATCTCGATTTAGATGTCTTGGGGATCAAATTCTGCCATTGACAATAAAATTTGAGAGAAAGAAGAAGGTAGGGTTTGCTGAAATTACAATCAGGGTTATCATAAATTTCGAAAAGATTAAATAGCTCGATAATGAAGGAAATAGATATATAAGATAAAAGGATCAGAAACGGTAATATCCTCTCCTAACAAACTCATTATTACCCTAACACGCTTATCTCATCAAGTTACTAACGGTAACTATTTACAATGGCCGAAAATCTTTGGAAAACATAGAAATAAAATCTTCACAATTTATGGTAATAATCCAAGATTGATATCAACCCATATATTTCAGAATTAACTCCACATCTGCGTAACTCCACTGAAACAAAAAATCAATCACAAAAATTTAATTTTCAGTAAATAGGTAATTCATCGAATTTTGTCTATTTGGAGCCTTACCCAAGGACAGAGCCTATTATAAAAATGCATACACATGTCCTATTTTATGTCTAAAACAGAGTGTAACATAAAATAAAAATGTAATCACATGCACATGATATGTTCACAAGTATAGTATTGCTTCTCGTGTTGCAGCATCATCAACAACATCAAAGTTTTCAAAAAGTGTTTGATACTTACTCACTTGATTACCCTTGATTTCATAAAATTTCCAGATGTGGTAGCCTGCACACTAAAAGAACAGTCTTTATTGGACTCAATTAGGTAGCTTTTTTCATTTTCTTTCAATTATTGATAAAGTTTGTATATATGACATTGGTCATAAAACTTAGTAAAAAGCTGAACAATGAATTTGCGAAACCACCTTTCACATGGGACAAGAACATGGAATACACGTACACCCCTCAACTACTTAGTGGTTTAGTCAGAGTTCGAAAGCACAAGGGCCAGTGTGTTCAATAAAATTTTTATGAAAAACTTGGCATCAGTCAAATCATTGCAATAGAGATTAAAACACTACACATAACAAAATGAATGCAGAATGCCTAAAATCCTAAACATGCATGAAATGAAAAACAACAGTGTTGTCTATGGTGTTATAACATCAGAAAAAACACCAACAAAGGATTATAATGCACACATGCTGAGAGACCTCCGAAGAGTTGAGAATCTCTCAAAATCTAATGTTTTAGTAAAAATTTCTGCAAGTTGGTTGTTGGTTCCATGGGCAGAAAGTACCGCCCTCTCTCGAACTTTCTAACGTACTCAACAATTGTCAAGCTTCCTTGACGCATCTCCAAGAATTCTCTAGCAAGTCTGGTTCTAGTACTCACAGTGAAATACTTACCATAGAAGACGTCCTTGAACCTGTTCCAATTTAGTGTGGTCAGGTTCACGGCAGAGTTGGCCCCTTTCCATCAGACACGTGCATCATCTTGGAACATGAAAGTAGCACATTTCACCCGATCCACATCAGTAAACTGCATAAATTCAAAGATAGTCTCCAAAGACTGCACCCATTCCTCTGCGACTATAGGATCAGATACTAACATTTCCCGTGCTATCATTCCCCACATTGGTGGCCTGTGCCTAAATCAGTTGTTGAATTTGAGCCCCATTATTACGACTCTGCTCCTGCAACAAGGCATCTAGTCCACCAAGAACTGGTTGTTCTGGTTATTCTGATTACTCTGATTGTTTGGATCATTGGTCTCATTGGTCTGGATTCTGGGAGTTGTCATAGTTTTTATTTTGCAACATCGTACACAATCTTAGTCACGACTTATAGACATAATAAGACATACTTTCAACATTTATAACTCATAAATCTAACATGATTTCATGCATCTTAATCAATCAATAACATAAAACTTACCGTTACAGAAATGAAGACGAAGCATAGGGTCATGGCGAGTATGCATGCGTGTGATAATTCCCAGAGCGAACTGCTCTGATACCAAGCTGTAAGGTTTTCAATCTCTGGATCAGAACGTTACTCAAACATTGAAGATTAAAATTTGCGGAAATCAAAATTTTTGCGGATGCAAAATCTTCTTATTTAAATAAGAGTATTAAAAAGTGCACAAAATAATGAAATTAACATTCATAAAAACTTCGCCAAACATGGCCATCAATAAAAATCAAAACTTGTTTTCCCTTCATCGACATAAAATTTTGTTTGATTAACTCTCTACGTATTCCTCGCACTCATGCATCGTCCGTTGGACCGACCCCTGGCTCATCTTAATGTCCATAAACATAGTCATCGATGAAGGCATCGATATCCTCGTTACCTGCACCATTCAAATATAGTGAGTCTAAAGACTCAGCAAGAATATTGCATAAAAAAGATTTTACTAAAACTTTAAATAAGAAAAGCATTAACATAAATTTTCATACAAAACTTAACATGAACACATCTTGATGTAACCATAACATAAAACATTTGGGGTGATTAAGGCTGGGTCGGTACGGTATACCGAATATTATAAAAAATACCGTATATCGTACCCAAAAAATTTGGTACCGAAAAATAAATATCGATACCGTACCAAAATTTCGGTATGACTTAAATTTCATGTCGTTTTTACCGAAAAAATTCGGTATACCTAAATTCGGTACGGTAATACCCTTCATACCGAAATTATAGCGGAAAAAAAGAAAACAAAATTGACGTTACGCACATCACAATGATATAAAAAATCAAAATGCATTATTCTAGATTCCATTATCTCCATTATTGGTGATTCCTTGATCTGTTCGAATGCTCATCACAAAGATACACAATAATTGCTCCAATTCCATGTATTTCAAGACCACGAACAAGACCCCAATATAAGAGCAAACAAACAAATAAAATGTCGCAGACAGCTACATGGAGAAATCATTCTAGGTCATAAAAATTTTTTTTGTTTTTTTTACAAGCATTTGAAACTTGAAAATTGAAACTACTGTAAATTACCTTCAAAATCAAGCAACAAATCCCAACTACATCACAAAATATCGTTCCGTTGAAGCCGAAGATAGGTAAAAAAAAAAAAAGTCAAAACTCATCCCCTGCTTGAGTAAAAAGCCGTAAAAAATAAAAATTGGAAGGAAAAAAATTGTAAAACTGAAACATCGCGATACAGAGCTCTATTCCAGAGAAGATAACAAAAACTGTGCAATATATAGACTTCTGTAATTCATATCACAAGATTAAATAATTAATTATTTAATTAATTACACACATAAAATATTGAAATCATGTATATTTTAATGCACAATATCCTGTGTTGTTTTTCTCTCCACAGTAGAAGATCTTTTTCCAACAAAAATATGAAGGGCTACCTTTTTCTTGCAAAATATTAAAGCAGAGTAGTGTGTGGAAATTATATTGAAGAATGGCTAGGGCAAATGAAAGAGAATCAAATTCGATGCAAGCTGTAGAGATTTACCAATTTATTTAGGCTACAATTAGGCCTTTGTTTAAAATAAAAAATCCCAAGACAACATAAAAATTAAACATGATCCCAATATAAAATCATTATTATAATTTTTAAATATATATATATATATATATTTCCGGTAATTTCGGTAAATACCGAAATACCGAATATTTTTGAACGTCATACCGTTACCGATACCGAATTTTCGGTATCGGTATCATACCATACCGAATTTTTTGGTATACAGTTAAATTCGGTATACGTGGTATTGTGCGGTATGATAAGTGCGGTATACCGGAGTGTTCGGTATTTTTTCCCAGCCCTAGGGGTGATGAAGTATGTGTATTGTGGTAACCTTCATAATGAGACATTCATAGTTTCCCGTTACCCCGTGTAATCACCACAAAACGCATAAATCATCAAAATATTTTTCATGTATCATATAATTCATCTTAACATATCATAATGTCTCATGTCATCGTCACACATCTTGCAACTTCGTAAAATCATGCTCTTAAAACTTCTCATGATGTTAACATGTATAAAATACTTCAAAGCATTTCATGAAAAATTATTTTTCATGAGAAAATCATATAAACATGTAATACATAACTTAACCAATCTAAGTGAGGCATTTCGTCCGTCCCGGACATCCAAAACTCGAAACTTTTTAATAAACATTCTTAAAAATAATTAAAATACATTAAAATAACATAAACATAATTTTCAGGAACCAAAAACCCCAAATTCAAAGTGCCCAATTCGAACCTCATGCGCAAAGTGGCGCCCCTGCGGCTCGAGCAGGTCGTCGCGCGCAGGGTGTGACTCCGCCTCTTTTCATTCTTTTTCCGACCGTTTTCAATCCTAAAATATTTTGGAACCTTTTCCCATGTAAAATACCATCATACACCATAAAAACTTCAAAATATTCGAACCAGAAACAACCCAACCATTCCAAGATTTGAACAAAAAATTCTCCTTCAAACTTTTCAACCAAAATTCTGATTTCTTGACTTCAAATCATTTAAATCTCAATAAACTTGATCCGAAAAGAATGCTTCACGTCTCACAATTAAGCAACATACTCATAAATTTTCAAGAAAACGTGCATACATCAACAATCAATTGCATAGGGTTTACCATGAAAATACATATACTCTTGAATGAGTTTCAAAACAGTAAAAACTTGCCTGAAACGTTTGCTTGGATTTAACCTGGACTTTGAAAGAAAGATCTAGCCTCGAGTGAAAACCCTTGTCTTGGATGCAGGGCATGAACGTGAGAAATTTTTGGAGGAGAAAGAATGAGCGTTCCAAAAGAGAGAAAGAAAAGAATTGAACGCTTATCAGTTTTGTGACTAATGCGCTCCAAACACGGAAAAGAGAAAAAGAAAAGAACTGAACGCTTATCAGTTTTGTGACTAATGGGCTCCCAACACGGCCCGTTAGTTACAATTAAAAGTTTTAAAATTTTAATCTCTCAATTACTAAATACACTGCATCAACTTAAACTTTATTTAAATAAAATATTTTTCTTATCTCGCTTCGAAGGATAGCCTCGCTCCTACGGTCCAAAATTAAATACCAAGTCTGAAAACTTTAAAATCACAACACATCACATAAAATGTCAGTCATTAAAATATATCACATAATTACACATACAATTAAATTTCTAAAACATCATGCATTAAATCATATAATTTAATTAATTTTATCGTGATTAAGCTAATGAACTTTTCGGACCTTAGAGAATACCTTTGAAGAAATTTCATAGACTTGGAAGTGAGTGTGGGTATGTCTATTTGTGTGTGTTTGTGTATATATATACATCACTTAATTATACCAGATTCTACAAAGCTAATTACTCATGTACAATATAATTCGAATCTAATCATATAAAAGACTATCTTCAAGCGAAGCAACCTATCTTCTGTATAGCGGTTATACATACACGGTGGTTGGAACGAAAAAAACTTTTTGTTGTGAATTTCAATGTGGAGACATATATCTACACAGACCAATCAATAGTTCAAGTCACACAATCCCATAATCTTTTTTCTTTTCAGAAAATTTCTTTCAACTTCACAGTATTATTTATTTAGCATGATTAGGATACAACAATATATATATATATATATATATATATATATATATATATATATATATATAAAAACACACACACACTCACTTCCAAGTCTCACAATATTATTTATTTGGCACGATTAGGATACAATAAAATATTTTTTAATATTTATTAATTGTAGACATATTAGAATAACTAGTTTGGTGTCATGATCTATTTTTTAATATACCCAAAATACTCTTCTTTTCAATTTTTTATTTTCTCCATGTTTCTTACTCACTATCCTTACATCTCCAATAACTCTCTTTGCCAATTTCAGTTCTTTTTTTCTAATTAACCTAACATATTAAGCATCAAAATTCATATACATTATAGTTATTATTTTATACACGCAAATGCGTGTGCACCGTTCTAGTATATATAAACACACTCACTTCCAAGCTCTCAAAACTAATTGATTTGTTTCCTTCAAAAGAAATTAATGTGATAAGGTCGTAGACTCATGATCGAAATTAATGTATATATTATGAGGTGCTAGAATTAAATTATATTCTATTTAATTTGTTATCCAATAGCATTAAATTTATGAAATTATTTAAAATTAGGAAGTGTTATTCACACTCCATTTTTTGTTAAATAAACTCCATTTTTAATTTTTTTACATCAGTTGGCAATTGTACCCTTTATTTGATTTCTCTTATTTTTAGTAAATTAATCAATAGTATTAATTCCTAAACTGTTACCTAAAATATTAACCATTCAAAATTATCGTGTAATTTGTATATATCCTTTAATAAATAAAAACTCAAGACAAAAATTAAAAGTATGATTTACTTAACTAATTATTGGTTTTTTTTAATTTTAATTAACGTATTATTTTATTTATTTACGATTATTTAAAACAAGTAATGTTATTCTCAAAGAAAAAAACAAGTAATGTTGTTTAGATTCCAATGTTTTAATATGTTAATCAATCTTAATATCTTATAAATGATATATTGCAAATAAAAATTTAAAATAATATATCATTGATAAAATTTATAGTTGAAATATTTTTCAAATAACACTCTTCATTAAAAAAAAATTATAATTTAATTTAATATTTATTATTTATTTACATAAAATTGATAAAGTTAAAATAATAAATTATGTTATAAATATAACGTTGATAATCATTTGATAGATTTATTAAATATTACAAAAAATAATATACATACATTATTTTTTTTTATCACAAATTGTAACATAATTTATATTTTTCGAAGTTTTAAATTTTAATAAGTTTTTGGTAAATTAAAATGTTTTATTTCTCAATATTTTATATTTTTTTATGATTTTACGGTTTTCAATATTTTGTGCCATATTAAAATTTGATATAAAATATGTCTATTATCACATTTTTAGATTAAAATATTGTTTTTATATTCTATTTAGGTATGGTAAAAAATTCTGATAGTTTTTTAAAATATGTTATTTTAGTTGTTGTTATACAAAAATATTGTATTCGAGTGTTTTTTGAAAGTAAATAAAAAATTTAAAATATAAGAAAAGTTAGTTTAAGGGTAAATTTGTCTAATTATAAATTGTATATAGAAGATGAAGTGTGATCAACACTTTTGAAGTGTAAATAACACTTCACTATAGAATTATTATAGATCTTGGGCCAATGTTGGAGGTTGCCATTGACATAATTAATGTCCACTGTTTATGTAATACTCCCTCCGTCTCAAATACATAGTCCTACTTTTTTTTTTCACACAAATTAAAAAAAAATTATTGGGAAAGTAAATTTTATACAAAATTCATATTTTATCCATATTTAATGTATTAAAAAATGATTGCACAATTTTCAAGTTGTAGTTAATAGGGGTATATTAGTAAAAAAAAATGTAAAAAATTATTACTAAATATGATATATGACTATATATTTGGGACAAACAAAAAAAGAAACATGGATTATATAATTGAAACGGAGGGAGTACACTATTTACATGTTTATTGATTTTTTTTGTCTTTTAAATAAAGTGTCATTTTACAAACTCTTGAATAAATGTGGTTGATTAAAAAAATTCATACCTATAATTTTTTTGAGAATGACAATTGTCACTATTGACCCTGAAAAGCCGCACTTGAGAATTTTGTAACTTTGGGATTATAAACCCTACAAGGCAATTACGAGAGAAATTAAAGAGGGGATGAAAATTTGAAGAGGCGGCATAAAAAAAAAATTGAAGAAGCGGGAATGAGAAAAAAAGTGGTGTTTTCATTAGTTTTATCATTTATTAGAAATAGAAATCAAGTCAAATTCATAGTAATTTTTTTTCTATAACTATTTATAATTTATTACCTTTCCTAAACTATATTTATCTTTCTATCATAATATTTTTTAAAACATTATTTCATTAATAACTTTTTGTAAACTCATTGCAAATCAGTCTCTGATTTATATAATTTAAAGGCGGATTTTGTCCGTCTTTAAATATTTAAAAACAGATTTTTTTGACGACAATAATATTGTCTCAAATTTTGTTTTAAATCCGTGTTTAGTTTTGTCTTAAAATATTTCATCAAACTCCGTTTTAAATCTATTCATGTTTCATCCATCAAATTTTTTGTTACACAATGAATTTTACTAAATAGAAACAAAATCAAATTTGTAGCAAATTTGTGTCTTATTCATATGGAATCGATACGGACTTCGTTTTCGACTAATATTTCCATTTCTAAAGTCTTGTATAATCTTGTTCTCTTGTAGTTACATGATTAGAGCCGTCAATTTGAGTTAGGCCCGTCGGATCGGCCCGCCCCGACACACAATTTAAGTGCGTTGTTTCAACTCAATTAAAGGCGGGTCAATCCACGATGAGCCTGGGTTGGCCCGCGGGCCTTGAATTTTTTTTTTACTTTTATGATTATATATACATGTATTTTTTTAATGAAAGTTGTGATTTTTATTGTATTAATTATTTTATTAAAAACTACACGAGTGAAATCAATAATTAAAAATTTTATTAATATGTTTGTATTAATATTTATTTATTTATTAAATTTATAATTAATTATAATAATTTTTATTTTTATTTGTAGTGAGCCAACCCGCGGACCGACCTGCCTTACCCGCAACCCACCTTGGGTTGAGTTGGATTGAAGATTTTCAGCCCGCAGAGATGGTGGGCCGCCCCGCCTTCGACCCGCCCCGCCATGGATTGCCGTCTTACAACTCTAGACATGATATAATATAATATAATTTAATATAATAGGACTATATATGTATCTAAGTTGCAACGGCTTACATTACCAGATATATCTTTTGGTATAACGACAAACACTTGATCATGTGCACATAATTACACAATCCCTAACTAACTCAAAAGACATCTACTTGAAAGTTCTAAGTTTCTTTATTGATTATCACATATCTAATCACTTGAAATATTTACTCATATGACATTTTCTGACTATTTATATTATTAGTTCGATTCTAATTGATTCATGTGAACTTTACTTAGGAGCAAGTTGAAGGAAATGGAGGTGTAGTGTGGGTACTTGAAAAGATATATGATACATAGCTTTTTATTTTCAATTTAGATCTCCATAGAATTAGTCATCAACACTCATCTCATTAATTTAAGTAACGATGATTAATGAAAAAATAAATGATTGACGACATATATTAATGGAAATCAAATATGGGTGGGCCTAATGGGTCCGATATATGGTGTGGGTAGGTAGCCCATTGGGCCGACAACTAAATATATGTCTTTACCAAATTTGCATGTACGGAAGAAGGAAAATTGGACTACTCTTGTTGGACAATTTGCTTTAATCAATTAATCCCATCTTATTTTTGAGCTAACAAACTAGAAAAGAACAAACATAAAGTTTGATAAAGTTACCAAAATTACTTCTTTTTTCGTGTAGGATATTAATTTGAGGTTTTTAGTTGACGTTATCAGGATATCCAGTTATGCATGGACTTTTCCGGTAGGTGGGAAGCCTTGGTCCTTTGATTTTCTGGTCGAGTATGCTTTATGGATTGTCTGACGAAACCACTCTATGCTTGTTCGTTAAAATGAGCAAATAGGTTGGATTCAGAGTTTTAGTGAAGGGCTGACATGCAATGAAATCAATTTAACATTTGATGTACCTAGACATTTTGTTGGAGTCATGAAGATCCCCTTAATTTAGGGGGGAAAATTCAATGATTTTCTCAAATTTAGTTTTTTTTTCCACTTATTCATTACAATTTTCATAATTATTTATTGAGATTTTGTCTTAACAAGATATGTAAGATTTGTCAGTTAATTGACTTGGATATAACTTTCATATCTCAAGATTTTGGATATATGTTATCTGTACAATGAGTGTTTTTATATTTTTCATCGTCATATATGATAATATAAATCAGTCTGATTACAAGCCCGTTGTTGTCCCGTATGCCCGATAGCTAGTTGGAGAGTCCAGTTATGTCCATCTGCTCGACTGCCTCCCCAGGAGCTCCGGATTCAATGGCGGGAGCCCTTTAGGTCAATCCTTAGAACTCGAGTTCTCAGGGATTGTCCCCTCAATCTAAGGTAGAGCAACGACATTTAATTATTATACGACATTTAAATTGTATTTAAATGCTGGTTTAAGTAATAAAAAAAATCATCTTTGAATTTATTAATATAATAGAGTCTCTAACTTTATCATAAAACTTTATTTTATGTGCGAAATTTTTGAGCCTCCAACTATTGATCAAATTAAACTTTAATTTATTTATCAAAAAAATGAACTTATGTTTTTGAATATATATATATATATATAATTTAATTTGGAAGATTTTAATTTAAAAATAAAGCAACCAGCTTTACTCGTATCTCGATAGGTTTGCCATTGTTAGAAGAATCTCTTTTGGTCAAACAATCGTCCAAATAAAACATTATTTTAGAAAGGACTATAAAGAGGGTTCATATATGGTGGTGGGTAGAGATACCCAAAGAAAAGGCATCACATATTTTCTACAACCCATATGATAATGTTGCTCAATTATTTTCATAGATATTTTTGGTGCAAATACATCATTGGATTGTGACACTTATTGTTTATCATTTAATCAATTCAATTATCATTTCGAATGTGAGTAAATTTTATTGTATTTTTAAAAATATATATATACTCGTATCTGCAGTATTTTTCATCTGATGTTGGGAGCAATAAATATTGCCCTAAATCTGCTGGAAGAACGATTAGAATATGACATTTGGATTGTTGTTATGATTTGAAAATTTTGACTTGCATCATTTGCATTGATAACTTCATTAGTGGCAAGATGGGTCAAATACTAGAAGAGAGAAATGTTTGAAAAATCACGAAAAACTTCGATTAAGTGTGATTAAAGATGAAACGTGAGAAAATATATATTTGACAAAAAATTGAAAGGTCAAATGTATGGTTGATCTTTTTAAGCGTGAAAATTGTAATTTTTTTAAACAGGATTTTAATTTGATTTTGTTTAACAAATTCTATAATAAATTTTATTTTAAATAAAAAATTGATAAATAAAAGTTTTAAACCAAAAGAAAAATCTAAATGCATTGAAATAAATTTTGATTCCGAACCTTTCTTTTCTTTGTGAATAAGGCATGCATGACACTTGATCCAACAACGATCGACGAATTTTTACTCCACACAATTTGTGATTTTGAGATTTATATGTTCGATAATTTGAAAATGTATGCATTTATTCATAAAGATTTTACGTTTATATATTATTTAATTTATTAATAATATAATTAAAATATAACAAAAGTTAAAAACGCTTTTTCATGTTTAATTTCGTGTCAAGCTCGTTCAAGCTTGTAAATCTTGAAGCTTGACATTGACGTTTCATCACGTTTTTTGAAACCTCGGAAGAGAGTGTGATGGGGTGATAATTGTTTTTATTGAAATAACGATCGAAATGTTGTCGTATCAATTAAAAGATTTTAATTATATTGTTATTAATAAATATATAACTTTTGATAAAATAATAAACACTCGTGCTGATGATAACGTATGATACTAATTTTTCACTTCTGAACCATTTAGAATAACGATATATTTGTCGTTCCGAATCTTTTAAAAAAATGGATTGTTGTGTACTTGCTCGGTTGTTCAAAATAGTTTATGTTTTGACGTGTCAAACAAAACATAAGCATGGAGGATAATTTAATATTTTTAATGAGACAAAAATAGTGACTAATTAATATTAGTCATGTGATTAATTAAATATTAATTAACTGAACTTAATTATTTAAATCATATAGGAAGTATTAGTGGGGTTATCCGACAATTGTGACATAAAATGGACAATGCAATAGAAAAACAGTATGTTGTGCACATTTTGATAAACAATTTTGCACACAGGCTAATGATGTTTGGAGTAAAGACAAATGAATAGGTTGTGAAATTTTGGGAAAAAAAAAATATGATTAAATGTGTTTTGCTTATGCAGATGAGTGAGAGATATTTGAAATTATATTTTTCTTAAAAAAAATTATTTTGTATAGATATTTCTCCCACATGGACCAAAGTTCATTGAACGTGCAGCAAAAAAATTTACACTTTCGATTTTTAAATCAATCATATTGATTCGTAAATAAGATGAAAATGGAAATGTGGTGTTTCAACTCTCAAATATATTATGAACTATTCTCTTTATGTTGATCTCGCTTTTGTTGCATTCGTTATGATCTCTTATCATGCGCTTAAATAGATCTTCAATATCCTTTTTGGAAATCCTACATAAAAAATATTTGATAAGATATCTCATCAACAAATCAGTTACGATATATATCATCAATTTACAATATACATTTGATAAGATAACATATTTGATAAGATAATATATATCATCAAATATTAAAACAAGTCTAAGAAAGGCAAAACTCTAATATAATTTAAAGTACGTAATATACATGGACTTTCAATCTCCCCCTTTTTGTCTTTCTGAACAAAACACACAGAAGTGCAAGTAACTCCCCCTGAGTTAGATAACTAACGCTCCCCCTGAATTTTATCATGTCAGCAATAAGTGTTATGAAGTAGTGTTGGCAAAACTTACTCTCAACACTCAACAGATCAGAGTAGAAAGTAGCAGGGCACTTAGCAATTTTAACAAGACTTCAGAGCCAAACAATTTTAATAATTAGAGCAAACAAGCAAACCAATAAAAGAAAGTAAGAATTAAAAAAACAAATCCAGCTTCCGATTATTCTGTTTCGTCAACTTCATATGCTCCAGAAGTACTTGCAGTCTGTTTCATAAACTTCATATGCTCCAGAAGTACTTGCAGTATTTGTCTTTGTCACCACTCCCCTTTTTTGTCCAGAAATGTTCAGTCCAAACAACAAACAATACTCAGCCAGTAAGGCTTCATAGTACACAATGAGTGAACTGTAAAAAATCAATGGCATGAGCAGTGTAGCGCGGAGCTTCACCAGTGTTGACATGTCGTGTTGGCAACACACGACTCAACACAAAATGCAGACCAAGTTAGGTCTATATTCCTCTTTCCCTTCAGAAAAATAGAAGAAACCTTCAATTCTTCACCCACCAGAGACAAAGACTCATAATATCTCAAGTAAAGCCACGTGATTCCAGAATCCCATAGACGAGAGTAGGAACCTTTTGATGATATAACACAAGGAGCAACATCATCAATGCGTCAAGTAAAAAAAATATTGAGCAGGGAGTTAGAGATCAAACTGAACAACACAAAACAGAGATGAGATTTTAATCAAATTTGTGAGACCTCGGTTCTAAACAACTAATCTCGGATTAAACAACAATAAGTATACAAGATCCAAGACTAAAAGCAATAATAAATTATTATTTTTTAAATAGTGCCTCACTCGATCGGTAGAATTCAACCGATCGAGCGAGCCCAAAAGTTCCAACTTTCTACCCGGGTAAAAAAAAATAGCTCCGCTCGATCGGTCAAAAACCACCGATCGAGCGGGCACCCTGAATCAAGAACAGAAACATGGCAAAATGTCACTCGCTCGATCGGTCAAATCTCACCGATCGAGCGGTGACAGTACAGAAGAAAAAATACAGCAGAAACTTGATAAAACTCAAACCAAACACATTCAAATCATAATCATGCATTACAATCACAATCTCTCCAAATAATACATGAAGTTCTAGAGATGATCAACTGCTCAAAAGGATAGAACATGTAACGACAAAATTTAACCATAAAGCTCGCATATTCGATACAACATAAACAACAAAGTTCGAGATCTAAACATGTTCCAACATAAACTACATAGACATGCTGACACGACTTTTAACCGAGTCCCACTACTATCTCTCCCTCTTGATGCTAACCAGGTCTTCGCTGACTTGATTCTGCCCCACCTGTTGCCAAGTACACATACAAAACAAAGCAGTAGCCGGATAACTCCGGTGAGAATGATATTCCCAGTAAAAGCAACATAACAAGTAATACAAGTAATATATCAACAACTTGCTTTCAAGACAACATAGTCAAAACAAAACGAATGATATGCATTTCTTTAAATCGGGATATCAATTCTGATACACAAGGGATTGCTGCTATGCTTTTGGGATTCCAAGGATGAGATCACGTGACAACTCACCGACTCTCCTAATCGAGGTGGTGCCATGTATCCCAATCCCCTAGACTTTGGTGCGACTATAAGGAGTATGCTGACACTATGTGAACTTTTACACCCAGGCCACTCGCAGTATAGCCCCCAAAACGTCTAAAAAAAAGGGTTGTTCTGCCCACTGAAATCAAAGGTTTGGCTCAAGATGAATGCGTAAGAAAACATAAAGTACTAAGCCATATAATAAAAGATCAATCAACGACAAAATACAAGTTTCACATGCTAGAACAAGTATTGATGCAAGTATGTGATTTAAGGGAAAACTCAAGAACCAACTGTCCCGAGTATGCTATCCCGCTAACGATGACTGCTTGTAACTTTCAATTCAAGAAGCTCCATCTCTGGATACACTACGAAAGAGTTTATATCAAAATCTATACAATCTAAACAACAACAAGGCTCAAGGTAAACTCTTTACCTCTCTTCGTCCAACTATTCGACGATCGAATGCTGCTAACACAAGGCTCGACAAACTCCAAATGAATCTGTACGGAGGCAAAGAAGATCAACAACGAAGATCAAAACTCAATGCCAAAGTTCTACAACTCAAAAACGGTTCAAAATCCCAAAAACTCAAACCGGCGGCATAACGACAATAAACTGATCAAACCGGAAGCGCAGACAGCAGTACAATATCGATATCAACTCATATCAATGCTAATACAACAATAAAGGCTCAAACCTAACAAAACTCAAAATCTCATTTTCGAAAATAAGCTTTCAAAAATCATAACAAATCCGAACGACGCTCTATTTCAAAACCGACTGAGAATAAACGATCAGAACTTTGTCAAGAACAACATAACCGAAATTCAATAGATTCTAACAACATCCGAAAATCAAAGTTTAGCTGATCGAAGAAAAACTTACGATATAACGAAGCTCTCGCTGCAGTGATCGCTAAACTGACTTCAGAAATAATTTCCAACGGACGGATCGAGCTCGAGCTGAAATCTGAAGCTTGGAAAAGCTTGGAGGCGCTTCTAATGGAGGGAGGCGTGCAAGGGTAAAATGAAGGAGACTAAGTCTCACAAGAAAAGTCAAGGAATATATATTAAAACTCAAATTTGCACTTTAGTTCCTGAAATTTTCAAAATTTTCAAAATAGACCCTGATCAAAATCAACTCGGCTCTTAAACTTTGTTATCTCCGATTATCTCAAATAAGCTCGATTAAGATAAAATTGGGGCGTTACAATTCTCCCCCTCTAAGAAGAGATTTCGTCCTTGAAATCAATAAGAATCACAACTCATAAGATAGAATAAGAACTAAAAACAGTAAGAAGAACTCACGTCATCCGAATAACTCCGAAAATCGCTGTCTCATGTCAGATTCTGTCTCCCAAGTTGCTTTCTCGACTCCGTGATGGCTCCACTGCACTTTCACCAATGGAATCAACTTGCTTCTGAGCTGCTTCTCCTTCTAATCAAGGATCTAAATTGGTCGCTCAAAGTAGCTTAGAGTCTCGTCAAGCTCGGCTTCGTCAGACTTAGATGATACTTCCGCAACATAGAGACGTGAAAAACGTCGTGAATACCAGATAAAGACGGAGGAAGTGCAAGCCTGTAGGCAAGATCGCCTAACTTCTCGAGAATCTCATACGGCCCAATGAATCTCGGAGATAACTTCCCTCTCTTACCAAATCTGACAGTGCCTCTGAAAGGAGAAATCTTAAGGAAAACTTGGTCTCCCTGCTCGAAACTCAGAGGTCTACGTCTGACATTCGCATACTTCGCCTGTCTATCCTGAGCTGATTTCATTCTCGACTGAATAATCTTAACTTGCTCTGCCATATCTCTAAGCATATCCGGTCCCAAATCAGGTTACTCGAACAAATCGTATCAAAATAAAGGAGATCGACACTTCTTGCCGTAAAAAGCCTCAAAAGGCGCCATACCGATACTCGCTTGATAGATGTTGTTGTAAGAAAACTCGACAAGAGGCAAAGAATCTTTCCAACTAGTGCCAAAGTCTAGCACTACTGCTCGAAGCATATCCTCTAACGTCTGGATAGTCCGCTCCGACTGTCCGTCGGTCTAAGGATGATATGCTGTACTCAGATGCAACCGAGTACCAAGTGCCTCTTGAAGACTGTGCCAAAAGTGCAAAGTGAATCTAGGGTCTCGGTCTGAAACGATCGACTTCGGCACACCATGCAATCTCACAACATTGCTAACATATAACTCAGCCATCTGATCGTGACGATACGTCATACTGTACGGAATAAAACAAGCAGACTTCTTCAATGGGTTGATCACTACCCAAATAGCATCGCATCCTCGAACAGATCGCGGTAGCTTCGTGAAGAAATCCATAGAAATGTGATCCCATTTCCATTCAGGAACAGATAGACTGTGCAACGGACCACCCGGTCGCTTCCTATTTACTTTCACTTGTTGACAGTTCAAACATCAAGACACAAATCTCGCAATGTCGCTCTTCATTCTCTTCCACCAAAACTGATTCTTCAGATCGTTATACATCGTTATGCTGACACTAGGTGAACTTCTACACCCAGTCCACTCGCAGTATAGCCCCCAAAATGTCTAAACAAAAAGGGCTGTTCTGCCCGCTGAAATCAAAAGTTTGGCTCAAGATGAATGCGTAAGAAAACATAAAGCACTAAGCCATATAACAAAAGCTCAATCAACGACAAAATACAAGTTCCACATGCTAGAACAAGTATTGATGCAAGTATGTGATTTAAGGGAAAACTCAAGAACCAACTGTCCCGATTATGCTATCCCGCTAACTATGACTGCTTGTACCTTTCAATGCAAGTAGCTCCAACTCTGGATACGCTACAAAAGAGGTTATATCAAAATCTATACAACCTAAACAACAACAAGGCTCAAGGTAAACTCTTTACCGCTCTTCGTCCAACTCTTCGACGATCGAATGCTGCTAACATAGGGCTCGAAAAACTCCAAACGAATCTGTATGGAGGCAAAGAAGATCAACAACGACGATCAAAACTAAATGCCAAAGTTCTACAACTCAAAAACGGTTCAAAATCCCAAAAACTCAAACCGGCGGCATAACGACTATAAACTTATCAAACCGGAAGCGTAGACAGCAGTAAAATATCGATATCAACTCATATCAATGCTAAGACAACAATAAAGGCTCAAACCCAAAAAATCTCAAAATCTCATTTTCGAAAATAAGCTTTCAAAAATCATAACAAATTCGAACGACGCTCTACTTCAAAACCGACTGAGAATAAACGATCAGAACTCTGTCAAGAACAACATAACCGAAATTCAATCGATTCTTACAACATCCAAAATCAAAGTTTAGCTGATCGAAGAAAAACTTACGATATAACAAAGCTCTCGCTGCAGTGATCGCTAAAATGACTTCAGAAATAATTTTCAACGGACGGATCGAGCTCGAGTTGAAATCTGGAAGCTTGGAAAAGCTTGGAGGCACTTCTAATGGAGGGAGGCGTGCAAGGGGAAGATTAAGGAGACTAAGTCTCACAAGAAAAGTCAAGGAATATATTTTAAAACTCAAATTTTCACTTTAGTCCATGAAATTTCCAAAATATGCAAAATAGACCCTGATCAAAATCAAGTCGGCTCTTAAACTCTGTAATCTCCGATTATCTCAAATAAGCTCGATTAAGATAAAATCGGGGCGTTACAAAATTTGTACAAAATATGGGGTGAAAAAATCATCCATTGAACAATACAAAGAATTCCACAATCAACCCTTTACCTTCCAAAAGACCTATGCAGAAACACTTTCCAATGAGAAAAAAAATCATTGGGTAAACTTTTGAATTAAAGAGATAAAATTCAACCCAATTATGGCAATAATCCGAGATTAAAACCAGCCAAATATTCCCATAAGTTACTCCACTCCGGCTCAACTCCATTAAATCATTGTCAATCACAAAATATCAATTTAAAGCAAATAGGGTATTTCACCTTATTTTGTCTGTTTACATCTTACAACCCCTGAACAGGAATATTCACAATTTAATGCATATGCATGACCTAAGTTATGCCTAAAACAGAATGCGATGTGATTCAACAATAAAATGCATGTAGAGTGTTTGCACAATACATGTTAAGCACTAGTGTTGGCAATATCTCCCAACAACATTGTAGTCTTCAAAATATTTTGATGAATTTTTCACACTTACAGAGCTATGTATCACAATTTTTTGTTTTGATTCAGAAGTGGTAGCCTGCACACTAAAAGAACGGTCTTCCTCGGACTTCTTTAGGTAGCTTTTTCCAATTTTCTTCTGATTTTGAGTTTGATTCTCATGAAAAATTAATCAGTGAGATTTTATCAAACTATACTCTAAATTTGTGAATCCACTTTTCACATGGGACAAGATCATGGAATACACAAACATCCCTTAACTACTTCGTGGTTTAGTTAGTGAACATTATCATGGCAAGTGTGATCTAAAAAGAACTTTTGAAAAAAAAACTACAACTTGTTAGTCAATGTTATCAAACAGTGCAAAACATAGGACAAAATGAAAATGAAATATGCCTAAAGTCCTAAAAATGCATATGCATGTTTGGTGTTGTCCTTCAGTGTTGGCCACACTTGGGGACAACAACCGTGAGTGATTAAAATGAAAACATGCTGAGAGATTTCCTAAGGCTGGAGAATCTCTCAAAATCTAATGCTATTGTGAATATAGCTGCCATTTGGTTTTTTGTTCCAAAAAACTCCACACGGATCAAAACTTTTTCTACTAAATACTTGAATAAAGTAATGTCGGGAAAATTCTTGGTTTAGTCCCATTTGTTTTGGGTCTTGCCCGGTTTAGTCCCAATTAATTTAATGACCCGATTTAGTCCCAAACCTTCACTATTTTATACTCCATTAGTATTTCCGTCAATTTGACGTTAAAATCTAACGGAACAAATAATTATCTCATTTGAAAGAAGCGGGAAAAAACCCCAAAACAAAATCCCTAGCCCTTTATCACAGAAAATCGATTGCCCTATTCAAATCTTCAAGTTCACGCCGATGGTTTCATTCGAAGGCACCAAAGCCTTCTCGATCGTGCTTCGCTTTTGATCGATCAAACCAGGTAAAAGTATTACATACTCGCAACTCATAACAAGATGCTTGTCTTTAATATAACGTGTAAAAGAATACGCGGGATTAATTAATTTGATTTTTGGTTGTTGAATGGTGTTTAGCTTTTTTCTTCTTTTCTTATCTTTTTTTTTAAAAAAAAAAAAAATTCTTGTACATGTCGTTCGAAGTGCTGCAAGGTTGCACCATCTTTTTCTTAAAAGATTTTATTTTTGTCATTTTTATTGCTCTCCTATCTAAATTCGTTAAGCACCGTGATTTTGGACGCAACTGCTGCATTATGTTTTTTTAAAAAAGACTTCATTAAATCTCATGTTTTTTGAATGGAAGTAAAATATGTTCCCTATCTTCGTTTATATTTGAGTTTATTATTTCGTCATAATCCAGATTCAGGGTTATGTTCAAAGTGCCATTACTTTGATCCTTGGTATTTTTTGGATTTAATTGTTGGGTATAAGAATTTATTTTGGTCTCAAATTTATCTATTTTTAATCATTACTGTGATTTATTTTCATTCATGCAGCTATTATACAGTAGGTGATTGACTGGATTTGTAATGGCCAGACGAAGTAATTTCTCAACAAAAAGCACTCCAAATTATGGTAATTCTTTGTTTTAATTATCAGCAAAAAAAATTACGAGGCATTGAAGCGATAATCTAATTTTTTTTGTTTTTTTCTTTTGGATTTAGGATTAATTGGAGAACCAAATCTCTTTATAATTAAAATATATTACAACGGTAGATTCAAATATCATGGAGAACACAATGAATACATCGGGGGTAGTTCTGAATATTTTGACTCAGTCGATCTTGATAAGTTTGGAATGATTGAGTTGTGGGGATTTATGGAAGAGCTTGGATTCGAAGATAAAAAGTCTTTTAGACTTTGAAACAAATTTGGAAGTGGTATTAGTGACGGAAGGTACTTGGAAAATGATGCGGACGTGTTGAATCTTAGAGACTATGTTCCGATAAACTATGAAGTCGAAGTATATATTGAACACTTAGATGGTCGAAACGATGAAGAAGATGAAAATGAAAATGTTGATTTTGATAACAATGAGTATGATTTTCTAGAAAAGCATGGATTAGTTGATGCATTTGTTGGTGATGGAATAATGACTGTTAATGAAGGAGAAAAAACAGATGATCTGATAAGATGCAGGAGGATGACAGTGAAGAAGATGTTTGCGCAGACAGTGACGGTCTAGATAGTATTTATGAGTCTGACGAGGATGATGTAAAAAAATATCCGTTGTTTGATCCAAAGAAAGATTCTGAAAAATTAGAGTTGAAGCTTGGCTTAGTTTTTAGTCCGAAGAAAGAGGCAAAATTCACAATTGAAAGTTACTGCATTAAAGAAGGGAGGGCTGTGAAGTTTATCAAAAATGATAATATCCAGCTTTGGGCTAAGTGCAATGATGATAATTGTAGTTGGAAAATCCATGTTGCGAAGATGACAAACGATAATTGTTGGCAAGTGAAAAATTTTGACGGATGTCACAGTCATTGCGTTCGGGACTTGAAAAACAAGCGTGTGAACTCAACTTGGTTGGGAAAGACTTTTGCCAAAAAAATCGGCACAAATCCTAAATTGGGACACTTGGAGTTTAGGGAAGAGATTTCAGTCATGGTGCAGTCAGATTTTTCAAGGAAGACAGCTTACTTGGCTAAAAGAAAGGCATTGAAATTGGTGCAGGAAGTACTGTGCTGAATTGAAAAGATCTGATGCTGGGGCAACTGTAGTTTTGAAGTTGACAGAGGATGATGAAGGTCCAAGGTTTCAAAGGTTATATGTTTGTTTTTCAGCGTGTAAGCAGAGATTTAAGAATGCTTGTCGGCGTATCATTGGTGTCGATGGATGTTTCTTAAAGGCAGAACATGGTGGGCAATTGTTGTCAGCTGTGGGGCTAGATCCGAATAATAACATATTTCCAATATGTTACGCAATGGTTGAACGTGAAACAAAAGATAGTTGGACATAGATTCTTCGGCTCTTAGAAGAAGACATTGGTGTTTGCAATGATCCACATACCTGGACATTTATGTCAGATAAGCAAAAAGGTTTGATTCCTGCACTTGAATCTTTGTTTTCTGATGCTGAACATAGATTTTGTGTGAGACATTTAGAAAGCAACATGAAACATGATGGATTCAAGAGTGCAACAGTTAAGATTGCATTTTGGGCAGCGGCGAAGGCGACAAGAATTGAAGAATTTTAAGTGCACATGGCTGAGTTGAAAGAAATTGATGCAAACGCATGAATGGCTGGTAAAAAAACCTGCAAACCACTGGTCCAAGGCATATTTCAGCACCACTCCTAAATCAGACATATTGTTGAACAATATGTGCGAAAGTATTAACAACTTCATATTAGATGCTAGGGAGAAGCCGATAATTGAGATGTTTGAAACAATACGAAATCTTTTGATGGGCAGATTTAAAAAAACAGAGAAAGAGCTGAAAAGTTGAAAGGTCGGCTTTGCTCAAAGATCAGAGATGTGCTGTCAAAGGTCTATGTGGAGGAAATTAGGTATTCCCCTATGAAGTCAGATGAAATGCATTACCAAATAACGAGAGTAGATGATAGACGTGATCAGCATTCCGTTGACCTATTGAACAGGTCTTGCAGTTTTAGGAAATATGATTTGATAGGGATTCCTTGCAAGCACGATGTATGTGCCATTTGGTGCAAACAAGATGATCCAGAGACGTATGTCCATCCTTATTATTTGGTACAGACATATAGAAGGTGTTATGAAGCGAGAATCATGCCTGTCAATGGACCAGAGTTGTGGCCTCAATGTGACTTGGCACCCCCATTGCCTCTGGTTTAACAAAGATAAAGTTGAAAGACCGACAAAATTAATAAGAAGAGAACCTGATGAGCCCCCTCCTTCTGAAAATAAACTGAGAGGTGTAAAGAAATTCACCAAATGCAAACTTTGTGGTGGATCTGGGCATAACAAAAGAACTTGTAACCAAACTGAATACGACTAACAACAAGGAGCGGTACAACAAGATTCCATGACACAGCAAAGCAATACTAGGAAAAAAAAACTACAGGTATAAAAAAAATGATTTTCATTGCATTATTTTTTTCTTGTTTAAGAAATCTTCTGTTGTGTGTACTTATATACAGGTGAAGAGGGCACGACAATTCGGGGTTAATATTGAAGGGAGTTCATGCTCAATATCTTCGATAAATGTAAGTTATTTAAAATAGTTAATTTAATATTCTCAAGTGACATGGTTGAAGTGATTCTGTTTTTAATTTTTGTATCGGTATAGGTTAACCAATCGGTGAACATCCATACACATGCTTTTGTAAAAAGTGGCGTTAGCTTCACAACAGTCTCACGAATTCGAGCTTCCACATATGTTCGAGGTAGAGTTGGACAGTCATCGTCTTCAACAACAAATCTTGAGGGAGAAAGCTGATTAATGGTGGTCTGAGTTACTACTAGTACCACATCTGTTTTTGGAATGTGGCTCCATGAATTACATATATATGCTCAAGAAACCTTTTTTTGGGAGCTCTAAATTAGTTAACATGTTAGTATTTATGTTGATTTATGGGGGAAATCTTAGGTGCTCCTTTGCATCAAGTTTGTGGGATTATCGAAGAATTTCCTAATTTTGTGACTGGCTCCGAGCCTTGTTTAATGATATAAATATTTATAAAGTTTGAACTTTCTATACCTTTTGTTTGATTATTCATTGCTGAATTATGAGTTTTTTTTCCTTTGACTTGTGTATTGTCGATGGGGGTTGATCTGGCCTTGTTTATCGGTGAGGAGGTCATACGTTTTGCTGCGTGGGTTTGAGTTTTGTATACTGTACCAAGCTGGATTTCAGGAATCCAGTTTCAGGTGCATTGAAATTTAGCGACTGAGGTGCCTACTCTGCTTCATGATGAATTAGTTGCTTGCGAAGAGGGAAGGAGAATTCTCTTTCTTTAGCCACTGTCATAGCAATTATAGATGGAACTGGCTCTGTAGGTGGTGGTGCTATGGAACCACTTCTATCCGGATATATCTCAATTCTCAACTCATGGATGGAACACTGTTTTTTTATGCTAATCATTTCAATATCCATTTCCATGGTTCTGTTAATTCATGTTGTGAAAAGTTAAATAAAAGGTAAGTTGAATGAGGGCAAATGGCTTTTGAAGTAGGAATATATTTTCATGGCTATAAGCAATTTCCATTGCCATGATTATGTTAATTCATCACATGTCTTCTACATGTTCATGCCATTCAGTTCCACAATACAGGAATATATTTTCATGGTTGTAAGATTTTGAAGCAGTCATATTGATAAATAGGTTCTTGTTTAATAGCTTTTTTATGCCTCTATGTTTATGTGCAGCACTAGGAAATGGTCTTCATTACCAAATCTGGAAATAAAACACCGGTTTGCTGAAATCAAAATATTTTTCCGAGTAGACAATAAAATTACATAGTCTTGAGTTATAGAAAGAACACTACAAATACAAGTCAAAGATACAGGAGGATATCTAAATCTAAATACATGATCGCGGTTCTCATTTTCTAAATCTAAAAGTAAATCCTTTAGTTGAGCTAACTTTTCATCATCATTGGATTTTCTTTTTGAAGATGCGTTAGAATTAGCACGAGAACTTTCTTTGTGATATGTGAATGATGTAGATGCGTGTGGTTTCTCTATATATGCACGAAAAGCTTTTAACGTTTCATCTCTGCTCCAGAATGATCTGTGAGAAGCACAACTAAATTTGTCCCGCGACTGAAACCTCTCCCATCTTGTATGGTAATACCACAGTCATCATGCTGTCACAAGACATTGACAGGAAGGCCAAACTATTATATAAATGGAGGTACTTGATGCCACCAGGTTGAACAAACATTCAAATGCCTCAATAAGATGGCTTGAGAATGAGTATAAATAGAATCTTTCACCAATTCAAGGTCAAAGCATCTTTTTACCCTGACACCTAGAAATTTACACGTTTCAGATTAGTACTAAGAGTTCTCATGATGCTCCTAAAAACATATATTTTAAGCTATTAAAAAAAATCAAAAGTAGTCGGTGAAAGAAAAAATTAAATTCCTCCTAGCAATAAAATACAACAAATAATGCTTAAACTCTAACCCCGATGATGCATGTTGCCCCATGCATTGCATGCTTTTTTCGACCATTTTTTAGTACTAAGAGTTCTCATGAATTATTAGATGTGCAATCAAAGTCTCTCCTAGAAGTACTGTCAGGATGGTAATTAGTTCGAGGTAGCTCGTCTTATGAGGGATGAAAACAAGAGATAAGTTGTTAAGATTAGAGAGAAATTCGTATTGACATATATTGAGGGTGGGTTTTCGGTATACCGTATCAAAAATATTGGTATAAAAAAAATTCATAACGATATCGATATCGAAATTTTGAAATTTTGGTATGAAAAAAATCCATGCTAATACCGTATAGATACTATAAAAAAAATTCGATATACCAAAAAAATATATATGTATCGAAAAAATTTCGGTACAATATTTCGAAAAGTTGTATCCCAGTAGGTGTACATTGAAAATGATAAAAACAAATGTGAGTCTTTTCCCTATTTATTTATGAAAAATGATTTGTTACTACTATTAGGGGTTGTATATCATATTGTATCGTATCGAAAACCGCATATCGTATATCATAACAAAAAATAATAAAAAATTATGATATAAGAAAATTTTATACCGATAATGTACCAAAACTTTCGGCATACCAATTTTCGGTATACTAAAGTTTTCGGTGCATATAACTAGCTAGCATACCGAAACTTTGGTACGGTATAGGATATACCATTTTATATCGAAAAACCCCTATATTACTTAAAACTTTTGGTGCAGTATGGTTACCGATTTTCAAATTTCATACCATTGCCATCTGAAAAATTCGATAACGGTACTGTACCGAAATCTTCAGTACCAAAAATTTGGTATTTTTCGATACGGTAATCTCGGTATATCGAAATATCGGTATTTTTTCCCACCCCTGATACTACACTATCTTTTTTACAATCACATGAAACTAGATAAACTTGTTTGGATTTCGAAACTTGATCTTATATATCCCTATAACTCATTTGCTCCGCACTAGGTATCAAATGCACTCAAAGAAACAACGGACGATAGATTCCGCGTTTGAGTGACGGAATGCACACATCTTGTGGTCGACAGAAAGAAGCTTATTGCTAGTGAGAAGCTTGTGATTGCAGGACATGGTAATTGATGGAATTATGTTGTTTGAGATATATAAAAAATATATTTCCCAAACGTTTCGACATGGTATCAAGAACTCCCGGCCTACGCCACTAAAGCCTAGCCCTACCACGCCGCCGCCGCCGCCGCCCTCCTCTTCCAATATTTTTTTTCCGGCGACTCACATGGCTGCTGCACCTGGTCCGGCTATCACGCTCCCTCTCTCCTTCAATGTTGTTTCTCATGCGCCTTTGAAGCTGACATCCATAACTATCTTTCCTGGTGTCTCCAGTTCATGACCCTCCTCACTGGTCATGATCTCCTTGGGTTTATTGATGGATCTTTACCTTGTCCACCTCGGACTATCCTCGTCGCCGCCACTCCTTCCACGGCCGCCACCGCCGTCGTTCCTGCCGCTTCCTCTTTAAATCCTGAGTATACCGCTTAGATTCATCACGACCAGTTGATTCTGAACAACATCATTGGATCCCTCTCTCCTTCCTTGATTCTGTTTATTGCTACTGCCAACACGGCCGCTGACGCCTGGACCACTCTTGCCAATACCTATGGCAAGCCCTCTCGTGGTCGCATGCATCACTCAACTTGTAACACCCCTAATTTATCTTAATTGAATTTATTTGAGATAATCAGAGATTTTAGAAGTCGAGGGCTATTTGTATTAGATCAGGGACTAATTTGCAATTTTGGAGATTTTCAGGGACTAAAATGAAAATTTTGGATTTGTTATATATTTATAATCATTTTAATTGTCTTCTTCACTCCATCCTCTCCTCCAACACGCCTCCCCTCCATTGTTATGCTCCAAACGCTTCTTCAAGCTTTGTGATTTCTCTTTTTGCTCGATCCGTCCGATAGAATTTCAATCCGAAGGCATATTGTCGATCACTGTCTCAAGAGCTCCGTTTAGAAGTAAGTTTCTTTTAATTCTACGAGGTTTGAATTTTTGGATGTAGATGGAATTGATTTATTTTCGGAGATGTTGTTCTTGAGATAGCTGTGATGGTATATCTAAGACGGTTCGGAGAAATAACGATGATTGGATTTGTTATGATTTTTATTGATGATTTTCGAGATTTGGGTTTCGAGATTTGTTGGAATTGAGTTGAAGTTGATGAATTGATATTTATTTGAGTTGAATGAGATTTATTATTATTGTCTGCATTTTCAATTAGTCGATTTATTGTCGTTATGCCGCCGGTTTGAGTTTTGGAATATCGTTTGGTTTGAATGTTTGAGCCGTATTCGATTGAGTTGAATTTGGATATTGATGTTCTATTCTTCTTCTTTCAAACTTGTGTGAACGTCGTAAGGCTCAGAGTTCAAAGTTTGAATCGTTAGCGAATTGACGAGGATTGGTAATGAGTTTTACCTAGTTTGATTGAATGAGTTTGAATTGGTTATTGAATTTTCCTTGTTATTTAATTTCATATTGGAGCACCTTTGAATCGGATAAGGTATAAGCGAACATTGATCGAATGGGAAAGAACACTCGAGAATGATTTCGAAGCTCGAGTTTCCCTAAAATCACATATTGCATGTTATTTGATCTTGAATGAGTTTTGTTTGACTATGTGCTCTTATGTGAATACTTGAATTTAGTTGAACGCATATCGAACTGTATTGCATTCATATTGAGCCGTTACCTTTGTTTTGAATGGGCAGAATCGCCCGAATCGAATTAGACGTTTTGAGGACTATAACTGAGTGGCCTGGGTCGTGGATTTCGCCCAGAGTTCAGAAGACTCTTTATATGTTGCTCAAAGTCTAGAGGAATATAGATAAGTGAACCCACCTCGATCGGGATAGTCGGTGGTAAGTCATGAGATCTTGGCCTCGGGATCCCAACCAAACGAACGAATTTCCTTTTGATTATCTGATTTTGATAATCCCGAATTTTAAAGACATGCATCTCATCCTTAACTTTATTGAATCTTATGAATGTCATATAATGATAGTGATATGCTAATTGATATTGCATGTCCTGTTGCTTTTATTGGGATTTATTCTCACCGGAGTTATCCGGCTGTTGCACTATTTTGTATGTGTACTTGGCAACAGGTGGGGCGAGATCGAGTCAGAGGCGACATGGATAGATCGAGATTGAGGATTAGAAGTGGGACTTCGATTTAGAAGTTGAATAGCATGCCAATCTAGTTTATGTTTTGGTGTATGTTTAGAACTTGAACTTTGTTTGAACCATGTTGTATCGAATAACTGAATATTGAGGTTTGTATGATGTTGATTTCATGAATTTACACCTCGTTATGTATTGAATAAATATTGGAGTTGAGTTGGTAAGCTTAATTTCTGGAATTTTGTTCAAGGCTGCCTTCGCTCGATCGGTAGAGATTGTCCGATCGAGCGAGGGAGTTGTGGCTTCTTTTTTGTTTTTGGTAAAAGCTTGCCCGCTCGATCGGTTGAATTTTACCGATCGAGCGGAGCCACTCCTTGAGGCGGACAGCAGAGTGGAAAGACTTGCTCGCTCGATCGGTTGAATTTTACCGATCGACCCAGGCACTGTTCCTTTTTTTAAAAAAATTATTCATTGATTATTTCTTGGATCTTTTATGATTATCGTTAGGATAAATTCTTGATTAGATGATTAGAAACGAGGCCTCACATTAAGTGGTATCAGAGCGATAAGATCTTGGATTGAACTAGAAGTGAGTGGGGCAGATCGAGTCCGCGTGTTTTGGCTCCTCGCATGTGATTGAGTTATTTATTTGATTATTTAAATTCCTTGCGAGCATGCTTTATTATTTGAAAATTATTTGAATTGTATGATTCTGTGATTTAATTTATAAAGCATGGACTACTTGAGATATAACTGTTTTTGTTATCGACTTGTATCCGAATTTCTGAGAGGTTGAAGGGCACCGAATTGTAGCGATTGAGATATCTTGTGTCCTAAACTTTCATTATCAGATGGGTCCTCGTCGAGTAATTAACAAAAACCCACCGCCAGTTACTCCTTCGAACGAATAGGCTAGTACCAAAATTGATCAGATGGATGCCACAACAACTCCTATGGAAACCTTACTGAAGAGGTTCCAATATTTTAAGCCGCCGACCTTGAAGGGTGCTGAAAATCAGGTCGACTGCGAGAGCTTGTTGGACGACATTGATCAGTTGTTCGATTCCCTCTATTATTCTGACGACCACCGAACCAGGTTAGTCATTCATCAGTTGCACGGTGTCGCTAAAAACTGGTGGACCACGACGAAGAGAGCCATTGAAAATCGAGGTACATTCATTACTTGGAATCTTTTCAAAACTGTGTTCTATAAGCGGTTTTTCCCAGTTTTGTACCGTAAGTATAAGGGTGCCGAGTTTGCTACTTTGAGGCAAGGGAACCTAAACATTGAGGATTATGTTGCCAAATTCGATAGCCTGTTGCGTTTTGCACCGCATATTGCCGACAACGAAGAAGAGAAAGTCGATCAGTTTATCAACGTCTTGAATCCCGAGATCTTTATGTTGGTTAACACTACTAGGCCTGATAATTTTGCGGATTCCATGAATCATGCAAAGGGAGCAGAAGTAGGACTGATGAGACAGAGAGGGAATCAGTCTGTACCTCAGCAGCAGAGAAAGTTTCAGGCACAACCGTCTCAGTATCAGAACCAACCGTCGCAGTACCAGAAACAAACACAGAGGTATGAGGGTGGAAGCAGTAACAACAACCGAAGAGATCAGTATAGAGCAAAGGGAAAGCAGTTTAAGAAGCCAGAGAGCAGTTCTTCGAGTTCCAGTGGCTCGAGGCAGTTTGGCTCTGGCCAAAGTGCTGGTTATTCAGGTATGTCTTGCAGCAGGTGCGGAGGCCGCCACCCTAGTGATCAGTGCCAAGGAATAACGGGTAGCTGCAATATCTGTTATCAGACTGGACACTATGACAGAGTATGTCCTTAGAAGGGTTCTTACCAAGCTCAGAGTGGGAATTATTCTAGACCGACAGCTCAGCCCGAGAGGCAAGCTTCTGCAGTTCACTCATTCCAACCTCAGTAGCAGAATCGACAGGAAGGTAATCAGAGTGCGAATCAACCTCCGAGACCTCAGACACGAGTCTTTGCTCTGACTGAGGATCAGGCTCAGGCTGCACCCGACGATGTTATCGCAGGTAACTGTTCAATTTTGGTTATTCTGCTCATGTATTGATAGATACAGGTGCTTTTCATTCCTTTATCTCTGAAAAATTTGTGTTGATGCATGCTTTGCCTACTGAGCCTTTGCCTACTGTAGTAGCTGTTGCTTCACCTTTGGGTGGGGGAATTGTTTCTGTCAGATTAGTCAAGAACTGTGAACTTTGATTTGAGGGAAATTTGATACAATTCGATTGTATTGTACTTGGAATTTCAGATTTTGACTGTATTGTTGGTATAGATACTTTAACCAAGTACAAGGCAACCGTCGATTGTTTTCAGAAGGTTGTCAGATTCAGACCTGAAATGACAAACGAGTGGAAATTATTCGGTAAGGGTTCTCGATCTAGAATTCCTTTGATATATGTGTTATTGATGACTCGTTTGTTACAGAGAGGTGCAGAGGGATTCTTAGTTTATGCAGTTGACGTACTGAAATCTAGCCCCTAATGGGTTGATATACCAGTGGTTAGAGAATTTGCTGACGTCTTTCCGGATGAGATTCTTGGATTGCCGCCTATTCGTGAAATCGAATTCAACACCGATTTAGTATTAGGTAATCAACCCATATCGAAAGCCACTTATCGAATGACACCGGTCGAACTGAAAGAACTGGAGGAACAACTTGAGGATTTGATTGCCAAGGGTTAATCCAAACTAGTGTTTCTCCTTGGGGCGCTCCTGTTCTTTTCGTGAAGAAGAAAGATGGATCGATGCGACTATGTATTGACTACCGCCAATTTAACCAAGCGACGATAAAGAACAAGTACCCTTTGGCTCGAATAGATTACCTCTTTGATCAATTGCAGGGTTCTTGTAGATATTCGAAGATAGATCTGAGGTTCGGATATCATCAGCTGAGGGTTCGTGATGAGGATGTTCCTAAGACTGCGTTTAGAACAAGGTATGGCCATTTCGAATTTATTGTCATGTCGTTCGGTTTGAATAATGCTTCAGCAGTCTTTATGGGTTTAATGAACTGTATCTTTCAGCGTTATCTGGATGAGTTTGTAATTATTTTCATTGATGATATCCTTATCTTCTCGAAGAGTCATACTGATCATGCAGAACATCTGAGGATCGTTTTGCAAATTCTACGAGCTGAACAGTTGTTTTCCAAGCTGTCTAAGTGTGAGTTCTGTTTGAACCGAGTCGTCTTTCTCGGTCATATTATTTCAGGAGATGGGATTTCTGTCGATCCCAGAAAGATCGAAGAGATTATGACCTGGCGTAGACCGACTTCTGTGCTTGAAATTTGAAGTTTTATGGGTTCAGCTGGTTATTATCGCCGATTCATCGAGGGATTCTCATCTATGCCAAGCCGATTACCCAACTGACTCAGAAGAACACACCTTTTATCTGGACCGAAGCTTGTGAATCGAGTTTTATTGACTTGAAGAAGAGATTGACCAGTGCTCCGATTCTTTCTATTCCTTCAGGTACTGGTGGTTTCACAGTTTATTGTGATGCTTCTCTTCAGGGTCTAGGATGTGTTCTTATGCAGAGGAAGCATGTGATAGCTTATGCGTCGAGACAGCTTAAGCCGCACGAGACTCGTTATCCGGTTCATGATCTTGAACTTGCTGCTATTGTGTTTGCGTTGAAGATCTGACGTCACTATCTTTACGGTGAGTCTTTCGAGATCTTTTCTGATCATAAGAGCTTGAAGTATTTGTTTTCACAGTTCGAATTGAACATGGAACAGAGGAGATGGTTAGATCTGCTGAAGGACTTTGACGGTGAGATCAATATTATCCGAGAAAATCAAATGTAGCTGCCGATGCTTTGAGCCGAAATATCTGTTCTCTATATTTATCTACTGTTGGTGTTTCTCAGTTGATAGAGGATTGATGTACTTCTGGTTTGGAGTTTGAGACGTTTTGCTATTCAGGCCAAACCAAAGTTGTTTGTACAGATCAAAGAGACACAGAGATCTGATCCGAGTATTTAGAGTTCGATTGAGAAAGTCAGATCTGGACACCAGTCTGAATTCCAGGTTAGAGATGATAATTTGTTTGTGAATAGTCGTATTGTTGTGCCCGAGTTTTCTGAGTTGAGACAGCGAATTCTACGAGAGGCACATTGCAGTCGATTTAGCATTCATCCTGGTCGTCGAAAGATGTATAACGATCTGAGGACTCAGTTCTGGTGGAAGAAGATGAAGAGCGATGTTGCGAAGTTTGTGTCCCGTAGTTTGAACTGTAAACAGGTAAAAGCGGAGAGAAAGAGACCTAGTGGTCTGTTGCACAGCTTATCTATTCCTGAATGGAAGTTGGATCACATTTCGATGGATTTCGTCACGAAGCTACCTCTATCTGTTCGAGGATGCGATGCTATTTGGGTAGTGATCGACAGATTGACAAAGTCTGCTTTCTTTATTCCGTACCGAATGACATATCGTCAAGATCAGATGACTGAGTTGTATGTTAGCAACGTTGTGAGATTTCACGAAGTTCCGAAGTCGATTGTTTCTGATCGAGATCCTCGATTTACTTCTCACTTCTGACACAGTCTTCAAGAGGCTCTTGGAACTCGATTGCATCTGAGTACATCATATCATCCTCAGATTGACGGACAGTCCGAGCGAACGATTCAGACCTTAGAGGATATGCTGAGAGCCGTAGTGCTTGATTTTGGCACTATTTGGCAGGATTCCTTACCTCTTGTCGAGTTTTCTTACAACAATAGTTTCCAAGCGAGTATCGGTATGGCACCTTTCAAAGCCTTGTACGGCAAAAAGTGCCGATCTCCTTTGTATTGGGACGATGTGTCCGAGTCACCTGATTTGGGACCGGATATGATTCGAGATATGTCTGAGCAGGTGAATATTATTCAGTCGAGAATGAAGAAAACTCAGGATAGACAGGCAAAGTATGAAAATGTCCGATGTAGACCATTGAGTTTTGATCAGGGAGACCGAGTATTTTTTAAGATTTCTCCTTTCAGAGGCACTGTCACATTTGGAAATAGAGGAAAGTTATCTTAGAGATTCATCGGACCGTATGAGATTCTTAAGAAGTTAGGCAATCTTGCCTACAGACTTGCACTTCCTCCGTCTATTTCTGGTATTCACGACGTCTTTCACGTCTCTATGTTGCGGAAGTATCACCCATATCCTTCTAAAGTTCTTCAGCCAGATGAGGCAGAGCTTGATGAGACGTTGAGCTACTTCGAACGACCGATTCAGATTCTCGACCGAAAAGAAAAGCAGCTCAGAACCAAGTCGATTCCATTAGTGAAAGTACAGTGGAGCCGACACGGAGTCAAGAAAGCGACTTGGGAGACAAAGTCTAATATGAGACAGCTATTTCCAGACTTATTTATCTGATGTGAGTCCTTATTTCAATCTTCGACTATTTCTTTTATCTTATTGCAATCGAATTATTGCGATTTCGAGGACGAAATAAATTCTTAGAGGGGGAGAATTGTAACACCCCGAATTTATATTCATTAAGTTTATTTGAGATAATCAGATATTTTAGAATTCGGGGGCCGATTTGTATTTGATCAGGGACTACTTTGTAATTTTTGAATTTTTCAGGGACTAAAATGCAAATTTGGGATTTGTAGATATTTATACTCATTTGACTTGTCTTCTTTACTCCATCCTCTCCTCCAACATGCCTCCCCTCCATTGTTATGTTCCAAACGCTTCTTCAAGCTTTGTGATTTCTCTTTTTTCTCGATCCGTCCGATAGAATTTCAATCCGAATGCATATTGTCGATCACTGTCTCGAGAGATCCGTTTAGAAGTAAGTTTCTTTTAATTCTATGAGGTTTGAATTTTTGGATGTCGATGGAATTTATTTATTTTCGGAGATGTTGTTCTTGAGATAGCTGTGATGGTATATCTAAGACGGTTCGGAGAAATAACGATGATTGGATTTGTTATGATTTTTATTGATGATTTTTGAGATTTGGGTTTTGAGATTTGTTTGAATTGAGTTGAAGTTGATGAATTGATATTGATTTTAGTTGAATGAGATTTATTATTGTTGTCTGCGTTTTCAGTTAGTCGACTTATAGCCGTTATGCCGCCGTTTTGAGTTTTTGAATATCATTTGGTTTGAATGTTTGAGACGTATTCGATTGATTTGAATGTGGATACTGATGTTCTATTCTTATTCTTTCAGACTTGTGTGAATGTCGTAAGGCTCAGAGTTTTAGAGTTTGAATCGTTAGCGAATACGAGGATTGGTAATGAGTTTTACCTAGTTTGATTGAATGAGTTTGAATTGGTTATTGAATTTTCCTTGTTATTGAATTTCAGATTGGAAAACCTTTGAATTGGATAAGGTATAAGAGAACATCGATCTAATGGGAAAGAACACTCGAGAATGATTTTGAAGCTCGAGTTTCCCTAAAATCACATATTGCATGTTATTTGATCTTGAATGAGTTTTATTTGACTATGTGCTCTTATGTGAATACTTGAATTTAGTTGAACCCATATCGAACTGTATTGCATTCATATTGAGCCGTTACCTTTGTTTTGAATGGGCAGAACCGCCCGAATCGAATTAGACGTTTTGGGGACTATAACTGAGTGGCCTGGGTCGTGGATTTCGCCCAGATTTCAGAAGACTCTTTATATGTTGCTCAAAGTCTAGAGGAATATAGATAAGTGAACCCACCTCGATCGGGAGAGTCGGTGGTAAGTCATGAGATCTTGGCCTCGGGATCCCAACCAAACAAACGAATTTCCTTTTGATTATCTGATTTTGATAATCCCGAATTTTAAAGAAATGCATCTCATCCTTAGCTTTATTGAATCTTATGAATGCCATATCATGATACTGATATGCTAATTGATATTGCATGTTCTGTTGCTTTTACTGAGATTTATTCTCACCGAATTTATCCGGTTGTTGCTCTATTTTGTATGTCTACTTGGAAACAGGTGGGGCAGGATCGAGTCAGAGGCGACAGGGATAGATCGAGATTGAGGATTAGAAGTGGGAATTCGGTTTAGAAGTCGAATATCATGTCAATCTAGTTTATGGTTTGGTGTATGTTTAGAAATTGAATTTGTTTGAATCATGTTGTATCGAATAACTGAATATTGAGGTTTTTGTGATGTTGATTGCATGAATTTACACCTTGTTATGTATTGAATGAATATTGGAGTTGAGTTGGTAAGCTTAATTTCTGAAATTTTGTTCAGGGCTGCTTTCACTCGATCGGTAGAGATTGACCGATCGAGCGAGGGAGTTGTGGATTCTTTTTTGTTTTTGGTAAAATCTTGCCCGCTCGATCGGTTGAGTTTTACCGATCGAGCAGAGCCACTCCTTGAGGCGGACAGCAGAGTGGAAAGACTTGCTCGCTCGATCGGTTGAATTTTACCAATCGAGCGAGGCACAGTTCTTTTTTTTTTAAAAAAAAATATTATTTCTTTATCTCTTGGATCTTTTATGATTATCGATAGGATTACTTCTTGATTAGATGATTAGAAACGAGGTCTCACACAACTCAAGACACAACTTTGGAATCCGATCAAGGGATCCCAAACCATAACTGAATTCATGCAGTTCATCAAATCAAATGCTGATAAACTGGCCCTCATGAATGCTCCGCTCGACATCAAAGATCTTACAATCGAAGTTCTGCATGGCCTTGAGGATGATTATAAGGAGCTTGTTCATGCCATTCAAGCACGTTGACCGCTTAAATCGGTGTGATATAAATCTACTGGCAAGCGAACCAGGTCAAGTTATAGATAGTGAATAAAAATCGGATGTCGAACCCACATGGACTGTTATTTTGTAACTACCAAAATATATTTATCTCTACTTAATCTAGACTAGTGCATAAGAATAATTTCATATTTTAAACTATAAATAAAATTGCAAATAATATTAAATTAAATAAAACGCAGCAAAAAAATTGGATTGAATTCAAAGACAAGAAAAGCTCGATCAAGGACACACGTAGGTACCAAACAAATCATGTAACATATAGTCGATTCGAGATTCATATTTAATCTTAGATTACAGGAATTTTCCTAAATTTTTCAAAGGTCTATTTCTAGAACATCAAACCTATTCAAATATTGACGGATTAATTTTTCGTAATTCTAATCAAATTTGAATGCATTAAATATTTGTGAAAATTCAATTTTCACCTACAACCGCACACTGAACCGAATTCAATTTATAGTCGATTTTACCATGTGTTAATTATCAGAGTGATCAAAATCAATTCCTCCTCTGTCGACTTAGAATCGATTAACATGCAAGTAAACAGTTGATCAGGATATTCACAAGACAAATATAAATCTAACAATCAATAAAATAAAATCAAAACTGAAAAATCCCAAATAAACATCCAATTTTTCTACATGAATTTGTCCGACCCAATCACGTGGCCTTGATCGAAAAGAAACTACTACTCCATAAACGAAATCATGATTTAAACAAAGTTTTAAATCATGAAATAAGAAATAAAATTAAAGAAGAAAAGAAGAAAAAAAAAATCTTCTCTCCCAAGCTTGTAGCCGCCTCTCTGTGGTGTGCACGATCTGGAACCCTTCATCTGATGATAAAAAGCCTATTTATACGCCCCAAATCTTCAAAATATTGCATCCTTCGTGAATAAGAGTTTCCAAAAATAAAAAGTCTGCATGTCGTCTCTCTCGAGCGCCTAAACATGCGCTCGAGCGAGAGATCTTCTGTTTTATTTTTTTTCCTGTCTTTATGCGCTCGAGCGAGCAGTTTTCTTCTGAAAATTTCGCGATATGCACGGACCCCGTGCCCTGTCCGAGCATGTGTTCTTCCCAGCGCGCAGTTTTCTTGAAAAAATCATATCTCGCGTTCTAGTCGTCGGATCGAGCTGAAATTAGATAGAAGCTTCAAAAATCTTGAACTTTAATCTAAACGGTGGAGATCGGATTTGGACCTTTTAAAATTAAAATTAATTTTTTAATCATGGTTGCTCCGTAATTCATTCATGCAGCTCTTCTCTTGTTCCGAATTTTTGATTTCTTCACAAATTCCTACAAAAATCAACCCGGAGAGTGAAATTCACATGCATGAGATTAATTATAAAAAAACACACATGAAACCATGTTAATGCATGCCAAATAAACCTAAAAATAACACAAAATAATGCACATAAATTACACTTATCAACTCCCCCATACTTAAACATTGCTCGCCCTCAAGCAAGACATATGACACAACAAAAACAAAGTTGGAAAAATTCATGGGAATTAGCCTCCGAGAAGTCACATCACCAGATAAAATCACACATCCTCTCGATTTTCCATATTACACCATCGGTTTAGCATGAACGTGTGTGTGTGCTATGTTATTACAGTTACATGCAACTTAACAAAATTTTTTTTTACGACTACTTAGCAACCTATATATAATCAGTGTAAATTTCACAATCAAGTGTCACTTCCTCTCAACAACCTCTAACACAAAAACACCTCCTTGAGATAAATTACGCACCTCCGGAGTTTACATCCGATTTTTCTTAAGCCCCAATAATTACCCGCAGACTTAGTTATAACTAGGATAGGATTCAAATTTCAATCCCCTCGTCTATAGCCCGGATGGAGCCACAATCCCATTGAACCCGCAAACTTAGCCATGGAAAATTGATTAGGATTTCAATAATTTTCCAAGCCCGGATGAAATTGTTATTTTATTTATTCAAATTTTAAATTTTAAGTTTTTAACCCTATTTAATCCGCATACTTAGCCAAGAACATAGAAATTGGGATTTCAATTACTTGTTCATGACCCGGATGGAGTTTAATTTATTTTCAAAAATTCATATCAATTAAAAATTTTCAAAAATTTTGGTGCTCCCAAGATTATAAGTGTAATGTCAGAAAATAATTGAAATTCAAAGGACAAAATCAAGATCACTATAAACCTAATATCGTGCAATGGTCAAACAAACACAAACATCATCAATGATATCACTACACTTCACTGGTCTAACATGCGTGCTTAAAAATATTCACTAGCAACCTACGGTTTCTCATATCTAATCAAGAGCAAAAATTTTCATCAAAAATCAATTTTTTTTCAACTTCATCATCATTGACTACCATTCCTCATCCTACTTATGCACACATGCAAACAACAAAAAAAACAAAATATGTGCAAACATGCACACAATAAAATAAACTAGCCTACAAACACCCCCATACTTATCCAAAGTATTGCCCTCAATTCTTTATAACAATGAACAGAATGCAAAACAAAAAAATGCAAATACGAACATAAACACAATGAAAACAAAAGTAACACTCCTCTGGTTATAAATTCGTCCGTTTTCTTCTTGGCAGTATCAGCTGGAACGGTAGCAGTAGGCTGGGTATATTGGCGGGCATGGCAACTGACATGGGAAAGAAACAAAAATCAAATAAAAATAAACTATAAACTAAAATAAAATAAAGAGCAAGAAAAAGAACACTGGGTTGCCTCTCAGTCAGCGTTAAATTTATAGTCTATAGTTCGACTATATTTCCCTCTTTAGTGGCCAAATTCAAGGTGGCTTATCCACCATCTTGGATGAAGTCTTATCAATCCTGCAACTGCTTGCTTCACTTCTATAGAGATTTTTCATGGGACCGATTCCTCTGGAGAGCTGAACCTGCTGACATTCCCCATAATCATGAATCAAATCAATAAATTTACAGTAGAGCAAGATTTTTGAAATTTGGCTATCGCTAGCCGACTTTAGCATATTAAACACGACTTGCTCATCATTCATCCTTAAAACTAACTCCCCCTTTTCAACATCAATTAAAACCCTACTAGTAGCAAGGAACGGACGGCCTAAAATCATAGCAATCTCATAATCCTCATTCATATCAAGAACGACAAAATCAACAGGGAAAATTAGTTTATCCATTTTAACTAATACATTCTCTACCACTCCTCTAGGATATTTGACGGGGCGATCTGCAAGCTTAAGAGAGATGGTAGTGGGTTCAATCACCCCCATTCTCAATTTTTTAGCAAGTGAATAAGACATCAAATTGATACTTGCCCCTAAGTCACACAATGCATTATCAATAAAAATTGACCAATATTGCACGGTATAGAGAAACTCCCTGGATCTTGAAATTTTTGTGGAAGCATATTTTGGATCACTGCAGAGCACTCCTCATTAATTGTGACTTATGTCAGATAGCTCATCTTCTTTTTATTCTTCAGTAAGTCCTTCAGAAATCTGGCTTAATTCGGCATCTGAGCTAAAGCATCTGCAAAAGGTATGTTAATATGCAGTTTCTTGAACATTTCAAGAAACTTTTTAAACTGATGATCAAACAATAATTTCTTAGCTCGCTGGCGATAAGGTAAAATAGACATATCAACATCAACATTAACATTAGAATCTACTTTTTTACCTTTCTTACCTGTAGGCGATGGTGGTGCGGGGCTGCGCTTGTTATCTTTTTTTCCAAACATCATCAATATTCTTCTCGGGTTCCTCATATTTTGATCTAGTCACAACCATGTTAGCATTCACCTCCCTAGGATTTGTTTCAGTGTTGCTTCGCAGTGAACCGAGTGCTCTAGTTGAAATTTGGGTTGCTATTTGGGCCAGCTGAGTCTCCAATTTTTTCAACATATCTTTTTGATTTTGCAGCCTTTCCTCGGTTCCCGTAACATACTTTATCATTATCTCCTCAAAACTCGGCTTCTGCACCTCTTGCTTAGGTTGATTTTGCCAGTTCTGATTGTAGGTGTTGTTCTATGAGTTGTACGGATGCCATCCTTGATTTCCTGCAAAATTAGCCACCTCTACCTCAAACAACTGTTGTTCCTCTGGCTCACGTCAAAGCATCGATCTTTGCATTCATGGCCATTAAAGCATCAACTTCAAGAACCCCATCCTTTTTCTCTTTCTTCACATCTGTCCATCCTATATTACTCTCTGCCATATTACAAATTATTACCCAAGCCTCTTTCGGTGTCTTCCTGAATAAACTTCCACTGGCTGCAGCATCCAACATAGAACACACTGATGGATCGGCTCCATTATAGAATGTCTGCTGGCTCTAAGTGAGATTATGCTGAGGACACATCCTCAACATCTTCTTAAATCTGGTCCATGATGCATGTAAAGACTCTCCCTCCTTTTTCCTGTAAGAAATAATGTCAGAGAATAACTACGCTATCTTCGTAGGAGGAAAATACTTGTTCAAAAAGGTTTGAACAAGCTCATTCCAGGTAGTGATAGAACCGTTAGGCAGATCATCTAGCCACTCAAGTGCATCTCCCTGTAGAGAAAAGGGGAATAACCGCAGTCTCGCTACATCAGAGGTTACCCCATTGAACTTAAATGTGTCACAGATCGACAAGAATTTCTCCAAATGAGCGTAAGGATCCTCCTGAGAAGTGCCCCCAAACCGTGCTTGAAGCTGGATCATTTGAATAATAGAAGGTTTCACCTCAAAGTTGTTCGCCTAAACAGCAGGACGAACTATGCTAGATCCATATTTTTCAACTGGCGGACGAATTAAATCCAAAATTGTACGATTGTCCGCCATCTCTTCCGCGGTCTCTGATTCAAGTTTTAAATTAATAGCTCTTTTAGATTTCTGAATTCTTCTCAGTGTGCAATCGATCTCCAAATCAAGTGGTAAAAGATTTTTGGTGCGTCGATTGCTATGCATGCACAAGTAGAAAGTATCTAAAAATCAAAGACAAAGCAAAATTTCAAATTTTTAAAACCAAAAAGAAAAATAAAAGTCTAGTCTCAAGTGAAATAAAAATTATGATATCACTAACAGTCCCCGGAAACGGCGCCAAAAACTTGACCGCTTAAATCGGTGTGATATAAATCTACTAGCAAACGAACCAGGTCAAGTTATAGATAGTGAATAAAAATCAGATGTCAAACCCATAGGAACTGTTATTTTGTAACTACCAAAATATATTTATCTCTACTTAATCTAGACTAGTGCATAAGAATAATTTTAGATTTTAAACTCTTAAATAAATTTGCAAATTAAATTAAATTAAATTAAATGTAGCAAGAAAAATTGGATTGAATTCAAATGCAAGAAAATCTCGATCAAGGACACACATAGGTACCAAACAAATCATGTAACATGTAGTCGATTCGAGATTCAGATTTAATCTTAGATTACGGGAATTTTTCTAAATTGTTCAAAGGTCTATTTCTAGAACAATCAAACCTATTCAAATATTGACGGATTAATTTTCGTAATTCTAATCAATTTTGAATGCATTAAATATTTGTAAAAATTCAGTTTTCACCTGCAACAGCACACTGAAACCGAATTTTATTTCTAGTCGGTTTTACCATGTTATAATTATCAGAGTGATCAAAATCAATTCCTCCTCTATCGACTTAGAATCGATTAACATGCAAATAAACATTTGATCAGGTTATTCACAAGACAAATATAAATTTAACAATAAATAAAATCAAATCAAATCTGAAAAATCCCAAATAGACATCCAAGTTTTCTACATGAATTTGTCCGGCCCAATCACGTGGCCTTGATCGAAAAGAAACTACTACTCCATAAACGAAATCATGATTTAAACAAAGTTTTTAATCATGAATAAGAAATAAAATTAAAGAAGAAAAGAAGAAAAAAAAAATCTTCTCTCCCAATCCTGTAGCCGCCTCTCTGTGGTGTGCACGATCTGGAACACTTCATCTGATGATAAAAAGCCTATTTATACGCCCCAAATCTTAAAAATATTGCATCCTTCACGAATAAGAGTTTCCAAAAATAAAAAGTATGCATGTCGTCTCGCTTGAGCGCCTAAACATGCGCTCGAGCGAGAGATCTTTTGTTTTATTTTTTTTCCTGTCCGTAATTCTCGCTCGAGCGCGTAAAGGGGCGCTCGAGTGAGAAGTTTTATGTTCCAATTCTGAAAATTTTTCGATATGCACGTACCCCGTGCCAGGTCCGTGCCTAGGTCCGTGCATGTGTTCTTCCTAGCGCACAGTTTTCTTGAATAAATCATATCTTGAGTTCTAGCCGTCGGATCGAATTGAAATTTGGACAGCATCTTCAAACATCTTGAACTTTAATCTGAACGGTGGAGATCGGATTTAGACCTCTTTAGCATTAAAAATGAATTTTTGAATCTTGGCTGCTTCGTAATTCATTCATGCAGCTCTTCTCTTGCTCCGAATTTTTGATTTCTTCACAATTCTTAAAAAAATAAACCCGAAGAGTGAAATTCACATGCATGAGATTAATTATTAAAAAAACACATGAAACCATATCAATGCATGCCAAATAAACCTAAAAATAACACAAAATAATGCACACAAATGACACTTATCACTCGTGACACTGCCATCTCGTTTGAGGAGCTCGATGAAAAGCTTCTCAATCATGAGGCTCATCTTGTGGCTCGACGAGGCTCTCTTTCTTCTCTTCCGGCAACAGACCACGTGACCCAGCGCTCCAACCATCAAGGTCTTCGCCCGCCACCTTCTCATTTTGTCGGTGGCTCCATCGCCCAGCCTCGTCACGGCGATGCCGGGACACCGCGGCTTGCATTCCACCAGCCCGCCCAGGCATAGGGCCAGCGCTTCTCGTTCCCGTATCTGGGGCGCTGTCAGCTCTGCAGCCGCCAAGGTCACTCTTCTTGGCGCTGTCTCGACTTTCAGTTCATGCCAGCTCCGTCTTCTGTGCCCCATGCTGGTCACCCACGTTTTGCCCCGGGCTCGCCCTGTTCCTCGGCCACTGCATATACTGTTTCCTCGTCTGCATCGTCTGACTGGCTCCTAGACTCTGGAGCCACACATCATGTCACCTCCGATCTCTCAAATCTATCTCTCCACACTCCGTATGCTGGCTCTGATGGTGTTGTTGTTGGTGATGGCAGTGGTCTCCCCATCACTCACACAGGTTGTCTCCTACCACCATCTAGTTCGTCTACTCTTTTGTTTCCAAACACAATATGTGTTCCTTCCATTACCTAAACTCTGTTATCTGTGTCTCAACTTTGTAAAACTAATGATGTCATTGTTGTTTTCTCTTACACTAATTTTCAGGTGAATGATCCTCGCATGGGGGCTATTATCCATCAGGGTCCACTTAAAGGCGGTGTCTACTCCTGGTCTGCATCTCCGTCCTCTCTGCCACTGGCACTCTCTGCTTCTGTCATGTCTCTTCCTACCTGACATAGTCGTTTAGGTCATCGGTCTGCTCGAGTTTTACGTTATTTAGTTGTGTCTATGTCTGTGTCATGTTCGTCTTCCATTCGTCACTTTCATTGTAATTCATTTTTATGCAAAAAAAAGTCACAAACTTCCATTTCATGACTCTTCACTTACTTCGTCATCACCTCTTGATCTAATATTGTCTGATGTCTGAACCTCTCCGGTTATCTCAAATGATGGGTATAAATACTATGTTATCTTTGTTGATCATTACAGCAAATATATTTGGTTGTATCCTCTAAAATATAAATCGGATGTCTTATCTGTCTTTAAATGTTTCAAATCTTTGGTTGAAAAGCGCTTTAATCGTCCCATCCTCACTCTATATACTGACAATGGTGGAAAATTTCTTGCCCTCAAAGACTTTCTTAGTGTGCATGGAATTTTTCATCTCACCACTCCCCCTCATACTCCTGAACATAATGGCTAATCTGAACGATGCCATCGTCATATTTTGGAAACCGGGCTTGCCCTTCTCTAGCATGCGTCAGTCCCTACTCATTTTTGGACTTTTGCATTTGCCACTGCCACCTATCTCATAAATTGCCTACCAAAACACAACCTCTCATATAAATCCTCCTTTGAGTGTATCTTTTCCACGACACATAACCTATCCAAGCTTCCAATTTTTGGATGTCTCAGTTATCCTTGGCTCCGTCCCTACTCTCCTCATAAGCTTACACTAAATATTAAGACTCGCAAACTATTCGCGAACTATCAAACAAAATAATTTTGGCTCGAGCTCGGCTCGAGTTCGATAAGCTCGAATACGAATCAAATATTTATCGAGCGGGCTCGTAAAATTCACGAACAGGTTCGGTTCGTTTGCATCCCTAGTTGAGTTTGCATTTCCTTTTGTCAGTGGTGGTTCTAACAATGGACGTTGCTCTGGTACGCCTCCTGGATCGTCTGTGGAGGACCCCTGTGTCATTGATTCTTTACATGCTGAACCCTTTTCCCCACGACCAACTCCACCTCTCCCTCGACCTATGTCCCCTACCGTACAGCCCGACCCCAAACCAACCACCGAGCCACTCCCCACTCACGCAACCCCTCCTGCTGACCCGCCGCCTAACCCCCTGATTCCAACACTCATCCATGATCACCCGTTCCAAAAACAATATTTTTCTGCCCAATCCCCGCTTCGGTCTCACTTCTATCACTGACACTGCCCCGTCTGAGCCTACATCGCATACTCTTTCTCTCAAGGATCCTTGCTGGCGTCCTGCCATGTCTGAGGAGTTTGATGTGCTTCTTCGTAACGGTACATGAGATCTTGTTCCGTCGGATATGGCACAAAATGTTGTTGGTTGCAAGTGGGTCTTTTGGCTTAAGAGGAAATCTGATGGTTCTATTGATCGCTACAAGGCTCGTCTGGTTGCCAAAGGGTTTCATCAACGTTCGGGTCTTGACTTCACTGACACCTTTAGTCATGTGGCAAAACCGACCACTTTTCGAATTCTCTTGTACTTGGTTGTTTCCAGTGGTTGGTCTCTTTGTCAAATGGATGTGAACAATGCTTTCCTACAGGGTCAGCTAGACGAATGTGTTTATATGGCTCAGCCTCCTGACTTTGTTAACTCTGATTTTCCGGTGCATGTCTGCAAGTTAAACAAAGCGATTTATGGTCTTAAACAGGCACCTAGGGCCTGGTACATGTCCCTGCATAGGTTTCTGATCAGTCTTTGTTTTGTTGCCTCTCTGGCTGATACATCCTTATTTATTTTTTGTTCTGGTAATGTCATCATGTATCTCCTAGTATATGTCGATGATTTAATTCTTACAGGCAATGATGCTACTGCACTTCAGACTTTCATTGATCAGTTAGGTGCTCGGTTCTCCATCAAGGATTTGGGTTCTCTCTCTTATTTTTTGGGTGTTGAAGTTATTACTACTTCATGGGGCCTTTTCTTATCTCAGCAAAAGTATCTCCTTGACATTCTCACCAAGACAAACATGGCTGATTCGAATCCTGTTTCCACGACTGCTCCTCTGCACCTCTTGGATGGATCGCCTCCTACTGATGCTACCCTATATCTTCAGATTATTGGTAGTTTGCAGTATCTCTCCTTCACTCATCCGGATATTGCCTTTTCAGTTAATAAGCTATCTCAATTCATGCATGCTCCAACTTCTCTACATTGGAGGCGACCAAGCGTCTCGTCCGTTATCTTAATGGCACTCGCTCTTACTGTATAATGCTTCGCTGCCACAAATCGCCATCTCTTCATGCCTTTTGTGATGCTGACTGGGTGGGTGATGTTGATGATCGCACCTCTACTGACAATGTTGGGGATACTTAACTCTATGCTAATCCAGTCTTTCACTCTCGCATGAAGCATATTTCTCTGGATAATAATTTTGTTCGTGAGTTGGTTCAACGTAGTAAAGTTCGTGTATCTCATGTATCCTCCTCTGACCAGCTTGCTGATGTACTGGAAAAGCAGCTTGCTAGTTCACGTCTTCGTCTACTTTGATCCAAGATTGGTGTCTCTTCGCATCCACCATCTTGAGGGGGCCTATTCGAAATATATCTTTATAAATCTTATGTATATCTTTTGTATCTTTTTATTTATTTTCTTCCTTATCTCTATCTCGTGAGATTGTATATAAATATACATTTTATCTTTATTTTGATAAATATGAAAAATATATTTTCCAAACGTTTCTACACCTTCATGCTAGCAACGAGTCCAACCCTAGTAGATTTTCGGGTCATATTCATTATATAGCCTGATCCCTTTCTGTTCCATAATATACTCGAGATGAATGTAATGTTTTTAACCAAGGGCTATTGTATGTGCATAAGTTTCATTAATAGCCAAAATGGATCGAATTTATCGAGTTTTGTACGTTGTTGACTACAAATTTTGATTAGTCGTGTACAAAAGAAATTCATGTGACATGTAAAACAACAAACGTTCGATCTTGTCCTTCTAATTAATAGCCAAAATGAATCAGATTTATCTATATTTTTTGTGTGAATTACAAATCTTGATTAGTCAAGTACGAATAAAATTTGTTTGACAATTCCAATTTCCAAAATGAATCAAATTTATCTATATTTTTTGTGTAAATTACAAATCTTGACTAGTCATGTAGGAAAAAGAATTGTGTGACTTGTATAGACCCAAGATTCATGAGATATGTTTTCTGCATTAAGGTGACCTCGTTGAGTTGAGGTGTCTATTTGAGATATTGAACGAAGTTTCTAACGGTCGTCCGATGTTGAAATACAAATTGAATTTCACTGAAATACCCTATAAAGTTTTTAAAAAATAATATCTTTGTTCAATAAAAAAATACCGAGTGAAAACTAGTAACTTATTTATAACTACCATATTTTATCAAATTTCTAAAATATTTCTAATACTCACTAAAGATAATTACTATTAACATTTTTCCCTTTATTAATAGGATAGATTTGTAAAAGCTACAACATATAACAATACCACTATCCAAACTTTTAAAATTACTAAAACTTTTCTTTGTTCTTATATACCTATTCTATTGAATGATAAAATACATAGGGATACGTACATTACTTTAATCTTAATAATGATATAATTGAAAATACATGCACACGAATAATTTATTAATGTTGTGAAAAAGTAAAAATTTATGGTAAAAAGTAAAAACTCCAAAACTCAAAATATATCAAACTCTACACTTTACAAATTTTTTTCTCTCAATTTAATTGTAATTTTCTACACAAATGGAGAAACCTATTTATAGATCTCATTTGAAGATTAGTTCAAAAATTAAAACATCATCATCTACATCATCACACACTAATTTTCAACATTTTACAACTCAATATTCAACATTCAACATCCAACAATAATAAATAATATTTTTCAGCACTCCCCCTTGTGATGATGATCGTCATATGATGATTGTCTTTACTACATATTTTATGCTGTCTCGTTAAAAACTTTACTAGGAAAAAGCCAGTAGGATAAAAACTATAGCAAGGAAAAAAGAGTGCAGCCACGTAAGCTCCCCCTCATGTTAACACGAGTGATTCTTCACATATTCCGTAGATTGCGCATCCCAATGTTATATATATGCTTTCTGAATATTATTGTAGGAAGTGCTTTTGTGAAGAGATCTGATGAGTTCTCACTTGATTGAATGTAACATATATCAATATCTTTATTCTTCTCAAGTTCTTGAGTGTAGGCAAAGAACTTTGGGGGGATATGTTTGGTTCTGTCACTTTTGATGTATCCTTCTTTCATTTGAGCAATACATGCAGCATTATCTTCATACAGCGTCACATGCTTCTTGTCTACTGATAATACACAAGAAATTTGGATATGACGTGTCATTGATTTTAGCCAAACACATTTACGGCTTGCTTCATTTAGTGCAATAATCTCGACGTAATTTGATGAAGTTGTTACGAGTGTTTGTTTTTGGGAACGCCAAGAAATTGCAGTGCCTCCACGAGTAAATACATATCTGGTTTGGGAACGTGCCTTATGTGGATCAGATAAATATCCAGCATCAGCATAACCAATGATAATATGATTGGTATATTTTGATTACAAAAGTCCCAAATCTGTTGTTCCTCGTAAATAACGAAATATATGTTTAATTCCGTTCCAGTGCCTCTTTATTGGATATGAACTGAATCTTGCCAATAAATTTACAGCAAAAGATATATCAGGTCTAGTGCAATTTGCAAGATACATAAGGGCACCAATGACATTTAGATATGGTACTTCAAGACCAAGAAATAACTTCATTACCTTCACATGGACGAAATGAATCTTTTTCTATGTTTAATGATCTTACAACCATTGGAGTACTTAATGGATTTGATTTATCCATATAAAAATTTTTAAGGACCTTTTCTGTATAATTTGCCTGGTGAACAAAAATTCCACATTCTTTTTGTTCAATTTGCAAACCCAGGCAATACTTGGTTTTTCCAAGATCCTTCATTTCGAATTCTTCTTTCAAGTACATCATAGCTTCTTGAATTTTTTTATTCGTTCCAATGATGTTTAAATCATCAACACATACAGCAATAATTACACATCCGGATGTTGTTTTCTTGATGAAAACACAAGGGAATATTGGATCATTTACATATCCATTTTTCATCAAGTGATCACTTAGCCGATTATACCACATTCGGCCGGATTGCTTCAACCCATATAATGATCTTTGTAATTTCACAGAATAAAATTCTCTGGGTTTTGAATTTTGTGCTTCAAACATCTTAAATCCTTCAGGGATTTTCATGTATATATCACTATCAAGTGATCCGTATAAGTAAGTTGTAACAACATCCATAAGACACATTTCCAAATTTTCAGACACTGCCAAACTAATCAAATATCGAAACATAATTGCATCCATAACAGGAGAATACGTTTCTTCATAATCAATTCCAGGCCTTTGAGAAAAACCTTGTGCAACAAGTCTAGCTTTATATCTTACTATTTCATTTTTCTCATTTCGATTTCGAATAAAAACCCATTTGTATCCAACAGGTTTTACACCTTCAGGTATCAGGACTATAGGTTCAAAAACATTACGTTTATTTAGCGAATCCAATTCAACCTAGATGACATCTTTCCATTTGACCCAATCATGACGAGTTTTACATTCACCAAAAGATTTTGGTTCATGATCCTCATTTTTATTTATGATGTCACATGCCACATTATAAGAAAATATCTCATCAATATCTTCTATATCTTTTCGGTTCCATATTTTTCCAGTATTAATATAATTGATAGAGTTTCACGATTCTCGTCAGTTTGTGGTTCTGACAAAACATTTTCATCATCAGGTGTTTCTTCTGGAACACCATTTTCTATTTTATGATCATCGTGTTTCTCTATGCCTTTAATTTTCCGAGGATTTTTATCCTTGGAACCGACTGTCCTTCCATGCTTCAAGCGTTTTATGACATCATGAGTGTCTTCAATTTGTTTCTTTGGAATTTCAATTCGAGCAGGGGCATTTACAGCATTTATATATGATTTTGTTACCCCTTTTGTGTCTGCAAATGCATCAGGCATTTGATTTGCAATTCTTTGCAAGTGCACAATTTGTTGTACATCTTTCTCACATTGTTTAGTCCTTGGATCCAAATGTAACAATGATGGTACGTACCATGTGATTTCTTTTTCGATGTGTTTCTTTTCTTCCCCTAACATTGGGAAGATTTCTTCATTAAAATGACAATCAGCAAAACGTGCTGTAAACACATCGCCTGTTTGAGGCTCAATATATCGAATGATTGATGGGCTATCATAACCGATATAAATACCAATTTTTCTTTGAGGACCCATTTTTGATCGTTGAGGTGGTGCAATAGGCACATACACCATACATCCAAAAATTCTCAGATGAGAAATATTTGGTTCTTTACCAAATGCAAGCTGCAATGGGGAGAATTTATGATATGCACTTGGTCTGATACGAATTAATGCCGCAGCATATAAAATTGCATGTCCCATATAGAAATAGGGAGTTTTGTTCTCATAATAATTGGTCTAGCAATCAGTTGTTGACGTTTAATCAATGATTCAGCTAATCCATTCTATGTATGAACATGAGCAACAAGATGTTCAACAGTAATTTCCATTGACATAAAATAGTCATTGAAAGTTTGGGAAGTAAATTCTCCAGCATTATCAAGTCTTATTTTCTTGATTGTATAATCGGGAAATTGATTTCGCAATTTTATTATTTGATCCATTAATCTTGCAAATGCCACATTCCGAGTTGACAATAAGCATACATGTGACCATCTGCTAGAGGCATCGATCAATATCATAAAATATCGAAATGGTCCACATGGTGGATGAATTAGCCCACAAATATCACCCTGAATACGTTCAAGAAATATGGGTGATTCTGTTTGGATTTTAGCTGGCGATAGTCTTATAATAAGTTTTCCAAGAGAACATGTTTTGCATTGAAAATTATTATTCTGAAAGATCTTCTGGTCTTTCAATGGATGACCATGTGTATTTTCAATAATTCTTCGCATCATTATTGAACCAGGATGTCCCAATCGATCATGCCAATTGGTTAATATTGAAGAACTATTAACCACCATATTTGATTCGATTGGTCTTATATGTGTATAATGCAATCCAGTAGGGAGCATTGATAATTTTTCAACCACATATTTCTTTCCTGATTTGTATGTGGTAAGACACATATATTTCTGATTTCCATCAGTTATCGTCTCAGTATCATACTCATGAGAATATATGTCATTAAAACTCAACAATTTTTTTTTTGATTCTGGTGAATATAAAGCATCATTTATCAAAAATAATTTACCATTAGGTAACAAAAAATGTATTTTTCCACAACCTTTAATCAAGTCTACAAGACCTGATATTGTATTCACCATTGTTTTTGTTGGTTTTAATTCCAAGAAATATCTTTTATCTGGAGAATAGTGTGTGTTGTACCACTATCGGGTATGCAAACATTCATGGGATTATTTCCTTGTTTAGCTTTGCTCATACCGTTTTTCATTTTAAACTTCAAAAGAAAATATGCAATAATGAAAATTAATGACATTATATGAAAAATATAACATGTTTTATAATACAAAAATACATGAAAAATACAGTATGTTACATTATAGTCCCACCAATATATTAATCAATGTCCTCAAAATCATTTGAAAAATCAGCATCATCGAAATGAGTTGAACCACTTGAATGGTTACTGTTTTCAACAAAATTGGTCTCTTTTCCTTTCCCTTTTGTCGATTTTTTATAGAGCTTACATAGGTGCTCAGGGGTTCGACAAATATGTGACCAATGTCCTGGAGTGCCACATCTATAACAAACACTCTCAGATCTTTTTGAGTGATTTTCATTTTCACTCGTGTTTTCATGCTGCCTTTTTGGTGGGTGGTTCGTGACGTTCTTTTGAGATGAGTTATTGAAATAACTATCTCGATTATTTTCATATCCACGGCCGCGACCACGATCGCGATCATTTTTACGTCCACGTCCACGTCCTCGACCTCGTCCACGTCCTCGACCTCGTCCACGACCAAAATCTTGTCTATACCTTTTATTTTGGTTTTCATTTTTAATCACGACATTTGCTTCTGAAATGTCGTTGATCCAGTGGGTCGGGATTGATGATTTCTTACTAACAATTCGTTGTTCTTTTCCGCCACAAGAAGACATGCGATGAGTTCAGAATATCTCACAAATCCACGCACTCTATACTGTTGTTGCAGAGTTATATTCGATGCGTGGAAAGTAGAAAATGTTTTTTCAAGCATTTCCATTTCAGTAACAACATGCCCACAAAATTTCAATTGCGAGACTATTCGATACATCGCAGAATTGTAATCACTGACTTTTTTAAAGTTTTGGAATCTCAACGTATTCCATTCATCACTGGCAGTCGGGAGTATAACTTCTCTTATATGCTCAAATATTTCTTTCAGCCCTTTCCATAAAATCATTGGATTTTTTTTCTGTGAGATACTCACATTTCAATCCTTCATCATGATGTCTACGTAAAAAAATCATAGACTTTGCTTTTTCTTGTGAGGATGATATATTATTTTCTTTGATGGTATCACTTAGATCCAATGACTCAAGATTCATCTCTACATCGAGAGTCCATGGAATATAATTCTTTCCAGTGATATCGAGCGCAACTAATTCAATCTTTGCCAAATTTGACATGGTGGTACTAGAAAAATAACAATGCATTTTATTAGTTAATTTCCATTAATATGACAATACAAAATAATGGATAAACGACGAGTACAAGTATGTTTAAAAATAGATAAAAAGTATGCGGTGGATAATCGCCGGTGAGTATAAGAATCGTGAGCATGATGATCATAATCGTTATGAAAAATAGCCTTAGAAATGCCATCATCTTCATCTTCGAAAAAACGAGAAGAAATAATTTAGAAAAAGAGTGAATTTTGGTGTGATTGAAAATGAGTTTGAGTGATCATATTTATAGGCAAAAAACTAGCCGTTTATGACCATTTGTAACCGTTGGGGGTAAGAAAAAAATGATTATGTGTTGAATAAAAATTTGTGATAATCATGCGATACATATAATGATAATCATAATTAAATAATTATGTATATCATATCACATTATTATAAGGTCTGTGTCGTAGATATCATTTTATATAATATTGTGAAATTATAAAAATATAGTTAGTATAAATTCAGGTATAGTATATCATATCACTTATTATAAGATCGGTGTCATAGACAGCCTTTTATATAATATTGTCAAATTATACAAATATATTTAGTATAAAGTCACGTATAGTATATCATATCACATTATTATAAGATCGGTGTTATAGACAACCTTTTATATAATATTGTGAAATTATACAAATATATATACATAATAAATATATATCATATCACGTTATTATAAGGTCGGTGTCATAGACAGTCTTTTATATAATAACATGAAATTATATATTAATATAGTTAGTATATTGCTAAAACTTAAATTGTAATTCACCCAAGTGTAGGTTGTCTGCAAGTAATATACTCGTGAGTACGAGATCGATCTACGGAGAGGATCCTGTAAGTTTAATTTTAGCAATGATATATTATAGATGGAAATATTATTATAAAACTTCAAATACACAAATTATAAAATTGTCAAGGCTTCAAAGGTTCATTGTTGGTTTATTAAAGATTGCTTAACAAAAATAAATAAAAGAAACTAAAATAAAAATAAACATAAAAGAACAATGAAATATTTAAACAAATATATCATATAATATAGTTCCCACTATATTAATATCAGATTAAACCAAATTTAATACATGGTACCCATAATATATATATAGATGCATAAATATAAACATAAAAGAACAATTAAATATTTAAACAAATATATCATATAATATAATGCCCAGTATATTAATATCAGATTAACCGATAATTAATATATGGTACCCATAATATATATATAAGTGCATAAATATAAATTGACATAAAATTAAATTTTAGATCAAATCACCATATTTCATTTAAAACAACCGGCAGAGCCACGCTATCGTCTAAATAAAATATATGACTTTTTTTTATGTTAGATGCGAGAAATTAAATGTTAGTTGCGGAAAAGTAAATGTTAATTGCGAAAAAGTAAATGTTAGATGCGAGAAAGTAAATGTTAGTTGCGGAAAAGTAAATGTTAGATCAAATCACAATATATTATTTAGAACAACCGACAGAGCCACGCTATTGTCTAAATAATATATATGACTTTATTATAAATTGATACATATATTTATAGTATATAATTATTGTAGTATTTATTGTATCATATTAGACAACAAATCAAGGTAACCACATTCAAGGTACCAAGTATTTGATGTAAATAGATAACAAAAAATCATCTAAAAGAATACAAAATATAAATAAAATCTTACTTGACCAACAATGAAACCTTTTCACCTTGACATAAAATGATTTAGCTTGCCATGAACATAAGACTCAAGAGTAAGGATAAAAGAAATTTCATACTTAAACTTGAAGAAATATGCACACTCAAACTCTTATTCTTACACACACAATATTTCTTTTACAATTGAGGAATTTCTCTACACTTTTGCACACTACAAAATTTATACAACATATCTATTTATAGGCCAAATGAGAGCAAGAGTCCAAGGCTCATTAAATGTGAAATAGTAAAGTTGGTGGATGCTTGTCTCCTTGAATGTCAATACCATGACCCAACTTTAATTGGCATGTTTGATGCCTTAGACCACCGATTCAGCCTTTCCATTCAACATAAAACACGTAGAAGATTTTGTGTAGATGTGTTTGGACATATAATTCACCTCTTTTGGATAAAAGGTGAAATAGTTATAATATTTTTACTACAAGCTGGTCATAGTAAAAGTAAATCTGTCTCCATTTTGATGTTTGATTATTTTGATCATCTTAATAAGGTTTTTTGAATTTCTTGTCTTCTACAAACTTGAAGATGCCTCTTTTGTGATTCTACAGGATTTGAGATTACTCCAATATGACCTTTGTAGCTTGAGTAATTTTATTTTTACCAAACCTGCGCAAAACATAAAATACAACATTTTTAGTAAAATATTTAAATATAAACACATAACACTAAAATAATACAACTTCATAATTTTAATGAAACTTTAATTTTAAAACACACTTTTTAACATATAAATAATTACAAATTTTAAGTTTCATCACACCCCAAAACCGACTAATTACTAGTCCCTTAGTAATAAAATATCATAAAATATCATAAAATCACAAGTTAGATTTTTATTCCTTAATATATATATTCAAATTTGCAAACTTTAACATTTTAAAACAAACTTGTAAGGGGATTATATGTTTATTTATAAATTTTGTTATCAACTAATATATTAATATATAATTGGATGAGTTATACATATATATTTCACACAATATAAAAATATTAAATATAAATAATTTTTTTATATAAATATTTTCTTAAAACTTTGAGAATAATATAATTAAAATGATAATAGAAATCATTTTCAGAACATGTATAATATCAGAAATATTAATGTAAAATTCTCAACTCCATATTCTCTCGGGTTAAAGTATTTCATATATAGTTGTTTTTCACTCATGGAGTTGGAAAAAAATTATACACTCATTGAAAATGGCTAATATGTAAAGCAGACAATCAAATAACCTAATATTGAAAATAAGATAGGATAATTTACAAAGAATAAACCCATTTTGTTTTTTTTTCAATGTTTTTTTTCTTTTTTTTTTTATGGTTGGCTGCAAAATTGTTTTTACATAACCAAATACCTCCAATAAACTTTGAAAAAGTAACATTTTTTTTTCAAAGTTTATTCATTTGTTTATTTTTTATGAGGTAAATCTGTTACATTGATAATTATAGTTTAGATATTAATACTCTACATCTTTACAATCAAACTCCAAACAACTTTGCAGCCAATTTTTATATGCACAAATTTTTATTTATTTATTTATTTTAAAAAAATGGGTTTAATCTAGTAATCAATCATTTTTTAATAATTAATAAAATCTTATAAGTTGTTTTCTCAATTCTCACCTCTCACTCACAAAATTTATGTGAGTATATATTGCACTTTTACAAATTAATTTCTTCAATTATACATGTTATTATTCATTCAATCAATATCACTTTTATTATATATTCATAAAAGTTTTAGAAAATATGTTATTTGAAAACACACAATTATATATTATTTATAACTTATATCCCATCAATTATATATTTTTTATTAAATTGATAAATAGAAGAATAAATAAACATCTATACAAAAAGACTTCATTTTCTTAGTAGTTTGCAATTTAAATATATATGGAATATTAAAATCTAATCTATTGTGATAACATGATAAATAAAAACTAATGTGTGTCAGGAGTTTTTCGCTCCTTACTCTGCCATTGAAAAAGAAAAATAAATATTATTATAGCAATATATTTTTTTTATTTTTAAAATTTTAATAAATTTTTTTTTTAGAGATAAACCCTCCCCCAAACCTGAATATGACATTGTTTTTAGTTTTTTTTTTTTAAAAAAAAATAAAGAGTACATGATGAAAGAGATATCATCTGGAATTTATTGAAGATGAGGAACAAACGCAAATCATTTCGTGACATGTTGAATCAATGATCCAGTTTCCTTTTCTTACCGGTTGGTTGAGACCAATTGATATTTGTTATAGCCGAATCAGGTTGATGAACAAAAGCTTGGAGATCATCAATTAATTGTTCGTCATTCGAAGCAGAGATGAGCATCCTTCGTGAATTTTCTGAAATTAAATTTTATTCCACAGCTACATCAAGAAAAGTCAACAAACCATAGTTATTGATATTCAACAAGCCAACAGGTTTATTATGAATATTAAGTTGTGCCCAATAAACAACATGAAAAATTTCTTCTAAAATACCAAAACCACCTGGTAAGGCAATAAAAGCATCAGAATTATCTATCATTTTAGTTATTCTCTCGTACATTGATGAAACTTTCAACTCTTCCCCAACCGTAACACCTGTAATATTTCCTTCAGCTAAAGTTGTAGGAATAATACCCAAAACCTGACTACCTCCAAGATGAGCTGTTGTTGAAATAGATCCCATTAACCCAATATTGCCTCCTCTGTATACCAAGTGAATTTTTCTATCTGCTAACTTTTTTACAAGATTAATTGTTGCATCAACAAATATTTCACTCTTTCCAGTATTAGAACCACAAAATACACAAATATTTTTCAATTTTTGTGAAGCAAATCCTGCCATGTTTTTTCTTTTCTTTTCTGCAAAAATATAGAGATAGTTGAGTGATTTTATAAGGAAAACAAGGAATACGACAGAATAGGAATACATGTGTGAACATAATAACGAAAACAATAAAAATAATAATATATAATAATGACATGCATGCGTATATACAGTGATTGTGGCTCACAGTGTTCCTTCAATATTTATGAGTCGAGGGTTGGCTTACCATCCAATTTTCTTATAAATTGGCAAATAGGGTCTTTTTTAGTCAGATTCCCAAGACCATTACCATGACGCTGTGCTTGGAATAGTTTCCATAAACGGATAAGTTGACCTTGCACATCTCCACTAGAATGCGTCTCAAGAGTCAATGAGATATCATCTAATGACTCTTTACTCAGTCCATTCTTAATGAAATCAATTTTATCTTCTCTATTTGTGGAAACATATCCCAAAGATTTCTGCATCGTCTATCACAAGTCCATCTGGCACATTTATGACAAACATCTAACCTCTTGGCCCTCCTTTTCTTCGCATAGGTGCTTTTTCCTAGTCCAGACATATTTCGAACAAGTAAGAATTTTGGAACTTCACCACCCAATCGAACTTTGGCTTCAATTATAAGACGAATATCCTCCGGAATTCCTTTTTGCATAAGCATTCTCAATCTTTCACATCTGCCTTCATAAATCATTCTCAAAAATTATTTAGAAACAGATGGAAAATATTTACCATGTTCTTTGATAGCTTCATCCATTTTGAAAATAAAGAATTTTTTTTTTGATCAATTATTGTGGGAAACCAATTTAACCAACTGTAAGAGCCACGGAGTACCGTTATCCGCCACTTAACCGGGAAGTGAACTCAATTCTGCAAAAATAAAATGAAAATATAAGTAACAATTAAATTGGATCATATAAAGGCATAAACTCTTCATCAAGAATTTCATTTTCTAAAAATGGTTTAAGCCTTTGCCCATTAATTTTAAACACATTATTATTTTTTGGATTTTCAACATCAACAGCACCATGAGGATAGACAAATTTAACAATAAATGGTCCAGACCATCGTGATCTAAGTTTTTCTGAAGACAAATGCAAGTGATAATTATAGAGTAAAATTTTTTGTTCGATTTCAAAAGATTTTCTCATAATATTTTTACCATGAAAGACTTTTGTTTTATCTTTATAAATATTTGCATTTTTAGATGTTTTCTTTGACAACAATTGATCTCCACATACCTCAGAATGACAAAATTTAATGACACTACTTACCTCATTGTCGGGTATGCATCGTTGAAAAATTTGATCAGGATAATACTTAAACAAATAAAGATAATCCCAATAAAAGTTTTTTACCTCTTTCAAGAATTTATTTTTATCTTGTGAACTCCAATGAGAATGCATTTTATTTGTCACAAGAAAATTTACAATATTAGCAAACCAATGCATAGTAGTAGCATAAAATAGTTGATCATCCGGAAAATTTTTATTTATTGGTATTTCATTTTGAGATGATTCACAAATTATTCTTGATAAATGATCGGCTACTACATTTTCTTCAAATAGTTTTGATTCAAAAATATTTTTCGAATCAAAATTTTCCACTAAACAAACATCAGATTGTTGATTTAAGTTTTCTTGTTGACATTCTTCCACGATAGTTTCTATTGCATTATCATCTTCATCTTCAGTAATACTTGGTTGTTTACTTAAATTGAACACATTAAGTTCCAAAGTCATGTTTCCAAAAGATAATTTCATTATTTCATTTCGACAATTAATTAAAGCATTTGAAGTTGCTAGAAATGGACGACCCAATATTATTGGAATTTCATTATGCACTTCTATTGGTTGTGTATCCAAGACAATAAAATCTACAGGATATATGAATTTATCGACTTGAACTAACACATCTTCTATGATACCTCTAGGTATTTTGATTGACCTATCGGCTAGTAAAAGAGTGACAGATGTAGGTTTTAAATCTCCCAACTTAAGTTTTTCATAAACTGAATAAGGAAGTAAATTCACTCTTGCTCCCAAATCTAACAAAGCTTTTTTAATTTTATTTTTTCCAATAATACATGAAATTGTTGGACAACCTGGATCTTTATATTTCAAAGTAGAATTATTTTGAATAATAGAACTTACTTGTTCAGCTAAGAATGCTTTCTTCTTTACATGCAATTGTCTTTTCACGGTACATAAATCTTTTAAAAACTTTGCATAAGAAGGCACTTGTTTAATAGCATCTAATAATGGAATTTTTATTTTTACTTGTTTAAAAACTTCATAAATATCAGAATCATTTTTTTTTATTGTTTACTAATGCATGTGGAAAAGGAATAGGTTTATTTGACTCACTTATTACTTTATCATCAACTTTCTTATTTTTAGGACTCAAAGTATCATCTTTCTCGAAAGTATCAGGATTTGAATCCTTACTCTTTGAGTTTAACTGATCTTTGTTTTCATCACTATATTGATCATTAACTATTTTTCCACTTCTAAGAGTAATAACAACGTTTACTTGATCAAATTTATCTTGATTTTGATTTTTTAGGATTAGGTTGTGGTTGAGATGGAAATTTTCCTTTTTCATGAATATTAAGTGCAGATGCAAATTTTGCAAGAGTTTCTTTCAAATCATTCATAGATTGAATGTTTTGAATATTGATAGACTCTTGCTTTTGAATGTATGCATGAATTTCATCTTCAAAATGTTTTCTTGGAGGTGGGATATAAGGAGCATAACCTTGATGATTTTGGTTATTTTGAAAAGGTTGTTGTGAAGGTTGTGCATTATTATCGTTCCTCCAACTAAAATTAGGATGATTTCTCCAACCGGGATTATATGTTTGAGAAAAAGGATCTAATTTTGGTTTTTTTTAAATTGTTAACATAATTGGCTTGTTCATGGAGACATTCTTTAAATGAAGGCAAAGTAGGAAAATTTTTTGTAAGATGATCATGTGTGTCACATATATGACAAACCATTTCTTGAACACTTTTTAATTGATCACTCTTTTTCATTTCTAATGACTCAATTTTTCTTGCTAAAGATGCAAGTTTAGCTTGAATATCTACATCATCTTTAAGATGATAAATACCAACCCCATTTATTGAATTATTGGTTTTATTTGGTAGTTCAATTGAGCCTATATTATCCCGATTTTGAGCATTTTCTGCTAATGACTCCAAATATTCCATAGCTTCATTTGGGTTTTTATCTTCAAAAGTTCCATTACACATGAATTCTATCATTTGCCTATCTTTAGGTATTAAACCTTCATAAAAGTAAGAAACTATCCTCCATATTTCAAAATCATGATGTGAGCATGTATTAAGTAACTCTTTATATCTATCCCAACATTGATAAAATGTTTCCCCTTGTTTTTGAGAAAAAGTTGTAATTTGTCTTTTAAAAGAGTTTGTTCTATGGGAAGAAAAAAAAAATTTTAGAAATTGTTGTTACATTTCTTCCCATGATCTTATTGAACTTGATCTCAAATTTTGCAACCATGTTTTAGCTTTATATTTTAATGAAAAAGGGAAAAGCTTTAATCGAACAATATCCATGCTACAATTTTGATCATTATAAGTGTTGCAAACCTCCTCAAATTCTCTTAAATGAAAATATGGATTTTCATAATCTAGGCCATGAAAATTTGGTAAAAGTTGAATGATTTGAGGTTTAAAATTGAAATTAGATGCATCAGAAGAAAAAAACTAAACAAGATGGTGTACTAGTTCTTATTGGATTCATATGGTGCCTAAGTGTTCTTGGTTGTTCATGTTCTTGATTATTATTATTATTATTATTATTATTATCATCTTGATTATTAGAATTATCCTCCATGTTTAAAATATTTTCAAATACTCGAACAAGTCTACCATTTTGTTTAGGACTCCAAACAATCATACAATTAAAAACAACATACTATTCACATAAATAACAAAAATTAAACTTAATTTATAACTAACCGGCCACGGTGCCAAAAACTTGCTACAACTAAAATTGTAATTCAACCAAGTGTAGGTTGTCTGCAAGAAATATACTCGTGAGTACGAGATCGATCTATGGAGAGGATGCTGTAAGTTTAATTTTAGCAATGATATATTATAGATGGAAATATTATTATAAAACTTCAAATACACAAATTATAAAATTGTCAAGGCTTCAAAGGTTCATTGTTGGTTTATTTAAGATTGCTTAACAAAAATAAATAAATGAAACTAAAATAAAAACAAACATAAAAGAACAATGAAATATTTAAACAAATATATCATATAATATAGTTTCCACTATATTAATATCATATTAACCGATATTTAATACATGGTATCCATAATATATATATAGATGCATAAATATAAACATAAAAGAACAATTAAATATTTAAACAAATATATCATATAATATAGTTCCCACTATATTAATATCAGATTAACCGATAATTAATATATGATACCCATAATATATATATAAGTGCATAAATATAAATTGACATAAAATTAAATGTTAGATCAAATCACCGTATTTCATTTAGAACAACCGGCAGAGCCACTTTATCGTCTAGATAAAATATATGACTTTTGTTTTATGTTAGATGCGAGAAAGTAAATGTTAGTTGCGGAAAAGTAAATGTTAATTGTGGAAAAGTAAATGTTAGATGCAAGAAAGTAAATGATAGTTGCGAAAAAGTAAATGTTAGATCAAATCACAATATATTATTTAGAACAACCGACAGAGCCACGCTATTGTCTAAATAATATATATGACTTTATTATAAATTGATACATATATTTATAGTATATAATTATTGTAGTATTTATTGTATCATATTATACAACAAATCAAGGTAACCACATTCAAGGTACCAAGTATTTGATGTAAATAGATAACAATAAATCATCCAAATTATACCTACAAATAAAGATCAATTAGTAAAAATAAAAATAGAAAAGGAAAGAATATACAAAATATAAACAATCTTACTTGACCAAAAATGAAACCTTTTCACCTTGACATAAAAGGATTTAGCTTGTCATGAACATAAGACTCAAGAGTAAGGATAAAAAAAATTTCATACTTAAACTTGGAGAAATATGCACACTCAAACTCTTATTCTTACACACACAATATTTATTTTACAAGTGAGGAATTTTTCTACACTTTTGCACACTACAAAGCTTATGTGACACATCTATTTATAGGTCAAATGAGAGCAAGAGTCCAAGGCTCATTAAATGTGAAATAGTAAAGTTGGTGGGTGCTTGTCTCCTTGAATGTCAATATCATGACCTAACTTTAATTGGCATGTTTGACGCCTTAGATCACCGATTCAGCCTTTCTATTCAACATAGAACACATAGGATATTTTGTGTAGATGTGTGTGGACATATAATTCACCTCTTTTGGGTAAAAGGTGAAATAGTTATGATATTTTTACTACAAGCTGGTCATAGTAAAAGTAAATTTGTCTTCATTTTGATGTTTGATTATTTTGATCATCTTAATGAGGTTTTTGGAATTTCTTGTCCTCTACAAACTTGAAGATGCCTCTTTTGTGATTCTACAGGATTTGAGATTACTCCAATATGACCTTTCTAGCTTGAGTAATTTTATTTTTACCAAACCTGCGCAAAACATAAAATACAACATTTTTAGTAAAATATTTAAATATAAACACATAACACTAAAATAATACTTTTTCATAATTTTAATGAAACTTTAATTTTAAAACACACTTTTTAACATATAAATATTTACAAATTTTAAGTTTTATCATATATATACATAATAAATATATATAAACAATAAAATAAATATTCTTACTTGTTGAATATTTTTTGCCTTCTTCTTGTGTTTTGGAGCGTCGGAAATTATAAAAAACTTTCGAGCGATCGTGCTGATAACGTGTTGTGAAAAAGTAAAAATTTATGGAAAAAAATAAAAACTCAAAACTCAAAATATATCAAACTCTACACTTCACAAATTTTTCTCTATCAATTCAATTGTAATTTTCTACACAAATGGAGAGACCTATTTATAGATCTCATTTGAAGATTAGTCCAAAAATTAAAACATCATCATCTACATCATCACACACTAATTTTCAACATTTTACAACTCCATATTCAACATTCAACATTCAACAACAATAAATAATATATTTTCAACAATTTACAGTTAAATGAACATCATGGAAGCATTTAATGTATTTAATTACCAGGATATTCAAATGAACTTCCTACAATATCTATAAAGTGTAGAAAAATAAGCTCCCAGTACATATATATTATCGTGAAAACCATCATAAGATAATTTTTGAAATAATATATATACTTGAAATGATTTTTCAATGTATCGTGAAAGTTGAGAAGAAGTAACAAACATATTTAACCCAACAGTTAAAAAAACGTGGGCCTGAGACGATAGACTCAATCGACTCATATCAAGTCCGAATCCGTATATATATGTGTGTGGATGTGTGTGTGTATATATATATATATATATATATAATTAAGTCGAGTCGGTAATATTAAAAACACACAGAAACAAATTCTATAACAACCATCATGGCTTAAATTTATATACCTAAGCCATCAAGCCTAGAGAAGTCCACATAGAGCCCATCTGTGTTTAATTAAATTAACCACAACATGTCAAGTCCTTGACACAAAAAATTTGTAATTGCTTACCATTAAGCTGCGAGTTACAATCTGGCCATGTAATTTAGAACAATTGTTAATTAGACCCGTGGCCAGATGGAACATCATCAGTGCTGATGTACAAAATTGTAACATCTTTCTGCTAGCATCGGAAAATCTCAAACCCAAATTATCAAAATAATTCAAATCATTTGTAAAAATATGTAATAAATTTCAAGGTAATTAATTATAGGGGTAATTGCATACATTACCCCTGTGAAATATCGAGATTGCTAAAAACCTCCTATCAAAAAATAATGATCTACTAGCTCCATGTGTTTTTTAATCTTGAGCACATACCTTTCTGTGTTTTCAAAATTTGAGCTGTAGTAACCCAGATTCCATTTTAAAGATAATAATATGGTAAACATGATTAAGGGTTGGTAATTAACCAATTCTGGGGCTTAATCGGACTTCAGAATCAAGAATTGGATTTTCATTTTCTGAGCCAGTTCGGACGATCCGAATAGGACTTCGGACGGCCCAAACTCAGCACACCGGGGGCTCCGAAGGTGAGCTTGTTGGCTTCGGAGTTAAGGCAAGTTCGGACGATCCGAAGTAGGATCGGACGGCCCGAACTTCACCTGTGCCAAGTAGGCAGGATTACTCAGCCATGGTTTTTGATAAGTGTCGAATTTAGGACATTTCAGACGACCCGAAGTGGTGATCGGACGGTCCGAACTCTACATGTCTCGCATGCAGGCCGTGAGTTGGATCGGACGATCCGAACCCCAGTTCGGAGGGCCCGAACTCTTCCGAAAATTTTCTTAAAAATAGGGGCCTTCAGATTCATTTCTAATTACGAATTTTCGAGTTTCCTTCTCCAGTTATATAGTGTGAGTTATACACTTGAGGGCCCTATCGGTTATAATAGAGGTTCTGGAATAAGCAAGGAGTGGTTATAGACATCCGGGACTAGCGACTCCAAAGGGCTATCTATGCACGAAGGTATGGTCTGAGAATCTATTTAAGTTTTGGGAGTACTTATTAGCTTAGTTAAGGCTTATAGAACTTATGTAGTGATACGGTGAACTTCTGAATATAGGCTTGGAACCTAGGATCTTACTATACTTGAACTAGCTTAGAGGTACGTACACATTAACTGAGATTGCCAGCGAGTATACATGTTTATATGTTGCATTTATTTGGCATTATTATATGGCATGATATATGATTTACCGCTTTCTATATTCATATGTCATGTGCATATACACGTTGAGCCTATACCTTGATATACCAGATTATAGAGCCGCTCAGCTCTATACTCGATAGTCTGTCACTGAGAGTACCGCGACGGCGGGGACATTTATGTCTGACTACTCTGGTGTACTTGACGAGTGTGGTTGCACCCAGAGGTTGATCCGTGCGGTGGCAGCACTCATGTGGCACCGGTACTGAGCATGACTTTTCAGATGACCTTTTAACAGTCATCATGTTTCATGCACTATATACATATGTTTACTCATGTTTATGTACTGGGCGTTAGCGCTCACGTCCTAGTTGTTATCTTGGACACCCTATTCCACGGGGCAGGTCGCAGGATGGACGGAGCTTGTAGTTCAAGGAAGGACTAGGGAGCAGGAGCCTTGAGGAGTTTATTATACAGCAGGATTCGATATAGCTGTATAATATTTACTTTTAAGTTTTCGATATGGTTGTATCACTACAGTAATAAGCCTGGATATATTTTACTAAGCTGATATGTAATTGATGGTTATGTTTCCGCACGTTTTACTCTGTTTAGTATTTTGCTGTATTAAGTTTAATGCATGCTATTAGTTGCCAGTTAGTAGGTGATTCTATGAAGGGTCACTACATGAGCACATAGCCCCTTATCCGTATATATTTTCAGGGGTATTTGTGCACAAAATTTGAAAAGACGAGGGGTTTATAGTCATAGGGAGTTTTTAGCAATCTCATGACTTTACATGGATAGTATATGCAATTATTGTTAGAGTAGATGCCCTGCAAGTCAACTGTTGGCTAGGGATTTTATTGACTCAAGTGTAATAAACAATCTTTATTTTAATATAATTACTCTTTTACTAAATTCTGGCATTTACTTTATCTGCAAACCCATGCAAGCTGCATAGATAAAGATCTTGAATATACTATAGTAAATAAATATGAGGTTGTACATGTGATAACAATCATGAAACACATATTTCAATTACTGTATATTATAAATTAAGTTCCTAGTCGATTGAGCCGTCCAAAATAAGGATAAGGATCGCTCGAGCTCAAGACTTGAATCTGTGATGTTGTGTACCACGTTTCATTGGTATGGATATAGAGATGTTCAATCATACAGATTGGTGCTCATACGATGAGTTCACTGAACTACCCTCCCTCGGATTTCCAAAGTGGTTATTATTCATCGAGTGGATAAATACGTGGTTATGGTTGTACACCATTAGTCCTTACGACCCGAGACAACACTGAGGCTCTACATGCTAGGATTGTGCTTTGACTCGTTTACCGACTCCAAGAGGGTCATCAGGTGGCAAGATTGAGTACAATTACGACACATGTAGGAGCCAGTGCATTGTAGTCGGGAATTCAGCACTCACCTATGGGTGTGGATATCCCATGTGATCTTATGAGATAGTAGTGCATGGAATCTCTGGCCAGAGTATGAAATTTGCATTAGGGTAAAGTAGTTCCCTAGTTGCACATGCGATGCCACTATGTATTCTCGTAGATACATCACATTGTTATCGAACATCACATGCAACCCTCGATGAACCAATGATTGCAGATTCGATCGGGATATATAAGATTGTGGGACCGTATTGTACGAAACCATAATCAACTGGTTCTTGCAGGCACAATCAATGATACCTAGGGAATCATGGGGCGATGCTACTAGACGCTCTTACCATGATTCGATGGGTCCAATCAAAAATTAATTCTGACATTCTTATGATCAAGGAGTTGATGCATAGAATGAGGCTAATAAGGGTAAGCCCGTATAAAGGACAATGTCCTGAATCATAAAGAGTTGTGAACCCACGACTAGCTGTATCCCTGAACCATTGAGGGTCACACAAGCACTAGTTTTCCTATTCCCATTGAGATAATAAATTCAAAGAGTTGAATTTATAATAAATAAATTTGATTGGATCAAATGATAAGCTTATAAATGAGTTTATAATAGCTTATAGAAATTTTTGAGAGCATGACTGCAAAAAAAAAAAAAACAGTGAAGGGAGTGCACCTGCTTAATTTGAGTGGAAGTGTTCCAAAATTAGCAGTTGCCTTATTTATGATTTATTGGTTTCAAAAATTCAAGTGTGCACCATAATAACGATTGAGTTAAAATCGTCACATCGATGATATTGGATCATTAATCGGGATTATGATAATATTAATACAATGTATACATGATTCATGGGCTAGTAGGAGTACAAGCTCATCATGATAAATTATTAAAGTAATGGACTTTAATAAATTAATAGTATTCTAGTTGGACTATAATTAAAGTCCACTAGTTGTATTAATATATGATATTAATTTGTTTAAGAAAATAATATTGATACCATAATATATAAATTGCACACAAAGGAAACTATAATATTACATATATATATATATATATGTATCGAGAATATCATCCCATGATTGGAATGATATTTTCTAAATCTTAATTATGTATATATGTAATAATTTAAGTTGTTTAATTTAATTTACATATATAATTAAGATATACTTATATATATATATATATATATATATATATATTAATATGAATAGATTTTTCGAGACTCTCCCATTCTAGAAAGCAATTTTCGAAATTGCTCTTTCTCTTGTGCTCTAAGGATTTCGGTCACCCTAATCAATAGGGATTTGAGTCGTCACTCTTTGTTCGCTCAATCTCAATGCAAATTTTTTCTTTTCTCTCTAGTGCGAGTTAGAAGAGGAATAGGCAAACTGGTCGTGGACATGATTCGGATATTGAAGAAGGAGATACTCCAGTTGATCATTTGTATGGAATTACAACAAGAGCTATATTCGCTAATCCCGGGATAGTCGGTGCCATGTGAGATATTCACTAAAGGTATAATTTCGTAAACATTCTATGAATGTCAATTAAACCATACGAGTGTCCAAGCATGTTTTGAATATCAAAACGAAAAATTTTAAACTTCCACTGCGTCTTGGGCACGAGAACACGATACTTCAACAGTGGTATCAAAGCCAGGTTCTCTATATCGTATGGTTAATTTCATGTTGAGTTTTTTTATTTCTAACTGCATAAGAAAATTTCGAAAAATCGCAACACCTTAAAAATTTATTTTCCCAAAATTTTCAAAATAAATTTTTTTTATGTTACTGTTCACGTTAACATGCGTTGTTACTGTTCACGCGTGAACAGTAACGGGCTGCCCGAACTGTTCGGGCAGCCCCTGGAGTGTGATTGGGATGCCCAAAAGTGTTTTGGGCAGTATCGATAATGGGCTCGGATGAGAAGTTTGGGCCCGATGCGATTTTTATAATTTTTGAATTAATTTGGGTTAAATTGAAAATTTTGTGAAAATTTGACTTATTTATCCTAAAATTAATTTTGGTAAAATTATAAATATTTTCTTATGAAATAAATAATTAGAATGTGATTTTAATTATTTACAGTAAAAAGGAGTTTTACAAGAAATTAATTATTATTGAATTAATTGGAAATTAAATAAAGAAGTTTATTTAATTTATTAATTCATTTAATAATTATGGCGGTTAGTAATAAAATTACAAGATACATGATTTGTTGGTTTTTTTTAATACTTGATATTATATGCATGAAGGATGATCTTGAGCCGTGACCAATATGCTAGGTGTATGTTAGGACATTTTACTGTTTTTATTATTTCTTTTATTTTGAATAAAAGTGGGCTTAGTTTATGGCTCGTTTCCACCCCATAAGATGTATCCCTTATGTGTCATGGCTATTCAAATGTAATTATTAGAACTAGTGGGAGATCAATATTGGAAGATGGTGGGCCCAATGAAAAAAATGAAGGCATGTAAAATATTTGAAGCTTATGTAATAAGTTGCATTTGCATCCCTGCATTTACCTAGGATTTGGACTTGGATCCATGTTTGGCTCACATGGATTAAATAGTATTGGCAATCGATCATCCTTGTTTATTTAATTATCATATTATGATATATAGAAATATGCATGTATGTATATTATTAGATAATATAGTTGCATGAATCCGGCAAACATACAAAATCGTGACACGCGAATTTTAAAATAAATTGATGAGACAATTTCAAAATTAAAATCCCTCATTTTGAATGAGATTCAAAATTTATATCAAGCCACAAAAGTAAAAATTAAAAGAGTTTAATTTATTCTTGCCTTCCATCAACGGTGGTTGCATGATGAACGCTACCTACGGTCAGTGCCTGGCTCATATTATTGGGGAGGTCTGGACGCCGGAAAGCTGTGACTTTCACTAACATAGATGATGTGAATTGGGTGGAACTCCCATAACTTCGACTCATATTATTGAGGAAACTCATGGCGACCGTCTACTACAATATAAATATTGATGGGTCGGATTGACACTCGAAGATAAACAACGTCATATTATTAGGTCCTTATCAAGAGTGAGGCAAAACACGTGGAGGTTGCATGGGGATGCAATTGGACTCTACCTTTTAGAAATTATGATTGACTGATATTATTCAGGATCATGATTGTCTAGATTGGACTCTACGTGCTCGCTAAAAAAATGCGAATTATCGTTTTTCACCAGAGGATAGTGAAAATGTAAAAATAGTGGGAGGAAAATTTATAAAATAAAAGTCCATATTTTATATCTACAAATTATTTTATAATAATTAGTAACTGTTATCTGTTTTTCATTTTCAGTATGCTCAAAATGTCAATTCGTAATCCACTTTCTATCATTCTTGATCAAAACAAGTTAACCGGACCTAACTATAATGACTGGCTGAGGAATTTAAAGATTGTTCTAAATTCGGAGAGGATTGCGTATGTGCTTGAAAAGAAGCCCCCGAAGGAGGCAGCTGCTAACATCAGTGAGACTGAGCTAGCCAAGCTTGATAAATGGTGGGACCATGATCTTCAAGCTAAAAGCTACATCCTTGCTTCTATGTCGAATGAACTGCAAAGGCGGTACGAGGATGCTGTGAATGCTGCTGACATTCACTATCATATGAAAGAGTTGTATGGTGTACAAACTCGATCTGAGAGACATGCTACTGTTAAGGAACTCATGATTACATGCTTGCGAGAAGGGGCCTCGGTCCATGAGCATGGTGTTAGGATGATTGGGCTCATTGAGAAATTGGTGGGACTCGACATGGTTATGCCTGCTGAGCTCTCGACTGACATTCTCTTGTTGTCACTCCCTTCCTCATTCGATGGATTTGTGGTAAATTTCAATATGAACAAGCTAGAGGCCACCCTTGAAGAGTTGGTCAATATGCTTACTACTTATGAAGCCACAATAAAGAAAGAAAAGCATGTTCTATTTGTGGGCTCGTCGTCCGGGATGGAAAAGGGTGCCCAAAGCAAGGGAAAGAAGCGTTCTGCCCTGCCAAAAAGGAACAAGCCCAATAAGAAGCCATACAAGAAGCCTTCTCAAGGACCCGCAAAGCCCGACAAGAAAGAACAAGTCTGTTTTCATTACAATAAGCCTGGACATTGGAGTCGTAACTGCACTGAATATCTAGCCCAGAAAGGTTCTGGCCATGGTATGTTTTATATTGAAGTTAATATCTCAGTCAACTCTTCTTCTTGGGTATTGGATACCGGATGTGGTTCTCATCTATGCAATGATTTGCAGGTGATGGCAAGAAGCAAGACACTTAGAGAAGGAGAGACTTTTTTAAGACTTGGAAATGGAACAAGGGTTGCTGCCAAAGCCATAGGAGATATTACTTTAATATTAGACAATGATTTTAAGTTACTTTTGAGAGACGTTTTATATGTTCCTGATTTGGTTAAAAATATTATTTCTATTTCTATGCTTGATAGAGATGATTATTCTTGTATTTTTGCTAAAGGAGTTTGCAATATTTACATGAATGAATGTTTGATTGGAACTGGCGAATTACAAAACGATCTCTAAAACTTAAAATTAAAGGATATTCCATTAAACAATGTCCAAAAAAAAAATAACAACAACAAACAAAAGAAAACAAGATGATCAAAATCCTGCACATATATGGCACGCTAGACTAGGTCATATTTCCCAAAGAAGAATGCACAAACTAGTGGGAGAGGGAATGTTTGACTTGTCAAATATAAACTCTCTACCTACTTGTGAATCCTATCTAAAAGGAAAAATTACCAAAACTCCCTTTAAAGGGAATGTGGAAAGTGCACATGATCTTTTGGATTTGATCCACACGGACGTATGTGGCCCGCTAAGTGTTAGCACTAAATATGGGAAATCCTACTTCATTACCTTTACTGATGACTACTCGATGTATGGGTATGTGTATTTTATGAAACACAAGTCTGAAGCATTTGAAAAGTTTAAAGAATTCAGATCTGAAGTAGAGAAACAATTAGGAAAAAGTATTAAAACACTTTGATTTGATCGAGGTGGAGAATACTTGAGTACTGAATTTTTGGACTATCTAAAGGAGAATGAGATTCTCTCACAGTGGACTCCGCCAACAACGCCACAATTGAATGGTGTTTCTGAACGTCGCAATCAAACTTTGATGGACATGGTTCGATCAATGATGGGATTCACTGAATTACCTGCATCGTTTTGGGGATTTGCACTTGAAACTGCAGCAATGTTGTTGAATAATGTCCATACAAAAGCAGTGGATAAAACACCATATGAGATATGGATGGGAAAACCTTCCAAATATTCTTACCTAAGAATATGGGGATGTCCTGCTTACGTGAAGCAGACAGTGAGAGACAAATTGGATAGTAAATCTATTTTATGCTACTTTGTGGGATATCCAAAGAACTCTGTTGGGTATTATTTCTATCATCCCAAAGAAACAAAGGTGTTTGTTTCAAGAAATGCCACCTTCTTAGAGAAAGAGTTTCTATTAGATAGAAAGGGTAAGATGATAGAACTCGAGGAAATTCAAGACACACCCACGACTATAGAAGTCGAAACTAATCCCCAACAGCCAGTAGTTGAATCACATTCACCTAGAAGGTCTGATAGAGTGATCAGACCGCCTGCTAGATATACACTTCTTCATGAGCAAGGCCATGATGAGCCTAGTGATGGATATGATCCAAAAAATTTCAAAGAAGCGATATCTGATGCTGAATCATCTAAATGGCTTGAATCCATGGAGTCCGAGATGGATTCCATGTATTCGAACCAAGTATGAACTATAGTAGATCCACCTGAGGGAATTGTTTCCATATGATGCAAATGGATTTATAAGAGAAAACTTGGGGCCGATGAGAAGGTATTGACCTTCAAAGCGAGACTAGTGACTAAAGGTTATACTCAAAGACAAGGAGTTGACTATGAGGAAACTTTTTCACCAGTTGCTATGTTCAAGTCCATTAGAATTTTATTAGCCATAGATGCATGGTATGACTATGAAATATGGCAAATGAATATGAAAACAGCATTCCTCAATGGATACATTAAAGAGGAAATCTACATGTCTCAACCTGAGGGTTTCACATCAGTGGGAAGTGAGCATAAGATATGAAAACTTCAGAGATCGATCTACGGTCTCAAGCAGGCATCTAGGAGTTGGAATCTCAGATTTGATAGTACTATCAAAGAGTTTGGTTTTGTTAAGAATCCTGAGGAACCATGTGAGTACAAGAAAGTTAGTGGGAGTGCAGTGACATTCCTAGTACTTTATGTCGATGATAACCTCCTCATTGGGAATGATGTAGGACTATTGAAATAGACTAAAGTATGGTTAGCAAGTAAATTCTCCATGAAAGACATGGGTGAAGCATCATATGTATTGGGAATACAAATCTATAGAGATAGATCGAAGAGGATGTTGGGGCTCACCCAATCCACATATATTGATACCATACTAAAGAGATTCTCTATGGAAGAGTCCAAGAGAGGATACTTACCAATGTGTCATGGTGTTACTCTATCAAAAGCAATGTGCCCCAAGAATGATGAAGAGATAGAGATGATGACACGTGTTCCCTATGCGTCAGCCATTGATAGTATCATGTATGTTATGATATCAACACGCCCTGATGTAGTGTATGCTCTAAGTGTTGCAAGTAGATATCAGGCAAACCCTGGTCCATTGCATTGGAAATCCGTGAAAGATATTCTTAAGTACTTGAGAAGGACTAAGAATTTGTTCATGGGTTTTGGGGGTGGAGAATTGAAATTGGAAGGCTATACTGACTCTAGCTTCCAATGCAATGTGGATGATTCGAAATCGACTTCTGGTTTTGTATTCGTGCTTAATGGTGCTGCTGTCTCTTGGAAGAGTTCCAAGCAAGACACGGTTGCGGATTCCACCACTGAAGCCGAATACATTGCAGCGTCTGCTGCAGCCAAAGAGGCAGTTTGGATGAGGAATTTTGTCCAAGATTTGGGCGTTATTCCAAATGAAGTTGATCCAGTCCCGGTGTACTACGACAACACTGGTGCCATTTCACAAGCAAAGGAACCAAAGTCTCATCAGCAATCCAAACACATACTGAGGAAATTTCACATCATCCGAGAGATAGTGGCAAGAGGAGACATATCAGTCGAGCAAGTTGCCTCTACAGATAACATTGCTGATCCACTTACAAAGCCCTTGTCAGGACCATTGTTCGAGAAGTATCGCGAAGCAATGGGATTGAAATTCATGAATAGTTGTCCTAGGGCAAGTGGGAGATTGTTAGAGTAGATGCCCTGCAAGCCAACTGTTGGCTAGGGATTTTATTGACTCAAGTGTAATAAACAATCTTTATTTTAATATAATTACTCTTTTACTCAATTCTGACATTTAATTTATCTGCAAACCCATTCAAGCTGCATAGATAATGACCTTGAATATACTATAGTAAATAAATATGAGGTTGTACATGTGATGACAATCATGAAACACATATTTCAATTACTGTATATTCTAAATTAAGTTCCTAGTCGATTGAGCCGTCCAAAATAAGGATAAGGATTGCTCGAGCTCAAGACTAGAATCTGTGATGTTGTGTACCACGTTTTATTGGTATGGACATAGAGATGTTCAATCATACAGATTGGTGCTCATACGATGAGTTCACTGAACTACCCTCCCTCGGATTTTCCAAGTGGTTATTATTCATCGAGTGGATAAATCAGTGGTTATGGTTGTACACCATTAGTCCTTACGACCCGAGATAACACTGAGGCTCTACATGCTAGGATTGTGCTTTGACTCGTTTACCGACTCCAAGAGGGTCATCAGGTGGCGAGATTGGGTACAGTTACGACACATGTAGGAGCCAGTGCATTGTAGTCGGGAATTCACCGCTCACCTACGGGTGTGGATATCCCATGTGATCTTATGAGATAGTAGTGCATGAAATCTCTGGCCAGAGTATGAAATGTGCATTAGGGTAAAATAGTTCCCTAGTTGCACATGTGATGCCACTATGTATTCTCTTAGATGCATCACATTGTTATCGAACTTCACATTAAACCCTCGATGAACCAATGGTTGCAGATTCGATCGGAATATATGAGATGAAGGGACCGTATTGTACGATAACCATAATCGACTGGTTCTTGCAGGAACTATCAGTGATACCTAGGGAATCATGGGGCGATGCTACTAGACGCTCTTACCATGATTCGATGGGTCCAATCAAAAATTAATTCTGACATTCTTATGATCAAGGAGTTGATGCATAGAATGAGGCTAATAAGGGTAAGCCCGTATAAAGGACAATGTCCTGAATCACAAAGAGTTGTGAACTCACGGCTAGTTATATCCCTGAACCATTGAGGGTCACACAAGCACTAGTTTCTCTATTCTCATTGAGATAATAAATTCAAAGAGTTGAATTTATAATAAACAAATTTGATTGGATCAAATGATAAGCTTATAAATGAGTTTTATAATAGCTTATAGAAATTTTTGAGAGAATGACTGCAAAAAAAAAAAAAACAGTGAACGAAGTGCACCTGCTTAATTTGAGTGGAAGTGTTCCAAAATTAGCAGTTGCCTTATTTATGATTTATTGGTTTCGAAAATTCAAGTGTGCATCATAATAACGATTGAGTTAAAATCGTCACATCGATGATATTGGATCATCGATCCGGATTATGATAATATTAATACGATGGATACATGATTCATGGGCTAGTAGAAGTACAAGTCCATCATGATAAATTATTAAAGTAATGGACTTTAATAAATTAATAGTATTCTAGTTGGACTATAATTAAAGTCCACTAGTTGTATTAATATATGATATTAATTTGTTTAAGAAAATAATATTGATACCATAATATATAAATTGCACACAAAGGAAACTATAATATTACATATATATACATATATATATATATATATATATATATATATATATATATATATATATATGTATCGAGAATATCATCCCATGATTGGAATGATATTTTCTAAATCTTAATTATGTATATATGTAATAATTTAAGTTGTTTAATTTAATTTACATATATAATTAAGATATACTTATTTATATATATATATATATATATATATATATATTAATATGAATAGATTTTTCGAGACTCTCTCATTCTAGCAAGCAATTTTTGAAATAGCTCTCTCTCTTGTGCTCTAAGAATTTCGGCCACCCCAATCAATAGGGATTTGGGTCGTCACTCCTTGTTCGCTCAATTTCAATGCAAATTTCTTCTTTTCTCTCTAGTACGAGTTAGAAGAGGAATAGGCAAACTGGTCGTGGAATTGATTCGGAGATTGAAGAAGGAGATACTCCAGTTGATCGTTCATAGAAAACTACAACAAGAGCTATATCCGCTAATCCCGTGGTAGTTGGTGCCAAGTGAGATATTCACTAAAGGTATAATTTCGTAAACATCCTATGAATGTCAATTAAACCATACGAGTGTCCAAGCATGTTTTGAATGTCAAGACGAAAAATTTTAAACTTCTGCTGCGTCTTGGGCACGAGAACATGGTACTTCAACAATTATCCCTTAATTATATTAATTTCATTACCAAAATAGGCACGAATATAAACTGAATGTCAGCAAAATCTATTGTTCACCATCTTACTAATAAAATCCCCATGGCATCTGAAAGAAATTTTATTCCTTGAATATTTCGGCCCTAATTAATTGGAAATTATAAGATTTTGCTTTCTAAACAAGTTAGGATATTTGGTAAATATTGTGTGTATATTTTCGAATATGTTAATGATATATTGTTGTGAAAATTCCTCGCAAGCGTACGAGTGTCAAGTTTTAATATAGTGATAAAATCAAGTATCGATCCCTCAAGGAGTAAAATGAAAATAATAGTGCTTGTAATAAGAATAGTCCAAACTTTATCTAGAAAATCAATAATCAAGAATTTTAAAATAAAAATAAATAATTAAGAGATTTAAAAGCACGCACACAACTTTCAGATTAAAAATCAATCAGAGAAAAATGGTCTAGAGGTATAGATTTCACCTGGTTTCAACAACAATCAATCCTAATTAATTAATCTTCATGAATTTCAAAGAATTAATAGCCAAGAACACTTACGTGTATTATTCCCTCTCCCGAGTGCCGAATAAAATATATCAACTACAATTCAATTCCAATATCCCTATTAAGAATCTACTTGCAGTGATCAATTCAAAACTATGTTCTCTTTTAAAAAGCTCTGTTAAAGTTATAAGCTCTCCCGAGTCAGATAAACAATTAACAGTGTATTTTCCAATGGTCCTATTCAAAATCTCCTCTCCCGAGTGCCAGATTTCAAATAAATATTACAAATCAATTTTGATCAGATAATTGAAAAGACAATCAATTCTAGAAAAAAACAATTAATCTAGAAGAAATTCAATCCAATAAAATCAAGAATTCAAGAAAGTGTCTACACCAGGTTCCATCCGACCTCTAGACTATAAAAATTAGTTCATAATAAAATTCTGAATAAAATAATAATCCATAAATTCAAACATATTCAGAATTAAATAAAAGATAAAAGAAACAAATCCGTCGTCGACGCCGTGTCCGGTCGATCAAACTCCGTCTTCGTTCTTCACGATAAAACTCCAGAAAATCCTTCCCAAAAGTTCTCGATCAAATATCTGATGTCTGTGTAATTGTTGCGGTGGCTCCCCTTTCTCAATGAAAAATTCCCTTTTAAAGTGTCTCCCAAAGCCCACTCAAAAGCCCACAAAATATAGAAGTTTCCTTCCGATAAAATATTTCCAAGTTCAGAAATTGGCGACAAGCGCCCACTTAAAAACCCAGGAGGGTGCGCATGGGGCTCTGGCTTCCAATCTTATCGCTTTCATTGACAAGCGCGATAGCGCTTCTCCTTCAAATCTTTAGCGCTAAGTTAGCGCTATCCTTAAGCCCAATAAAGGAAAGCCCATCACTATTCATTCTCTCTTGTCTGATCGTTTCTTTCTTTCTTCTTCTTTCTTTCTTCTTTCACTTCTTTCTCTTCTTATTTTTCTCCTCAAAATTCCATAATTCACAAAATCTCCATAATTTCCTACAATCACAAGAACAACACAATATCCACATAAATCTGCTCGAAACAAGCAATTAACAATTAGAAGCATATATAAATTAAGTGTATAAAATAAACTTATCAAATACCCCAAAACTTAGACTTTTGCTAGTCCCGAGCAAAACTATCAAATTCCAAAAAACTCATTCTATCAAAAACCAACAAGAATAGTCAAGAAATATTATGGAACAATGGCCTCAACAATGATTTCAAAAAAATATCAAATCCAATTTCATCCAACCTACTAACACTCGAAAGTTTCAATCATAACAAAATAACCACATAAACTCACAATCTCCGCAACTCAAGTTCAAAACACCATTTTCCAAATTCAATTCAAACATTCATAGATCATGAGGACTTTTCAAGGATAGCATAGGATCAAATATAGGATATTTATCAAAACCTCCCACAATTAGGTAAATGCAACGAATAATAGTGTGTGCGTGTTTCGATCAAAATTCATAATCATTAAAGCATCAATCAACAGTCCATATGCTAAATTCTCGCAACTCTTCTCCACTAGTATATTGGGCAACTGAGACTCGGTCAATATGAATTATTCAGCTTATAATGTAAGGCCTGGCTCATGGCTACAAATGAAGGATAAGAATTCAAAATAAGGAGTAATTCATATTATCAAACTCAATTACGACTCCTTTTTCATTCACAATTTCACATTCTTTCACTTCACTTCATTTCTCAACTTTTTCACAACTCTTCTTTTCAGAACTTTTTTTTCTTTCTTTCACAACTTTTTCAACCACATTTTTCAACTCTTTTTTCTACTACGTTTTTTTTTTTTTATCTTTTCAATTCATCCACCACACCAATCCTTTTTCTCACAAATAAAACTAGGAGCCTAAAACATTTTAGCATTTAAATTACTCCCTTAAAGGTAGGAAATAGTGTATAGGCTATTCAGGTAGTCAATATAGGACCTTGAAATAATCACGAATGGGGGCTTAATCACACGTTTACACGCATGCCATTCGATTTTCAATAAAGCTCAAACAAGGTACTAGCGATAAAATAGTAATAGGTAGCTTGAAAGGCTCAAACGAATTCAGAAAAATCGCCTAAATCATTCCTAATCTCAGTTTTGCCCGTATTTCGCCTCGAAGAGTGTTTGAACTAGTTCTAGACAAGTCTCAATCCACAATTAAATCATACAAATTCAATCAGTGCAGAAAAAGAATAATCATCAGCAGTTAAAGATGATTTTCACAACAAATTCAGAATTTTGTACCTCAATGTACTAATATACGTGTAGCTCAAATGGGCAACTAAGGATAAATTCAATGAAAATTAGGCCCAAAAATTTCAAACAATGCCTCAATCATATCTATGTCTGTATTTCTCAAAAATCAGATTCAAGCATTAATCACAGAGTATATAGGAAATTGTTCATCTAATTGGTTCCATTTTTTCAAAAATATTTGTCAGATAGTTAGACAATCATGGATTTCAGTTATAGCACAAAAATATTTTTCATTGGCCATGCATCCATTTCTTTCTCAACTCAATTCAACTCAACTCAACAAAAACAATAATTAAAAATTTTATCTATAAAGCACACAATAAAATTCAACTACTCAACTATCAACCAAACAACTAGATCACTAAATCAAAAACTAATTCTCCCCCCCAAACTTAATGTAATCATTGTCCCTAATGATTAAAAATCAATAAAAAGAACAAGGGACTCATACCTTCGACACCGAGCATCAGGACTCGGCGTCATCATCATCATCTCCATGGAACGAAGGTGCAGCAGCAGTAGTATCATCAGAAGACCACTGCGGAGGAGCTGGATAAGGCACAACAGTGGGCGGATAATTCTGGGAAAGAGCGGCAGTGAAGTCATGCATATATGTCATATGTGCTTGCATCATCTTCCACTGCTTCTTCATCTGAGAAAGCACGGCCATAGAATCATTACGAGTAGAATACTCAGTGGCCGGATGCGTCGGTAGTGACATAGGTCCTTCCAAATAGGAAGGTGCTGGCTCAAAGTGTGGTAGTGGCTCCGAGGGTTGCGGTGGTTCAGCTGCCTGTTCAGAAGTACTGGCTGCTTTCTTCTTCTTGTCTCGTCTCAATGCACCAGTAATTCTTATAGGACCTCGAATTGGAAGAATCTGCTCTGTATCATCCCACACAACACCAGCTAACCGGCAAAGTTGAGTAATCAAAGACGAGTGGGGTAAACTGATAGTCGAGGAACCCCTAACTGCAGCAATAATAGACTCCTGAATTACTTTCCCAGCATCAACGGATTTCCCTGTCACAATGCAGTACACCAGTCCAGCTCTAACCTTAGTCACATCGGATGTATGCCCATATGGCAACATCCTGGTAGCCACAAACTCATGCCAATTATTCGCTTCTCGTCAAAGAAATATGGATGGAAATGTAACAACTTCATCCTTCGCATTCTTCTTCCATTCCGCCCCATCCTCACACAAGGTCTGAAGTACAATGTTATCTGGATATGACTGATTCTTAAATACCTCATACTCATCATCTGCAATGTCCAAATCCGGCATTTCATAGAGACGGTTAATTGTACTCTTATCAAAAGGCACCAATTTCCCTCGAACTCGAACTTTCAGATTCACGTCTTTGACCATCAAATTGGCATAAAACTCATGAATCAATGATATAACAGCATCTGGTGGACTCCTCACAAATGTCTCCCAACCTCTTATCTTAGCTTCAATTAACGCCGGTGCACTATACTCTCTCAAACTCATTCCCCTTTCTTTGTGCATCCCCCGCTCCATTACATCAAAGCAATACTCCTCTGCTGTGGCATTCCAAAATCTATGTCTATCATATGAAGCAGCAGAGGACGAAGAAATTGCTCCTTTCCCTTTGGTTTTCGGTGGCATTGTAACTCACTAATTCAACTCAATTCAAATCAAATGCCTCAAACAATGCAATAAACTCCCAACAATTCCAGCAACCAACATTCAAATATAACCCAAGCAATTCAACAAACACTTGGTAGGCACTAATACAATGATATAGAATTTCACTGCATCAAACGTACTCCACTCCACAACTCAGACAACCCAATAGCCTCAAATCACAACATTTATCAAAAATCAAATGTAAGAGATAAAATTTCAGCTTTTGTACCGTTCACGAATACATTTTCCAAATTCTCCAAATTCCCCTTTCTCGACAACGTAGATGGAGCAAGACCAATTCTGAGAATCTCTGCCTTGTAATTAAGATCACAATCCTTGAGCTGATGATATTTTGTTGAGTAGAAGATTTACGATGATCATGCCCTTGCGTGAGATTTAAATATGGACTGGGGATCGTGATTTAAGTCTGGGAGGAGTCGACTCTGAAGTGGGCTTTTAAACTCCTGAAGTAATGCGTGCGCGATAGCGCTGTTCAGTCGCGCGTTAGCGCTTGATGTTGCGCTAGTGAAGTAGCGCGATAGCGCTTGATGATGGCGCTATAAAGGAGCGCATTAGCGCATGAATTGGAGGGTGAAGGAGCGCGTTAGCGCATAATATAGCGCTGTTGGTGAGCGCTGTTGGAGTGTGCGATAGCACATGCTTCTTGCGCTGGTATAGAGGGCAATAGCGCATGGTGAGGCTCTATTCGTGTAGCTTCAGTGCGTAGAGTGGAGGCGGGCGCGCATAAGCCTCTGATTTCAACTCCCAAATCGTGAGCGGACGCCTCCAATCTTGGGCGAGCGCCCATAATGCGCTGCAAGAAGACCAAAATCCTGAAAAATAATTCCACAATTTTAAAATTAGGCCTCCAAAATTATCAACAATAATTCAAAAATCATAAAATTAACTAATGAGCAAAAAATAAAAATAAAAAAAAATTAAAGCAGAAATTTAAATAAATAAAAAAAATTAAAATAAATAAAAAATAAAACAAAAATTTTGGGTTGCCTCCCAAAAAGCGCTTGGTTTAGAGCCGCCAGCCCGACTCTCAAAGTATTAAGTCTTCCCTTTCTCTTTCACGCGCCAAATAAATTCCACGAACCGCCTTTTAAATTTTGCTTTTTTCGTGGCCTTCTTTGGTGGTTTTGGCGCTCTCTCATTTGATGAATCAACCGCAATGTCGGCTTTTGAACGACCTTCCAACTTCATAACCGGTTCAATTAAGCATAATTGTTCGATGGATGGATTAGGTGCTTTCGTAAATAAGTTGAAGATTACTCGTTCGCACTCCACACCCATTGACAACTCCCCTTTCATAACTTCAATTTTTGCATCCGCCGTGGCCAAGAATGGTCTCCCAAAAATGAGCGGAGCACCATGATCTGCTTCTATATCCAATACCACAAAATCCGCTGGGAAGATGAATTTATCCACCTTGACTAGAACATCTTCAACAATTCCTAGTGGATATTTAATGCTCCGATCCGCCAATTGCAATGAAATCTTAGTCGATTTCATGTCTCCCAACTCCAAGGCCCTGTAAATAGATAATGGCATTAAATTAATACTGGCCCCTAAATCACAAAGTGCATTATTAAAATGAGAACCACCAATAGAACAAGGAATAGTAAAACTCCCTGGATCCTTAAGTTTCTGTGGCATCTTCTTTTGTAGCACTGCACTGCACTCTTCCGTCAGATTGACCACCTCGTTCTCTAGCAGCCTTTTCTTTTTGGACATCATCTCCTTGATGAACTTTGCATAATTTGGCATTTGCTCCAAAGCTTCAGCAAAGGGGATGTTGATGTGAATTTTCTTGAAAATCTCCAAGAATTTGGAGAACTGCTCGTCCAATGCTTTCTTCTTGAACTTTTGCGGGTAGGGAAGTGGAGGCTTATACATCGGTTTTGGCTCTTTCTCCTCAACTTTTTCCTCAAGTTTCTTATCCGCAACAGTAGGAATTTGGACTCCAACGTCTTTGGCACTCCGCACTTCGATGGCATTGCACTGCTCCTTGGGATTCACCTCAGTATTGCTAGGGAACTGGCCGCGGTTGTTGTCTTTCAGTACATTCGCCAACTGCCCTATGCTGGTTTCCATGGATTGCAACACAGCACCCATGTCGGCCATGTGCGTCTCCAAACTGTCAAGTCGAGACTCAGTTCTCGCCATCCTCTTACCTGATTCCTGCACAAAAGTACTAACCACATCCTCCAACGACTGCTTACCCTCATCCTTGTTTGTATTGAATCCCGAAGGATTCAGCACATTTTTATTGTTAGCATACAAAAAATTTTCATGATTACGCAAGCTAGGATGATAAGTATTTGGGACAGGGTTACCTCTATAGCCTCCATATCCTCTGTAGCCATTTGGATTTATATAATTGACTTGCTCTATGGTCGGTGATCCTTCAACTCCATTTGAATCTGCAACATTAATTTTATTCAAAGAAGCTACCTGTGTAGTCAGTGCAGATAATTGAGCAGTGATGGACGTGAGAGGATCCACTGCATACACTCCAGCTGGCTTCTTGACTCCCACACGCTCAGATGGCCATTGGAAACTATTGACCGTCATATCCTCCAACATATCATAAGCCTGAACATGATCCTTCGCAAATATAGTACCTCCAGCCGCTGAGTCCACATTCATTCTCGTAGGCGCATTTAGTCCGTTATAAAACCACTCAATCTGTTCCCAATCTGCAAAATTGTGGTTAGGACAACGTCTTAATAATTCTTTATACCTTTCCCACGCCTCGTATAACTGTTCAGTGTCCATCTGCCGGAAGGTACTGATCTCAATCTTCAGTTGAGTGGTTTTGGCAGGAGGAAAATATTTTGCAAGAAATTTTTCTGCCATCACCTCCCAAGTAGTGATGCTTCCAAGAGGCAATGATTGCAACCAACCTCTGGCTTGATCCCTGAGAGAAAATGGAAACAAGCGTAAGCGTATAGTATCCTCAGACACACCATTAATTTTTACCGTATCGGTTATCTCCAAAAAGGTGCGTAGGTGTAGATAAGGATCGGCAGTGGCGCTCCCATTAAATTGGTTCTGTTGAACCATGTTGATCAATGCAGGCTTCAGCTCAAAATTGTTTGCATTGATAGTTCCTCGAGCGATTCCAGAATAGTGAGCCTGGATCGTCGGTCTGAAGTGATCTTTAATAGGTACTAGGGGAGCTTGGTTTACTTCTTGTTCAGCCATTCTTTCAAGTTCTTCTCTTCTCTCTCTTCTCAAAGCACGTGCAGTGCGCTCGATCTCTGGATCAAAAAGTAGAGAATTAGAACTTTGAGATCGTCGCATAGACTGCAATTAAAAATAAGAAGAAATTAATTAGCAACTTAAAATTAAAATAAAAAAACTCTAAATTAAAATCTAGACTAATTGGTAACAAGACTAAAAATAATCAAAATTTACTCCCCGGCAACGGCGCCAAAAACTTCTTGTGAAAATTTCTCGCAAGCGTACGAGTGTCAAGTTTTAATATAGTGATAAAATCAAGTATCGATCCCTCAGGGAGTAAAATGAAAATAATAGTGCTTGTAATTAGAATAGTCCAAACTTTATCTAGAAAATCAATAATCAAGAATTTTGCAATAAAAATAAATAATTAAGAGATTTAAAAGCACGCACACAACTTTCAGATTAAAAATCAATCAGAGAAAAATGGTCTAGAGGTATAGATTTCACCTGGTTTCAACAACAATCAATCCTAATTAATTAATCTTCATGAATTTCAAAGAATTAATAGCCAAGAACACTTACGTGTATTATTCCCTCTCCCGAGTGCCGAATAAAATATATCAACTACAATTCAATTCCAATATCCCTATTAAGAATCTACTTGCAGTGATCAATTCAAAACTATGTTCTCTTTTAAAAAGCTCTGTTAAAGTTATAAGCTCTCCCGAGTCAGATAAACAATTAACAGTGTATTTTCCAATGGTCCTATTCAAAATCTCCTCTTCCGAGTGCCAGATTTCAAATAAATATTACAAATCAATTATTGATCAGATAATTGAAAAGACAATCAATTCTAGAAAAAAACAATTAATCTAGAAGAAATTCAATCCAATAAAATCAAGAATTCAAGAAAGTGTCTACACCAGGTTCCATCCGACCTCTAGACTATAAAAATTAGTTCATAATAAAATTCTGAATAAAACAATAATCCATAAATTCAAACATATTCAGAATTAAATAAAAGATAAAAGAAACAAATCCGTCGTCGACGCCGTGTCCGGTCGATCAAACTCCGTCTTCGTTCTTCACGATAAAGCTCCAGAAAATCCTTCCCAAAAGTTCTCGATCAAATATCTGATGTCTGTGTAATTGTTGCGGCGGCTCCCCTTTCTCAATGAAAAATTCCCTTTTAAAGTGTCTCCCAAAGCCCACTCAAAAGCCCACAAAATATAGAAGTTTCCTTCCGATAAAATATTTCCAAGTTCAGAAATTGGCGACAAGCGCCCACTTAAAAACCCAGGAGGGCGCGCATGGGGCTCGGGCTTCCAATCTTCTCGCTTTCATCGATAGCGCTTCTCCTTCAAATCTTTAGCGCTAAGTTAGCGCTATCCTTAAGCCCAATAAAGGAAAGCCCATCACTATTCATTCTCTCTTGTCTGATCGTTTCTTTCTTTCTTCTTCTTTCTTTCTTCTTTCACTTCTTTCTCTTCTTATTTTTCTCCTCAAAATTTCATAATTCACAAAATCTCCATAATTTCCTACAATCACAATACCCACATAAATCTGCTCGAAACAAGCAATTAACAATTAGAAGCATATATAAATTAAGTGTATAAAATACACTTATCATATATTTACCAAAATTTAAATTAGATCTTGATAAGGTGATTATTTGACATAATATAATTCGATATTATCAAGATATGATTTACAATATTTGATAGAGTTTATTTCCTACTAAAACTTTGTTACCTATTCTTGTAGGACTCTATCTAAGGAAATCTTCAAAGCTTGGATGATTATCTATAAAAGAAGATTTCCACGCACAAGAAAAGTGACGCTTCAGACGATAATTCTCTGCGCAAAGACTGAAGAATTCCATTGAAGAATCTGAAGAATTCTGAAGCAAGGTTTGCAACCATTGTTGTTGCTTGTCCCCGTGTTGCCGTTCGTGTTGAAGACATCATAGACAACACTGTGGGAATAGTGTTGTTCGAAGATCTTTACTGTCTCTTCTATTTAGGCTACGGGAGTTGCAACCAGTTTTTTTTATACCTTGTCGTATTTTAGGATGCAAGTTTGATTTCTCAACGTGTTGAGGAATTTAGAATTTAATGAATTTTCGTAAAATCACTAGGATTATTTTGTAAGACTGTTCTTACGTTTACTAGTGATATTTAGCCCTAAGGCACCCGCACGAGTTTTTATACTCGTGCAAAAGTTATTACTTGAGTTTTATTTACGCTTTAAATTTCCACTGCACTGTGTTGTCTTTGGTGTTACGACATGAAGTACAACACTGCCCTATTTTACATAACAACCACGTACACCGTTTATTTCACGTGGCATCAGAGCCACCACTTGACTTTACTAAGTGTGTTCCTGGTTTGTGTTACAGGTTAGTTATGTACACTCCGTACACAAGTGCAATTCGTCCACCTATTTTGGATGGAACGAATTACGGCCCTTGGAAATTGAAGATGAGCATGTATATTCAATCCATTGAGTCTAGGGCTTGGCAACGTGTTCTTGATGGCTGGACACCATCTATGAGAGATGATGATATTCCATGACCAAAGCCAAGATCACAATGGACAGTCGAAGAGAATACTGCGGCTATTTATAATGCTAAAGCTCTTAATGCTATGTTCACTTCAGTTGATATGAACATGTTTAATTTAATTGGTACTTGTATTTGTGCTAGGGATGCTTGGGAGAAACTACAAACTCACTGTGAAGGCTCGGCAAGTGTCAAGAAGACAAGGATACGTCTTATAACTTCAAAATTTGAAAAATTGAGAATGGAGGAATCAGAGACCATCATGGAATATAATGGAAGATTGAAGAGTCTTGCAAATGAAGCATCTATTCTTGGTGATCCTATTTCGAACGAGAGACATTTATCCAAAGTGCTTCGTTCGCTTCCCAAAAGATTTCACACCAAGGTTTGTGCTATAGATGAATCCAAAGATACATCTATAATGGGTTTGGATGAGTTAATTAGTTCTCTTCGCACCTATGAGATGGAGTTGGAAGCTGAAGATGACTCGAAATGTAAGTCTATTGCTTTTCAAGTATCTAATAATGTTTACAATGATTTTGCTGAAGTTCAACAGGAAGTAAAGGATTCTGATCTTGAGGAAAATTCTATTGCCTTGATCTCGAAGAAAAGAAGGATGTGAAAAGTGCACAATCCTCAAATTTTCCTAGACTGCCTACTTCAGAGAAGCATCAAAAACCTGCTGCTACTCGAGGACCTCGTCAAAGGTATGATAGTAAGGTTCAGTCCTCAAGCAAAAATTTTGATAATGTTCAATGCAGGGAATGTAAAGGATATGGCCACTATGCTTATGAATGCACAAATCGCCTTCGAAAAGTTATGAATGTTTCTCTGAGTGATGATGATTCTGAAGAAGAACAAGAAAAGTTTGAACAGGCTGATCTAATATCTTTTACTGCTTTACTGGAGAGTAAGAAAAATTTTCAGATCAATCCTCTTGGTGTTGGCTCCGGTGTTGCCACACCTAGACGCAACACTATTCAAAAATCTGTTTGTTTTGTTGCTTCTAACCTTGATAATTTCAGTAATCATGAAGAACATGTAGATGATCCTTATACTCTTGAAGGTATTCGAAAACTCTATGAAGAGTTGTACTGTGATTGGAACAATAGGAATCAGTTGAACACAACTCTTACAAAAGAGAATACTGAATTGAAAGCTGCTATGGCTAGATTGGAAATTCTCTTGAGTAAGAAAGATCTCGAATTAGGGTTGCTGAATTCTGAACTTGAAAGAGCAAAAACAACACTTGATAAATTTAATTCCAGTTCGAGCAAACTTGATTCCATTTTGACTATGGGTAAGAATGATAAGTTTGGACTTGGTTTTAAAGAAAGTGTTTTTGAAACTGGTGAATCTTCCAAAACACCAGTGTTTGTGAAGGAAGGTAATGATTTCTTGAACCATCCTTTAACTGCCTTGAAAGGTAAGAAACCCATTGTTGAGAAAAATATTTCTGTCCCAAAGCCGAAACAATGGAAACGTCCTTTTGTGTGTCATTATTGTCTCAAACCTGGCCATATCAGGCCTTTTTTGTCGAAAATTGAAGAATGACTATGTTTTTTGGGAATCTAAGCAAGTGTTGTCCCCCGTGTTGCACAACACTAAGAGCAACACTGGCAAAAAGAGGCCCACTGTGAAGAAAGTTTGGGTTCAAAAGCCTGATTTCAGATGTTTTGTTATTTATACTTCTTTGAAAGCTAATACTGCAGGTAATTGGTATTTTGATAGTGGAAGTTCACGACACATGACAGGTTTGAAAGATCACCTCACTGACTACATTGAACAGAATGGTGGTAGAGTGACCTATGGAGGAGGTGCAAAAGGAAGGATTGTTGGCAAAGGAACACTCAATGTGGAAGGGTTTCCAAAGCTTCACAACATCTTACATGTTGAAGGACTTAATGCAAATTTAATTTCAATTAGTCAACTGTGTGATGATGATTTGCATGTGAAGTTTGATAAAAATACTTGTGAAGTTTTTGATAATGCTAATCATTGTGTTATCACAGGTACACGATCAGTGGATAACTGCTACCAACTAGGTGAAGAATTGGCATGTAGACACTCAAAGATTAATGAGTTTAGTCTATGGCACCAAAAACTTGGACATGTGAATTTCAAGACCCTAAAGAATCTAAGTAAGTTTGAAGCTGTCAGAGGTCTTCCAAATCTAAAGACTGGTGTTCCATATGTTTGTGGTGCATGCCAAAAAGGTAAGCAAACCCGTGTTGCGCATCCCGTGTTACAACACTATGGGACAACACGGTGTCTTGAACTTTTGCACATGGATTTGATGGGTCCTATGGAAGTCGAAAGTTATGGAGGTAAAAAGTATTCTTTGGTATGTGTTGATGATTTTTCACGTTTTACATGGGTAAGGTTTCTTAGAGAAAAATCAGATACTTTTGATGTGTTTAAGAAGTTGTTTACCAAGATTACTAACCTACATACTTTGACTGTAGCAAGAATCAGAACTAATTATGGAAAGGAATTTGAGAACTCATATTTTTCTTCTTTGTGTGATAAGAAGGGCATCTCACAGGAGTTCTCAGCCCCAAAATCTCCTCAACAGAATGGAATTTCTGAAAGAAAGAATAGGACGTTGCAGGAAATGGCTAGAGTGATGATGAGCTCAAAAAATATCTCCAAAGGATTTTGGGCAGAAGCATTGAACACAGCGTGTCATATTTTCAATCGGGTTTATTTGAGAAGTGATTCTTCAATGACTTCCTATGAGATTCTCATGGGAAAGAGACCAAATCTTAAATATTTTCATATATTTGGCTGTGTGTGTTATGTTTTGAATGATAGAAATCACCTAGCAAAATTTGATTCCAAGAGTGATAAGTGTTTGTTCCTTGGTTATTCTACTAATAGTCGTGCATATAGGATGTATAACCTTATTACCAGAACAATGATGGAATCCATTAATGTTGTTTTTGATGATGGTGCAGATCTCAAAGGAAAAACTGCTGAAGATGATGTTGAAGGCTTGCTGGAAATTCCTCCCGAAGAACACAGTGTTGTCCCAGATGTTACAACACCAAATACAACACTGGTTCCTTCAGAAATTCATGAGGAAAATTCCCAAAATAATGAGGAAGCTGAAATGATTACTGAAAAGAACCTTCCAAGCAAGATACAGAAGAATCATCCTTCATCACAGATTATTGGAGATGTGCATGGAACAAGGCAAACTCGAGGTAAGGACAAAGTTGACTACCGCAAGATGGTTGGTTTAGTATGCATGAGTTCCGTGTACTCTCAGGTAATGCATTCCTATTTTGTCTCCAATATTGAACCCAAGAATGTCAATGATGCTTTGAATGATGAATTTTGGGAAAATGACATGCATGAAGAACTTGAGCAATTTGTCCGAAATGATGTTTGGTTTTTGGTTCCACCACCTGATCATGGTAATGTTATTGGTACAAAATGGATTTTCAAAAATAAAACCGATGAATCAGGAAACATCATTAGGAACAAAGCAAGGTTGGTTGCTCAAGGGTATACGTAGGTTGAGGGGGTTGATTTTGATGAGACCTTCGCTCCTGTTGCCCGCATTGAGTCAGTCCGACTATTGCTAGCTATTGCATGTCATATGGGTATAAAACTTTATCAAATGGATGTGAAGAGTGCGTTTTTGAATGGTATTTTGAATGAGGAAGTGTATGTGAAGCAACCCAAAGGCTTTGAGGATCCACATCACTTGGATAATGTTTACAAGTTGAAGAAAGCACTCTATGGTTTGAAGCAAGCTCCACGAGCATGGTATGGTAGGTTGACCGAGTATTTACTCGAAATTGGCTTCAAACGAGGTAAAGTTGACAAAACCCTTTTTATTCAAAAGGCCAAAGGTGAAATTCTTATTTGTCAAGTATATGTGGATGACATTATCTTTGGTGCGTCTTCTCAAAAGCATGTTGATAATTTTGTTAAATGCATGTCTTCTACTTTCGAGATGAGCATGGTAGGAGAGTTAACTTTTTTCCTTGGATTACAAGTTAAGCAAACAAATGAAGGAATTTTTCTTTGTCAAAGTAAGTATGCAAAGAACTTGGTGAAAAAGTTTTGCAAAGATAATGTTAAGAACATGAAAACTCCTATGGGCTCGAGTGAAAAATTAGGAAAAGACAGTGTTGCAGCTGGTGTTGACAACACTATGTATCGCAGCATGATAGGGAGTCTTTTGTATTTGACTGTTAGTCGTCCTGATATCATGTTCAGTGTGTGTTTATGTGCTAGATACCAATCTGATCCAAAGGTAACCCATTTAAAAGCTGTCATGAGAATTTTGAAATATGTTTCGGGTACATTGGACTTGGGATTGTGGTATACAAGGGAAACCAACACTAACCTTATAGGTTTTAGTGATGCCGATTGGGCTGGTGATGTGAATGATAGAAAGAGCACTACGGATGGGTGTTTTCACCTTGGCAATAATTTGGTCTCATGGTATAGTCGTAAGCAAAATTATGTGTCACTTTCGACTGCTGAATCTGAATATGTGGCAGCCGAAAGTTGTTGTTCACAACTTCTTTGGATGAACCAAATGATTGAAGACTATGGTTTTAAGAGTGAACCCCCCATTGTTTATTGTGATAATTCGAGTGCTATTGATATATCAAAAAATCCAGTTCAACACTCACGCACAAAACACATTGACATTCGTCATCACTTTATTCGAGATTTGGTAGAAAAAGGTATGATTCAAATGGAGTTTGTTGGAACCAATAACCAATTGGCAGACATCTTTACTAAAGCATTAGATCATGAGATATTTTCAACTCTTCGAAGGTCTCTCAGCATGTGTGCATTATAATCCCTTGCATGTGTTGTCTTCGGTGTTACAACACTACCGACAACACTGTTGTTTTTCTTGTCATGCATTTTTTAAGGTTTTTAGACATTCTGCACTCATTCTATTTTGTGTGGTGTTTAAATATCTGTTTCGTTGATTCAATCGATGCCAAGTTTTTCTGAAAACTGTTATTGAAACACACTGGCCCTTGCAAAATAGACTCTGACTAAACCACTGAGTAGTTGAGGGATGTACGTGTATTCCATGTTTTTGTTCCATGTGAAAGGTGGTTTCGCATATTCAGTGTCATAATCTTTTATGAAGTTTGTTGACCAATGTCATAAATACGAACTTTATCAAAATTGGAAGAAAATGGAAAAAAACCACCTAATTGAGTCCAATGAAGACTGTTCGATTAGTGTGAAAGCTACCACTTCTGAAATTTTCTTTATCAAGGGTAATCAAAGTGTGTATGTCTCAAATGCTTTTTGAAAAACTATGGTGTTGGAGTTGATGTTGGCAACACGAGAGGAAACACTACACTCGTCAACATATTGTTTTGCTTGTGATTGCATTTTTATTTTATGTTACACTCTGTTTAGGCATAAAATATGTCATGCATATGCATTTTTGCTCATAAGGTTCTGTTTTTGGGTAAGGTTCTACATAGACGAATTTTTGATGATTTACCCTATTTACTAAAAATTGAATTTTCGTGATTGATTTTTGGTTCAGTGGAGTTAGGCTGATGTGGAGGTAATTCTGGAATATTTGGATTGAAATATTTTTCTCAGATTATTGCCTTAATTATGGGATTTTATCTCTTTAATCTCGGTTTTAATTTTCGTCCGTTAGGAAAGTTAGCGTTGTAACTGGAGAGAGATCAGGGATCAGGGTAATTATGGGTTTGTTAGGATTTTGTTACCGTTTGAGATAAGGATTCTATAAATATTTTTTTTATAATAATCGGGCATTATCATCTTCTCGAAATCCTTTGTTCCCGATTGAGTTTTTTTTTGCAAACCCTAACCTTCTCTCACCCTCAAATTGCTTTTCAATGGCAGGCTTTGATCCACAAGACATCCGAAGTGAGATGGGTCATAAAGAATCCGATGTTGCTGCTGGTGTTACAACACCGAAAATCCCATCCACGGTGTCCTATCTGCCGATCGTTCCAGTTCTCATGGAACCTGTCCCTCTCGCTGTTCTCATGCCTGGAGAACCAGGGAACGCAATTGATGTAGAGAATCTTCCTGATTTCTCTGTTTTGAATAAGGTTAATCCTCCTCCACCGATGGCACGCCGATCTAAAAGGCAGGCAGGTTACAACCCTAACTTTACTCAGTCCAAGCGTTTTTACAAGGGTCCCCGCATATCCATGGCTGAAGAAGATCACAGCTCGGGCGACGATTCTGATGATGCCAATTTTGAATTTGTGGCGAGGAAGAAACCCTCTAGTTCAACTGCTGCCTCTGCCTCCACTCCGATAGTTGAATCCATTTCTGATAGCAAGGATTCAAACTCTTCTGATCATGTCCCTTCTAAGGACATTCTAGCAGCTACTGCTCCTCAAGAAAGTGCTGATTCTGATGAAAATGCCACCTTGGCTCAAATACTGGAGAGCCTCAAGCAAGGAAAGGGGTTCTCTTCTGTTCCTCCCTCTTCTCATCTCTCCGATGATGAGTCTGATGCTGAGATGATGGAGGAGTTTGCACAAGGCAAAGCTTAACAAGATTCTGTCTCTTCCTCCTCTTCCTCCTCTGCCAATTCGGTTGCTGACTCTTTTGATAAGAGTACTGATATTGGAGAAGAAGAAGACTCTGAGGATGTTTCCAGCATGGATGCTGATGAAGACCCTCTAGACCAAGAGGATGTTTCTGCTGCTGCTGATGTCAGTGTTGTTGTTGGTGTCGTCAACACCACGAACAACACTGTTGATGAGGACTATGACATGGATGCTGCTCATTCCCTCATGTTTTACTCTGGTGATGCTACTGCAACTTGGCCTCTCCTTGCTCACAGAAGTCTACTGGATGAGAGGAACATTGATGTTCGCTCCTACGATAGGTACAATCTCATTGACTTTTTGAAGCTTCGACAGCTATATTCTACTGTTGTTGCTGTAATACCCTACTGTAAGAGGGTGATTCTGGAATTCTACGCCAACCTGACTGCAAGCATTGAAGATCCAGAATCTGCAAAGTATGGATTGGTGTACCTTAGGGGTAGGCTGTTCGAGTTCACTCCAGCTGTTATCAACTCTTTTTATTCCACCCCAGACGTTGATGAAGGCAATCCTCAGAAATCAACGAAGTGATTTCTGTTCTCACTGGTGGTATGGTCAAAAAATTCTCTGACCATTTTTCTGCAGCTAAGCTCACCTCCTTTTATTCTGTGCTGCATAAGATAGCTGTCAGGAATTGGATTCCTTCTTCCAATTCAACAGTTATCACCATACCGCAGGCGGTCTTTTTATATGCCATTGGGACCGGGAGTCCTTTTAATTTTGGGAAGATGGTATTCAAGACTATGCACCAATTTGCTGATGGAGGACTCAAATCTACAAAGCTCCCTTTTCCCTCTTTGATCTATGGCATATTGGAATCTCAGGCTTTCATCCACAATATTACAGAAGATCTCACTGATCAACCTGAGGTTTTAAGGTTAGCAGCTGGTCTTCTAAAGGGAAATCGTGTTCTGGATTTACCCTGGACTGCCACTCCTACTCCTGCTGCTGACATTGCTGGTGTTGCCCCCGATATTGCCAAAACGGGAGACAACACTGAAGAAACAGTGCCTACTCCTACCTCCCTGGAATTCACCACTGCCACTATTCAGCTGCTGTTGACTCGTGCTGAGGAAAAGATTGCTCAAGCTCAGGCAGATATTGCCTTCTATAGCACAGTCTTGGCTGATTTTCGGAGACATCTTGACATTTCTGGCCAAACAGGGGGAGATAGTGCACAAGCCGAAGCTGGTCCATCTGTGACTAAAGATGATGAGGAGGAACCTACTGATCCAGAGGGATCCGATAGTGATCAAAATTAGAATTTGCTTCCTCTATCATCTTTACTTAGTTGTTAATTTTGATTTTAATATAAGTGTTTTTGGTTGTTCTAGTTATGTGCCTCAATTGTTCTCACATGCTTAAACTAGACTAACATCTTCCACCCCACTTGTGCTCTGATATATGAATTATAGAATTTCATGTGTTATTGTCTATGTTATCCACCGTGTTACGACACGAGGGACAACACTTCAGGGGGAGACTTCAAATTCAGGGGGAGAAGAATTTTTGAACTCCGGGGGAGTTTATGATTATCTCACACTTGTGCAATGTGTTGTCCAGAAAGCAAAAAGGGGGAGATTGAAAGGAATTTTATTCCTTGAATATTTCGGCCCTAATTAATTGGAAATTATAAGATTTTTCTTTCTAGACAAGTTATGATATTTGGTAAATATTGTGTGTATATTTTCGAATATGTTAATGATATATTTGCCAAAATTTAAATTAGATCTTGATAAGGTGATTATTTGACATAATATAATTCGATATTATCAAGATATGATTTACAATATTTGATAGAGTTTATTTCCTACTAAAACTTTGTTACCTATTTTTGTAGGACTCTATCTGAGGAAATCTTCAAAGCTTGGATGATTATCTATAAAAGAAGATTTCCACGCACAAGAAAAGTGATGCTTCAGACGATAATTCTCTGCGCAAAGACTGAAGAATTCCATTGAAGAATCTGAAGAATTCTGAAGCAAGGTTTGCAACCATTGTTGTTGCTTGTCCCCGTGTTGTCGTTCGTGTTGAAGACATCATAGACAACACTGTGGGAATAATGTTGTTCAAAGATCTTTACTGTCTCTTCTATTTAGGCTACGGGAGTTGCATCCAGTTTCTTTTATACCTTGTCGTATTTTAGGATGCAAGTTCGATTTCTCAACGTGTTGAGGAATTTAGAATTTAATGACTTTTCGTAAAATCACTAGGATTATTTTGTAAGACTGTTCTTACGTTTACTAGTGATATTTAGCCCTAAGGCACCCGCACGAGTTTTTATTCTCGTGCAAAAGTTATTACTTGAGTTTTATTTACGCTTTAAATTTTCGCTGCACTGTGTTGTCTTTGGTGTTACGACACGAAGTACAACACTGCCCTATTTTACATAACAACCACGTACACCGTTTATTTCAGCATCCCTTTGAAAAATGATTTTCCCTTTCGTTGTTATACAATTACAAAATTAATTTAAGAAAAAATTGTATTTTTAGCCCTTTATGTTTGTGTGTGCGTAATTTTAATCTATATGTTGGTCCTGTATATTTCAATTTTTTAACAATTTTAGTATTTTTCATCGATAGTGTTGATTTGATACTGTATACATGAACGCCACTTCGGTGCAAAAAATACAAAAATAGTGGTTAAACTAGGGGTGAGAAAAAATACCAAATTTTCGGTATACCGAAGATTTCGATATGGTACTGTCATAGCGAAGCCAAGATTAAAAAACTACCCGGGATAAAATATTAAATTTCAGAATCCTTTATTTTTTTAATCGAATGACCCGAGTTAATATTAAATTAATCCAAAATTTTATAAAATTTATATATATATATATATATATATACAAAAAAAATTGGGCCACCCAGACCCAACATGTGGCTCCACCACTGGGTACGGTAATGGTGCTAAATTTTTCTATACGATATAAATTTGAAAATTTCGATATATACCCACATAGCAGCTCATCCAAAGGGAGAGCCGAAGATCGGATCGGCCGTTGAATTAGTTTAGTAAAGAAATCCACTATGCCCCTTAGAGATCCATAGCCACGTAAAGGCCATGGTGGGCATGTGGTGGAAAGCATAAAGAGAACGCTGAGAGAGCTGAAATAGTGAAATAATCAGTGTTCTAAAAGACGGCGCTTAGATCCGCCTAGACGTCGCTTAGGTGCTGGGCGGTTGCTCACCTCCTCGCTTTCTTGCTAGGCTATGCCTCTAGGTGTTGTCCGCCTAATCTCCTGCCTAGGCGGCGCCCAAGCCGCCTAAGTTGGCAGAAATCCGCCTAGGCGGTTACTATTTTTTATTAAAAAAATTAAAAATAAAAAAGTAAAAGAGAGACGCGAAACGAGAAAAAAACACATAAAGAAAGAATAAGCGCAGAAAAAAAAAAGTCAAGCAAAAAATTAAATATCATATTACATATGAAGATGTTGGGATCGGTTCAGAGGGTAGAGGGGGGGGTGAATACACTCTGAAACTTTTCTTCTACTTCTTTAGAATGATCAAGTGAGGTTTAGTTCACTTAATCAGTTTTCTCAACTTCTAAAACGTTTTGAACAACTTAAATAGTGCGGAAATAGTTCAGAGGTTTTAGTGATGCAAAGTTTATAATGCAATGTATGAGCAGGATGTGAGATAAGTTGCAGTAAATGCTAAAGCACGATTTTATGGAAGTTCGAAGGCTTAATCCTTCTACGTCTCCCCTTCTTCCACTTAGGAAGGAATTCACTAGAAGACTTTGGTTATTACAACGTCTTGTAATACACCCACTTCAGACTTAGGACTTATCCAATGCCTAATCCGAAACTCCTAGATTTACACAGATAAGATTCTCAGTTCTTATCAGACTGGTGGAAGTTTTCAGAGCAGCTTCAAGTCTCTTCAACACTGAGTATAGTTGAGTTGAGCTTCTCAGACTGCAGAGCGGTCGAGAGGCTTGAAAACCCTAGGATGATCCTTGACGATCAGATATGTGAACTGTAGGCGAGGGTTTATTTGAGCAGCAGATGAATGATCTTGTAAGTGTGCTCAAGTATATCAGATGAGGACTTCTGATATTAGTCAAGTGATTGAAATTTTTCTGAGTTGCTTGTCTCTCTTCGTTGTCTCGTATGACTTCTTGTTGTTGTTTGAGCAATCTTCCCTTTATAGGTCAATCATCAAAGTCTTTATTTTGAACGTTCTGATGCTGCATTGAATGCACATTTAATGCTCATAAATGCATTGATGATTCTGCATGAGGATCGTACACTGCAGACAACTTCCAGGGTCCAAAACTGGAATAAACGGTCGAATGCTTTATCTGCAGTCATTCTGTGTTTTTGCCATTTTGGTACAACCTGTTGTCTTGATTTGCAGGAGTCAACAAATCTTCTGAAACGCCGGTTCTGCTTTTAATAAAAGATCCTGCAAAGAACATCTTGTCACAGGTACTTGTCTCGAGATATCTAGATAGGCAGTTGGCATTCTACCGGTAGAGATATTTGTCCTCTGCTGGTTTGAATAACCAGTCGATAAGCTTGTGACTTCAACCGGTCGAGAGATAAAGGCGGTTGACAAGCTTCCGGTAGATAGATTTATCCTCTGCTGGTTTTGATAGCCAGTTGATAGGCTTGTGACTTCAGCCGGTCGAGAGCAAAGGCGGTTGACAAGCTTCCGGTAGAAGTTGTAGTAGGTTCCTGAAATACAATGGTTGGCAGCACATTCCTATACAATGAGTTGTTGTTTGTTATCACCAAAATATCGGATTCAACAATTTCCCCCTTTTTGGTGATGACAAAACTTAAGTGCTCCAAGAACAATATGAAAGCATTAAAATGAACTTCATTGAGAGAATGAATTTCATTAAGTACAATAAGCATTTTTATTACACCTACAGAAAAAAATAAGATGCGGCTGCGATAAGTAAAGAAGAGATAAGTTGTTCATCTTTTGAACCAACTGGCTCCTCCTGACCTATCGCCTTCTCTTCTTCTTCTGTCGGCTTCTTCTTTTCTTCTGGACTCTTCTTCACGTCTTCTTGCCTCTGCTGCTCTACGTTGCTCTTCTTCCCCCTTTTTGGCATCACCTTGGTTGAGCCGAAGGATGACCTCAGTGAGTTGAGTGCCAAGGCAGGCTTGCATAGTGTCTATTTTTGCATCGATTTGAGCAAGTAGAGTGGCTTGCATAGTGTCCATCCGATCATTCAACTGCTTATGAAGGCGATTTTCGGATCGGATAACTTGTTCGGAGACGGTAGAGAGCGTGTTGATTTGAGTGCGATGATGATTAGTGATCTCTGTGGACAGACGAGCGAGGTCTCGAGACACGGTCTCGAAATGCCGAATCATCGTCTGGCGTGAATTATCGACCGATAAGGATGAGTTTGTTATGTCTTGAGAGAAGGACCTAACCGTTTGCATGAGCTCATGAAGCCGATTTATCAAGGTATGATCTAGAGCTGCGGCCATGGCTTCAATTAAAGAATCATCAGTCTGAATCATTTGCCCTTCTGAGTCATTTCTTGGTGAAACAGGGCTAGACTCACGATGATGTGGTGCGGGTGAACTTGCTGGAGAGCTACCCGATGGACCTTCCAATAATGGTACAGTTGGAGATGTAATAGTTTCGACTGCAGCCAATATGGTTGGTGGAGTACCAGGATCAGCACTTGGTTCATCCATAATGAGATCTTCCATAAACTTTTCAGTAGATGGAGACGGTTGAAGTGCTGGATCAGCATCAGTCACTTGCTGTTCTGGAGATGCAGGTGATACAATAGTGCTTGATATCTCCGTTGGGGGCACTGTTGCTTCACTACTGCAAGGAGCCTCTGTCACAGAGGTGACAGGTATCTCTTGTGCAACCACTTCTAAAACATCTTGTGAATGACCGGGAGAAGTGTGAGCGGTCGTCACGGGAGAGGAGCGAGCAATCACAACTGCTTCCGGTTGAGTAACTGCTTGGACTGCGGTTGAGGAGGGGTCGACCGATGAAGATGCTGCTACACTCGATCTTAGAGCATATGATTGAAAGAGGTCAGCAGTGATGAGATCGGTCAGAATCCCATCTGAAGAAGGAAGAGCATAGACGTCTTCTTCACCCTGATCTTGAGTGAGAAAGGTTTTCATCATCACTTGTGCTTCCAGCACATAAGCTTGCAAACAGGCTGCTGAAGCTGGTGTTTTGACATTGTTGAGAGCTTGGAAGTGCTGAAGTAGTTGAGTGATTTGACGTAGACTATCCTGTAGTCCAGTCAAAATCACAAAGTCATCGGCAGCGGTAGGACTCTTGGATTTGAAATTCTTGACACGCTCATTAATTAGCAGTGATAGCAGGCTTCCTCGAAGCTTCAAGTCTATGAGATGTCTTCTTCCCAGAGCCTCCACGATGTCTTCAGTATCAGCAAATAGAAGCATCTTCTGCTCAATGACGTTTAGAGATTTCCATTTAGGAAATATTTGAGCGAGTGTCAAGTGAGTGCGGGAGTGATGCCATCTGTCAAAACGTTGTAGATGACGCTTGACAGTACGGAGTACGTGAGAGATGATCATATTGAGTTCTATCGTAGCTGCTGGTTGAGCCTTGGGTGTGTAGATCATCACACCTTTCCCTTTGTCTTTGGGATCAGCTAGAGTGACCTCAGGAGCTGATGAGGCACCTTCCCGGATTATCACACCTTTTGTAGGACGAGGAGCAGTAGAAGCAACAACGGTAGTAGTCTCGACCGTTGGCAGGGTAGGAGCAAGTCCAGAAAGAGACTTTAGCTTCTTGTGCTGCCTCTTCTTCTCGCCTGCAGGCGTGGATGACACAGCTGCTTTGGAGACCGAAGGGGATGACCTGCTGAAAGCTTGAATCAGTGGAACATTCTCACGTGATTCATCTTCAGAGTCAGATTCGATGATCAGTTGACGCTTGGCAGACTTTTTGGTATGGACTGGTTTGGCCACGACCGAAACCGTTGAAAGCGGTTGAGGGATAGCAATAGCCTTTGCGGTTGAGGGCAAGGTGTCGACCGCAGTCTCTTTCTTGTTCAGGAATTTGAGAATCGTAGACTTGTTGAGCCATTTGGTGGGATGCAGAGGCTCAGTCTTGGAAAAGTCCACTCCAAGGACGCCCAAGATGTGGCAGATTTGCAAAGCAAATCCCTCGGATTGCCCTTTCCCCCTGATCATTTCACATAGAATATTGAACAGAATGTCTGACCAGTTTATGTTGATCTTGGAGGCAATACAAGCCATGTATTGAAATTTCTCCAGCGTCACCTTGTCGTAAGATCCAGCCTTGGCCAGAAGATTCTTGGCCACGATATTAGTCAGTAGCCTGAATGGAGCTTTGAGAGATGTCTTCTGGGCCGGCAGTTTGATCGGAGCATCAGTAGTTGAGAACTCCTTCAACCAATAAGAGCAGTTACCATCTGGAAGATCCGTGCATTTTGTCAAACCCCTGGAGGGCAGATCAAATGTGCTGGCGAAGAACTTCTGATTGAAGGAGTAGACCTCTGTCTTGATCAAGCATTTGATAGTCCCATGCTCGATTTGAGCGGTTGCGAAGAACTCCTTCAAAACAGGCAAATCGCAGATGGCGCTGCATTCCAGAAATTTCTTCAGTCCAGAGGCTTCAAGCATGGTGAAGACCTCAGTTATTCCTGCGTTGTTTGCCTTAACAACGGAATCAAAGTTGATGGCGAGGCAAGTCTTCTGGATCGACATGATATTTAGCGTCCGGTAGAGGCTTGGTGAATATGTCTGCTGCTTGCTGATCGGTAGAGATGTATTCCAGCCTAATTTCCTTCTTTAAGACATGATCTCGGATAAAGTGATGCCTGACATCAATGTGCTTTGTCCGAGAGTGCATCACTGGATTGTGAGTGATGGCTATGGCACTTGTATTGTCACAGTAGATTGGAGCTTCACTCGACCGAATCCCATAATCATTAAGCTGCTGTTGAATCCAGAGTATTTGAGCACAACAGCTGCCAGCAGCAAGGTATTCTGCTTCGGCGGTCGAGGTAGCAATTGATGTCTGCTTCTTACTTGACCACGAAATTAGTCTATCTCCAAGGAATTGACATGTGCCACTTGTACTTTTGCGATCAATTCTACAACCTGCATAATCTGCATCTGAATAGCCAATAAGATTAAGATTTGAATCTTTGGGATACCAAAGACCCACATTAGTAGTTCCTTTAATATATTTAAGTATTCGTTTGGTAGCAATGAAATGAGATTGCTTAGGTGCGGCTTGAAATCTAGCACATAAACAAACTGAATACATGATATCCGGTCGACTGGCAGTCAAATAGAGCAGTGAACCAATAAGGCCTCGATACATGGTTACCTCGACCGGAATTCCCCCTTCATCTTTATCAAGCTTAATTGATGTACTCATGGGGGTAGATACAGTTGAGCATTGTTCCATTCCAAACTTCTTTACCAATTCCTTGGCATACTTGGACTGATTGATGAATATTCCAGTTTCAAGTTGCTTTACTTGAAGTCCAAGAAAGAAGTTTAGCTCGCCCATCATGCTCATTTCAAACTTCTCCTTCATCAGTTTAGAGAACTTTGAGCACAACTTGGGGTTAGTTGACCCAAATATAATGTCATCAACATAAATTTGTACTAGTAACACATGATCACCTTTTACAAATTTAAACAGGGTCTTATCGACCGTTCCAATTTGGAAATCATGTTCCAGTAAAAATTTTAGCAAAGTGTCATACCAAGCACGCGGTGCTTGTTTTAATCCATAGAGAGCTTTGTCAAGTTTATAGATATATTGAGGATGAGTAGGATTGACAAAACCTGGTGGTTGTTCAACGTACACCTCTTCTTGAAGTAGACCATTGAGGAATGCAGACTTCACATCCATTTGATAAACTTTAAAATTCTTGAAGGCTGCATAAGCAAGAAAGATGCGGATTGCTTCTAGTCTTGCAACTGGCGCGAAAGATTCCTCAAAGTCTATGCCTTCTTCTTGTCTGAATCCTTGAGCAACAAGTCGAGCTTTGTTACGCACAACAGTGCCATGTTCATCGAGCTTGTTACGAAACACCCATCTAGTTCCAATCACATTTTGATTTTTCGGTCGAGGAACTAGATGCCAAACATTGTTGCGGGTGAATTGATTCAACTCTTCTTGCATAGCTTCAATCCAGCTGGCATCTGACAGAGCTTCATCTATTTTCTTGGGCTCTACCTGAGATATGAAAGCGGCATGCAAGAATTCATTAATCATTTGACCACGTGTTTTTCGAGGAGCAGAAGGGTCACCTATGACCAACCCAGGTGGATGATCTTTGTTCCACCTAAAATAATTCCCTAAAGGGTTGTCATCAATTGGTTGATGAACGTCCTCGTTTACTGGATCATCATTGGCTGGAGGATTGTTATCAACCGGTGGATCCACTTCTGGCCTTGTTTGATCACACCCGGTAGAGGGAACTGGATCATCCTTCTTTGGAGGATATAGATCACTGTCACTCTCTTCCTGTAGATTTGTGTTTTCCAGTCTGTGACTCAGATCATTTATGCTCCCTTGAGTTTGTTCTGTACATAGAGTAGATTCATCAAAAACAACATGAATGGTTTCCTCGACCGTTAGTGATCTTTGATTGAACACTCGATAAGCTCTGCTAACGGCTGAGTAACCAATAAAAGTTCCTTCGTCTGCTTTGGCATCGAAGGCTGTCAAATGGTTTTTGCCATTGTTGTGGATAAAGCATTTGCACCCAAAAATTTTGAAATAAGAAATGTCAGGTTTTGTGCCATTCCAGATCTCATATGGAGTTTTGTTAAATCGTTTATTAATCATAGATCTGTTTTGAGTATAGCAAGCTGTGTTAACTGCTTATGCCCAAAGTCTTTGAGAAACATTTGAATCAGCAATCATAGTTCTGGCTGCTTCTTTTAAAGTACGGTTCCTTCTTTCAGCCACCCCATTTTGCTGTGGGGATCTAGCAGCTGACAACTCATGCTTGATTCCCTGATCATCTAGATAAGTCATAAGAGTGATGTTTAAAAATTCAGTCCCTCTATCACTCCTGATTCTATCTATTACAGTAGATTGTTCATTTTGCAAGCGTTTAAAAAAGCTTAATCAGGTGAGGTGCAGTTTGATCTTTTGAAGAGAGAAAGATGACCCAAGTAAATCGAGAAAAGTCATCTATAACAACAAGAGCATATCTCATTCCCCCTATGCTTCTTACTGGTATAGGACCAAATAGGTCCATGTGAAGTAAGTCTAAACATTTGGAAGAAGACATACACCCTTTATTTTTAAAAGTTGCTCTCACCTGCTTTCCTAGTTGACAAGCAGGACAAACTTTGTCTTTTACAAAATCTCCTTCGGGCAGACCAAAAACCAAATCATGCTTCCTCAAGTTAAAAATGGACTTAAAATTTAGATGATTTAACCGCTTATGCCACAACCAATGTTTATCATGATGAGCAGTAAGACAAGTGGGTGAAGAAATATGTGAGCAAGACCAGTTTACCTTGTAGGTGTTTAGGTCTCGTACACCGGTCATAAGAGTCTCACCTTTGTCATTTTTTATGAGGCAAGTGTGTTTGTGAAACTCGACCGAATGATCATTGTCACATAGTTGACTAATACTTATCAAATTATAGCATAGTTTGTCAACAAGTAACACATCTTTAATAATGATGTTACCATGGATGATCTTACCCTTACCCACGGTTTTACCTTTGGAGTTGTCTCCAAAGCTGATCTTTGGTCCTTTGCACAACACCACTTCTGTTAGAAGTTCTGGATTCCCTGTCATGTGTCGTGAGCAACCGCTATCTAAATACCAGGTAGTGTCCTTGATAGAAGTGGTTTTCTCGCCCGTTTGGACTTTTAGTACCTGCAAAGAGTGAAGAACTTTTGGTACCCATATCTAGTAGGGTCCAGGTCGGATTAGCCCTTTCGGGACCCACACCTGGAACACCCTTACAGGTTTGCCCGTGTGTGTGTCCAGAAATCTGTGCGGTCGATAGGCAGTAAATGTGTGTGCTTGTGAGGTTGCTGTGTGCTGCTTGCCTTTTTTATTTTCATCAGTTAGCATGTACCTCTTTTGAACTGGCCTGCAATTAAAGTACTGGTAAGGCTTCTCCTTTGACCATATTTTCTTAGAGTAGTTAGACTCATTCCATGGCCTTTTGAAATTAGATTGGTTTCCCTTTCTTCTTTCATTAGGTTTTGGTTTGATCCAAGTTCCTCTTTGATTAGAGGTCTGGGGATCCACATATCCCAGCCCTCTATGCTTAGAGCTTCGTTCGTTCGATACTTTCTGATTTTTGTCAAAGCTGCACTTATCGTGTTCATATATCGTGCTGGACCTGACAAATCTTATTTTGTTAAGATTGCCTTTGTCCAGGCTTGACTGAATACAGGATTCCATAGACTGTTCATTTGTTCCAAACCCTAGACCGGTTTTATCATGCACCGGTCTTTGGATTTCTTGAATCTTGTCAATGGTTACCGAAGATTTATTCCAAGCCTTAATGGTTTCAAGTAGTTTTTTATTTTCAATCAAGGTAGCTTGGAATACTCTTTTCAAGGTGTCGTTCTCAGTAGCCAGCAGACTTAGCTTGACCTTAAGACCATCAAGCTCTTTTTGCTGCATGCAGCTTGATTTGCTTGACTTATCTTTTAGGTTAGCTCTTTCTGCCTTTACTTCCTCGAACTCCTTGGATAATGCTTTGTATTCATTAGCCATTTCGTGTAAAGCAGTAACTAAATCACTGTGAGTAAATTCAGGTGAGCCAAAGTCAAATACCTCCTCAGCTTCTTCTTCGATGTCGGCCATAAGGCATTCCACTTTTTCATCATCGCTGTCATCTGAAGAGCTTCCGGTATTGGAGTTGTCAGAGTCAGACTCAGCCCACTTGCTTTTGCTTTCATCTGCTACTAGAACCCTTTGGTCTTTTCCTTTTCTAAACGTCCTTTTATCCTCCTTACCCCTTCTTCTTTCGGAGAATTGCTTCTGATCATTGTTCTTAGGCTTGGTGCAGTCTGCAATGAAATGGCCTGGCTTTCCACAGTTAAAACAAGTAGGACCATCGTTTGTATGGTCCGATTTATGATAATTTTTAAATTTAGAATTGTTTTTACGCATAAATTTACCAAATTTCTTGACAAAGAGTGTCATGGCTTCATTGCTGATTTGCTCAGCTGATCTCTTTGGAGGTTCCTCGACCGGTGGACGTATCACGGTTGAGGTTAAGGCCTTGGTTGGTTGAGATGTGGATGGTTCATCTTCTGTTCTCATGTTGAGCTCGAACTCGTAGGCTTTGAGATCAGCAAAGAGATCATGCAGTTCAACCTTGCTCAAGTCTTTTGACTCTCTCATGGCCACTGTCTTGATCTCCCATTCTTTGGGCAGAGCTCTCATAACCTTCACAGCAATTTCACGGTTAGTATAAGTTTTACCTAAAGCAGTAAGATCACAGATGATACTACTGAACCGTTCATCAAATTCAGCCATGGTTTCCCCTGGCTTCATTTTGGCGTTGTCATATTTTTGAATGGCCAGAGTGAGCTTGTTTTCCTTTGTCTGGTCATTCCCTTCACACAGCTGAGTGAGCTTCTCCCAAATCTCCTTTGCTGTGGAACATGACTTGATTTTGCTGAACATATTCTTGTCCAGTGTTTTGTATAGGATGTCCCGGGCCACATTGTCAAGATTGGCCTTCTTTTTGTCCTCAGTGGTCCACTCAGCTCTTGGTTTCTCAATCATTTGTCCTGCACCATCGGCTAGAGCTGGGTTGACCTTCATAATTTTGATAGGACCGTCTGTTATGACATATAGCATGTCATCATCCTGTGCTGCAAGATGTGCCTGCATGCGAATTTTCCAATCATCATACTCTTCTTTAGAAAACATAGGAATTCTGTTGAAAGAAGTCATGATTTGAAAACTTCAGATCAGCAGTTGAGAAAGGAACCCGCTCTGATACCACTTGTTGGGATCGGTTCAGAGGGTAGAGGGGGGGTGAATACACTCTGAAACTTTTCTTCTACTTCTTTAGAATGATCAAGTGAGGTTTAGTTCACTTAATCAGTTTTCTCAACTTCTAAAACGTTTTGAACAACTTAAATAGTGCGGAAATAGTTCAGAGGTTTTAGTGATGCAAAGTTTATAATGCAATGTATGAGCAGGATGTGAGATAAGTTGCAGTAAATGCTAAAGCACGATTTTATGGAAGTTCGAAGGCTTAATCCTTCTACGTCTCCCCTTCTTCCACTTAGGAAGGAATTCACTAGAAGACTTTGGTTATTACAACGTCTTGTAATACACCCACTTCAGACTTAGGACTTATCCAATGCCTAATCCGAAACTCCTAGATTTACACAGATAAGATTCTCAGTTCTTATCAGACTGGTGGAAGTTTTCAGAGCAGCTTCAAGTCTCTTCAACACTGAGTATAGTTGAGTTGAGCTTCTCAGACTGCAGAGCGGTCGAGAGGCTTGAAAACCCTAGGATGATCCTTGACGATCAGATATGTGAACTGTAGGCGAGGGTTTATTTGAGCAGCAGATGAATGATCTTGTAAGTGTGCTCAAGTATATCAGATGAGGACTTCTGATATTAGTCAAGTGATTGAAATTTTTCTGAGTTGCTTGTCTCTCTTCGTTGTCTCGTATGACTTCTTGTTGTTGTTTGAGCAATCTTCCCTTTATATAGGTCAATCATCAAAGTCTTTATTTTGAACGTTCTGATGCTGCATTGAATGCACATTTAATGCTCATAAATGCATTGATGATTCTGCATGAGGATCGTACACTGCAGACAACTTCCAGGGTCCAAAACTGGAATAAACGGTCGAATGCTTTATCTGCAGTCATTCTGTGTTTTTGCCATTTTGGTACAACCTGTTGTCTTGATTTGCAGGAGTCAACAAATCTTCTGAAACGCCGGTTCTGCTTTTAATAAAAGATCCTGCAAAGAACATCTTGTCACAGGTACTTGTCTCGAGATATCTAGATAGGCAGTTGGCATTCTACCGGTAGAGATATTTTTCCTCTGCTGGTTTGAATAACCAGTCGATAAGCTTGTGACTTCAACCGGTCGAGAGATAAAGGCGGTTGACAAGCTTCCGGTAGATAGATTTATCCTCTGCTGGTTTTGATAGCCAGTTGATAGGCTTGTGACTTCAGCCGGTCGAGAGCAAAGGCGGTTGACAAGCTTCCGGTAGAAGTTGTAGTAGGTTCCTGAAATACAATGGTTGGCAGCACATTCCTATACAATGAGTTGTTGTTTGTTATCACCAAAATATCGGATTCAACAGAAGACTTGATATCTATTAATATTATGTTGTTGTTGTTGTTGTTGTTATTATTATTATTAAAATTTTATAAGAGTTTCGTACAAAAATTAAAAAACATAAGACATAATAATTATATTTTATAGTAAAACTTATGAATATTCCAAGTTATTTATTATTTAGGTTTTTTTAAAAAAAAAACCACCTAGGCGTTTCATACAAAAATTGAAAAACGTAAAAAATAAAAATTATATTTTATAGTAAAACTAATGAATATTTCAAGTTATTTATTATTTAGATTTAAAAAAACAGCCTACGCCCCGCCTAGCGGTCGCCTAGGCGGCTAGGCGCTAGACGGTGGGTCGCCGCCCGCCTACCGCTTAGTGCTTTTTAAAACATTGAAAATAATATATAAAAATATATAATATTTTTAAACAATAAATTTATAATTTAAAAAATATATATAATTTTTTTAGATTTAAAACGGTATATAATTATTCCATATCGAAATCTTGATATACAATAAAGTTTCGATATGTTCGTTATATATATCGAAAATCTCGATATATTGAAAGTTTCTATACGATAGGCCCGGAGCTGCAGTGCAACCTATGAGGCAATTGACTTTGGTCTAAAAAGTTTTGGGACACCAAAATCTTAAAAAAATAATTAATATGTTATGCTTATACAGTTAAATATTTCTTTGATTTAATTTATTCAATTAAATGCCATTTCTTTAAACGTTTAAAGATACGGTTAACCGTCGAGATTCATAATAGCACAGTAGAACTCATGGAGCTTCATTTTAATTTTTTAAGATAAAGTTAAATCATTAATTGTTTCAGGATGTTTACACTATTAATTAAGTAAGAACCTATTCAAACAATTATTAATTTTTTTAATCGTTTAAATGTAGAATTTTTATATCTCAACCTTTTCTTCTTATATTTATATCTATGCTAGATATTAGTTTCTTTCAGAAAATAATAATAATAATTCTTTAAGTATTATCGTCTTTAATAGCTTGATATTATTGATTCTTTAACAATTATATATTTAGTACATTAAATTAAAATTTGATATTTGATCCTAAGTTGAATGTATGTATGTATGTATGTATGTATGTATGTATTTTTTTTTTTTTAAAAGCCTCATGTTGTGGCAGGGGTTAAACGGATCTCTACTGTTTATTCCAAAATTGTTGGGCTTTGGCACCAACTACCTCATAACATTTTCCAGCCCAATTAACAGGCCCTTGTATAAAGCCTACTCCCCAAAATCTTATTTGCCGATCGAGAGAGAGTGATTTGAGAAGAGCGTGAGGTTGAGCAGCCGCAAGAGAAAGAAACTTGTGCGTTCTTGACTTTCTTCGTGAACCGAGTGAGCGTTCCTTTTTTCTTCTCTTGTATTCGTGGAGTGCTTCCTCTCTGGTTTGAGCTTTGTGATGCTCTGTTGAGTTTCTCTCCTTCGCTCCTCTTGTGGCTGTGTGTTTCCCTACTGTGTGAAGGGGATTCAAGCTTGTAGTAGGCGTGGGAAATCCTTTGTGCCTTTGCCTTGGTGTGCTGGTGAAAATGGAGAAAATGTTTTAGTTACCTGAGCCCGAAGATTGTTTATTTCTTCAAGTTTATTGAACTGTCTTTCCTTTATTTTTCTGTTCTTTTCTTTGGTTTCTTTCTTGCTGGTTTTCCTTCTTATTTTTCAGGATACAGGACTAGTTTTGGCTCATGCTAAAGGTGGATACCTAACAGTGGTATCAAAGCCACTGTTCCATCGCCGAGCCACCATCGCCTACAGTACAGCAGCCGCCGTCGCCGCTGGATATCGTTGCTGGACGCTGGGGCTATTCGTGCCGCTGTTTTTTGGTCAGCTATTGCTGCCTGTACAGTCGCTGTTTTCGTTGGACAGCAGCCGCGCCACCTTGGACAGCAGCCGCGCCGCCTTGGACAGCCCGCTTCCCGTCGTCGCAGTTGGGTGTCGTTTTGGTTCGTGGGATCGAAACACTTACTTAGAGTTTCGCTCTAGTAAATTGGCTTGAACCACTTTTATCGCTTTAGTAGTAGCCGCTGGCCGCGGTTTAGGTACTGGGATTATGTGCTGGTAGAAACCTAGGACTTACGTGCTTACTTGTTGCTTCCGCTGTGTTTGCTGAAATTTTGTGTGTTTACTGCTTTGAAAATTAGCTGGTTTTGCTTTGGTGTTTTTTCTGTGTGAAAAAAAATGTCATTCACTGGTTTTAATCTTGAACCTTTTAATGAGAAAACGGATTTCTCAATTTGGCAGCAAAAAATGAAAGAAATTTTAATACAACAAAAAGTTTTCAAAACAATAGATTTGTCGTATCCTGTTTCTGAAATGGCTGAGAAAAAAGCTGAAATGGATGAATTTGCTTACTCCTCTATTATCTTGAATGGGTAAACTGAAATCGGCTAAAAAACTTTGGGAAAAATTAGAAGAACTCTATACCGAGACTTCCCTGCCGAGTAAATTGTTTTTACTTGAAAAATTTTTCCGTTTCAAACTTGATTTGAACAAAGACATTGATGAAAATTTTGATGTGTTTACCAAACTAATTCAAGATATTAAGCAAACAGGAGATAAACACATTGATGAATACACACATATTGTTCTCTTGAATGATATTCATGATTCTTACAGTGATGTTAAATCTGCTATTAAGTATGGCAGAGATAATATAACATTAGAAACTGTTGTGAATGGTCTAAAAAGTAAATAGGTCGATTTGAAAACCAATAGGGGTGGTAATAATTCTGGTGAGGCTGTTTTTGTTAGGGGAAGGTCTAAATCTCGTTTTCAAAGACATTCAAACAATCATAACCAATCTTTTGCTAAAAATAGAGGTAAAAGTGATAAGTGTATTTTATACACTTAATTTATATATGATTTTAATTATTAAATATTTGTTTCGAGCAGATTTATGTTGTATTTTGTTGTTTTTGTGCTTACAGAGAATTATTGATTTTATTTGGAAAAGTGAAGAAAAATAAGAAAAGAGAAGAGAAAATTAAAAGAAAAGAATTGAGAAAGAAAAATAAGAAAAGAAACGATCAGTGAGATAAGAAAAGAAGGAACAGTATTGGGCTTTTCATTGGGCCAAAGATTAGCGCTTCTTTTTAGCGCGCCTTCACAAGTGATGTCGCGCAAGATTTGGAAAGGCTAGAGAATTGAAGTCGAACTTGAAGCGCGCCCACTCCATCAACTGAGCGCCCGCCCTGATCAAGATTTCAACGTTCAAATATTTTAGGCAATTATTTTTATGGGCTTTTATTGGGCTTTTGTGCAAGCGATATAAAAGGAATTAATTTCTGAAGGAAAGGAAGGAGAGCCGCCACAACAAATCATATGCATATCAGAGAACAAGGATTTGATCGTGAGATTTCTGGAGGATTTCTGGAGCTTAACTTGAAGAACGAAGACGGAGATCGAGAGTCCGGACACGGCGTCGCATCTACGGATTTGTTTCTTATCTTTTATTTTATTCTGAATATGCTTGAATTTATGAATTATTATTTTATTCAAAATTTTATTTTGAACTAAATTTTTAGAGTCTAGAGGTCAGATGGAACCTGGTGTAGACGCTTTCATGAATTTTTGATTTTATTGAATTGAGTTTCTTCTAGATTAATTATTTTTTCTAGAATTGATTGTCTTTTCAATTATCTGATCAATAATTGATTTGTTATATTTATTTGAAATCATTGCTCGGGAGAGGGGATTTTGAATAGGACATTAGAAACTACACTGTTAATTATTTATACAGCTCGGGAGAGTGTATGATTTTAACAGAGCTTTTAAAAAGAACATTGTTTTGTGATAGATCACTGCGATAAATTCTTAATAGGAATATTGGAATTGAATTGTAGTTGATAAACATTATTTGTTGCTCGGGAGAGGGGAATAATACACTTAAGTGTTCTTGGCTATTAATTGATTGAAATTCATGAAGATTAATTAATTAGGATTGACTGTTGTTGAAACCAGGTGAAATCTATACCTCTAGACCATTTTTCTCTGATTGATATTATCTGAAAGTTGTGTGCGTGCTATAAAATCTTCTTGATTATTTTATTTTTCTGCAAAATTCTCAAAGTTTAATTTTCTAGATAAAGTTTAGACTATTTTAATTACAAGCACTGAATATTTTTATTTTACTCCCTGTGGGATCGATATCTGATTTTATCACTTTATTAAAACTTGACACTCGTACGCTTGCGAGGAATTTTCACAACAAGTTTTTGGCGCCGTTGCCGGAGAATAATTTTGATTATTTTTTTTAGTCTTGTTACCAATTAGTCTAGATTTTAATTTAGAGTTTTTTTTATTTTATTTTGAAGTTACTAATTAAATTCTTCTTAATTTTAATTGAAGTTTATGCAATGATCTCAAAGTGCGAATTCTCTACTTTTTGATCCGAAGATCGAACGAACTGCACGTGCTTTGAGAAGAGCGAGAAGAGAAGAAATTAATAACATGGCTGAAGAGAATGTGAATCAAGCTCCCCTGGTGCCTATCAGAGATCACTTCAGGCCGACGATCCAGGATCACTACTCTGGAATAGCTCAAGGAACAATCAATGCCAACAATTTTGAGCTAAAGCCGGCCTTGATCAACATGGTTCAATCGAACCAATTTAATGGGAGTGCCACAGCTGATCCTCACTTGCATCTCAGGACCTTTTTAGAAATTACTGATACGGTAAAATTTAACGGTGTTCCTGAGGATATTATTCGTTTATGCTTGTTTTCATTTTCTCTCAGGGATCAAGCCAGAAGTTGGTTGCAATCACTGCCGCTTGGAAGCATCACTACTTGGGAGGGGATGGCAGAAAAATTTCTTGCTAAATATTTTCCACCTGCCAAGTCCACCCAGTTGAAGATCGAGATCAGCACTTTCAGGCAGATGGATTCTGAACAGCTCTACGAGGCGTGGGAAAGGTACAAAGAACTACTTAGACGTTGTCCTAACCATAATTTTGCAGATTGGGAACAGATCGAGTGGTTTTACAACCGACTGAATGCGCCTACGAGGATGAACGTGGATTCTGCTTCTGGAGGAACTATTTTTGCAAAGGACCCCGCTCAAGCCTATGATATGCTGGAACAGATGACGATAAACAGTTTTCAATGGTCATCTGAGCGTGTGGGAGTCAAGAAGCCAGCTGGAGTGTATGCAGTAGATCCTCTCACATCTATCACGGCTCAATTATCTGCACTGACTACACAGGTAGCTTCTTTGAATAAGATCACTATTGCAGATTCCATTGGAGTTGAAGGATCACATAACCCAGAGGAAGTTAATTATATCCATCCTAATGGCTACCGAGGTTATGGAGCTTACAAAGGTAATCCTATTCCCAATACTTTTCACCCTAATTTGCAGAATAATGAAAATTTTTCATATGCTAAAAATACTAATAAGGGTGATGGTAAGCCATATTTGGAGGATGTGGTTAGTACTTTTGTGCAGGAATCAGGTAAGAGGATGACGAGAACTGAGTCTCGCCTTGACAGTTTGGAGACGCACATGGCCAACATGGGCGCGGTGTTGCAATCCATGGAGACTAGCATTGGGCAGTTGGCAAACGCACTAAAGGATAACAATCTCGGCCAAATCCCTAGCAATACTGAGGTGAATCCCAAGGAGCAATGCAATGCTATATCGTTGAGAAGTGAGAAGCAAGTAGATAGAGAAGAGTGACAACCTGAGAGCAAGACACCTGAAAAAGCTGTTTTTGAAGAAAAGGACGTCAAGGATAAAGAGAATGAGCCTGAACTTGACCCGAAACCGATGTACAAGCCTCCACTGCCATACCCGCAAAGGTTCAAGAAGAAGGCGTTTGATGCGTAGTTCTCCAAATTCTTGGAGATTTTCAAGAAAATTCACATCAACATCCCCTTTGCTGATGCCTTGGAGAAAATGCCGAATTATGCGAAGTTCATCAAGGAGGTGATGTCCAAGAAGAGGAGGCTGCTAGAGAACGAGGTGGTAATTTGACTGAAGAGTGTAGTGCGGTGCTCCAAAAGAAGATGCCACAAAATCTTAAGGATCCAGGGAGTTTTACTATTCCTTGCACTATTGGTTCTTCTTATTTTAATAATGCACTTTGCGATTTAGGAGCTAGCATTAATCTAATGTCTTTGTCTGTGTTCAGGAGTTTAGGACTTGGTGAGGTGAAGCCCACAATGATCGCGTTGCAGTTGGCTGATAGATCTATCACATATCCGCTTGGAATCATTGAAGATGTTCTGGTAAAAGTAGATAAATTTATTTTTCCTGCGGATTTTGTTGTGTTAGATATGGAGGAGGATGCAAATATGCCTCTGATATTGGGGAGACCTTTCTTGGCCACTGCTGATGACAAGATAGAGGTGAAGAAGGGTGCATTTTCGATGGGTGTGGAAGGCGAGAGATTGATTTTCAACTTATTCATGAAGGCATCTAATCCACCCATCGAAGACTTATGCTCAATTGAACCGGTTATGAAGTTGGAGAGCTGTCAAAGAGCTGATTTTGCCGTTAATTCATTGAAGGAGAGAGCGCCAAAATTACCAAAGAATAAGTCCACGAAAAATAGAGCGAAATTTAAAAAGCGGTTCGTGGAATTTATTTGGCGCGTAAAAGAGAAAGGGAAGATCTAACACCGATAAAAGTCAGGCTGACGACTTTAAACCAAGCGCTACTTGGGAGGCAACCCAAGCATTTTCTTTTATTTTATTTGCTTTTATTTTCAGTTTATTTAATTTTTGTTATTTTATTTTTTAGTTTTTTTTATTTTCAATTTTTTGAGCTAATTTTTCTTAATTTTCAAAAATTTGCAGGCTCCAGAAATCTCAAATTCGAGCAAGGGGCGCGCCCGCCCCATTTATCGGAGCGCCCGCGCCTTACCTGGACAAAATTGGAGTTATTTTGCGACTTAAAGGCGCGCCCGCGCCACTACTCTTGAGCGCCCGCGCTTCCTCTGCTCCACACTGATGCAAGAGCAGCGCACTACCTAGCGCTATCGCGCAGCTGAAATGCGCTATTACAAGGGCAATCGCGCTACAAGCTCTCATCCGCGCCAGCACCTGCGCTAACGCGCAACCTCTCACAACAACAACAGTCCTCATCTACCCTTATCCTAGCGCTAACGTGCAAAGCCCCCCCAAACCTGCGCAAACGCGCAACCAGCATCCTCATCTGCGCTTGTTTAAGCGCAATCGCCCACCTCCATTTGCGCTGCTACCTAGCGCAATCGCGCGCCACACCAGCTCCCAAACAGTGCAGCTTCTCCATCAACTTCACGCAGCACCATCTGCAACTCATGCGCAAAAAACATCTCATCTGCGCAGCTCCTCAACAACAATATCTTGCGCAAACGATCTCCTCAATTGCGCCCCACCAAGCGCAATCGCGCCAGCATCCTTAAGCGCATACCAGCAATTATCTGCGCTCCACCTTGAGCAAACGCACAGCACGCCCAAACTCTACGCAAACAATTCTCAGCTGCGCCTATTGAAGTGCTATCGCGCTCCCAGTTGCCCACCATGTGTGATAGCGCCTCTCCATGCGCCAACAACCCTCAGAAGCGCACCATGCTCGAGCCTCCAGCTGCCACTCCTCCATGCAGCTACACATCCATGCACAGCTTTAAATTCCAGCAGCCTATCTCATCTTGCCCAAACGATTTACCTCCAAGCAGCCAAACCATTCAAGATCGAACATATGATCATGCTCACCATGCCTCGCACTCTTCCTTATTTTCCCATTCATTAAGCGAGTTATATTGTTTATTTGCTCGGGATTCAATTTTATGTATTATCTTATCGTGTGCATGTACTCTTTTCAGGTTAAAGTGGATGTTAAGTCGTGTATCTCTACCTCCTCCACCTTGGTTTTGCGGCTGCAAGTTATTTTATTGGACATTTTGATTACGCTGAGTACTGATGCTCGGTGTCTCGGTGTTGAAGGTATGAGTCCCTTGTTCTTTTTATTGTTTTTAATCATTAGGAACAATGATTACATTAAGTTTGGGGGGACGAATCATTTTTTGCAAGGATTTAGTTGATTAGTGTTATTGTGCTTAATAGATTAAATTTTTGTTGAGTTTTATTGAGTTGAATTTAAAAGAAGTTGAGAAATATGTGGATGCATGGCTGAAAAATTTTTGTTTTGTGCTATAACTGAAATCCATGATTGTCTGCCTATCTGACAAATATTTTTGAGAAAATGGAACCAAGTGAATAAACAATTTCCTATATACTCTGTGACTAATACTTGAATCTGATTTTTGAAACATACAAACATAGAGATGGTTGAGGCATTGTTTGAAATTTTGGGCCTAATTTTCATTGAATTTATCTTTAGTTGCCCATTTGAGCTTACACTTATATCTGTACTATGAGGTACGAAAATCTGAAATTTGTGAAAATCATCGTTAACTGCTGATGATTATCTTTTCTGCACTGATCGATATTTGTATGAATATTGTGGATTGAGACTTGTCTAGAACTAGTTCAAACACTCTTCGAGGCGAAATACGGGCAATACTGAGATTAGAAATGATTTAGGAAATTTTTCTGAATTTGTTTGAGCCTTTCAAGCTACCCATTAATACATGTTATCCCTAGTACCTTGTTTGAGCTTTATTGAAAATCGAATGGCATGCGTGTAAACGTGTAAATAAATCCCCATTCGTCATTATTTCAAGGTCATACATTGACTACCTAATTAGCCTAAACACTAATTCCTACCTTTAAGGGAGTAATTTGAATGCTAAAATGTTGTATGCTCCTAGTTTTATTTGTGAAAAATGGAATGGTGTGGTGGATGAATTGAAAAGATGAAAAGAGGTAGTAGAAAAAAAACAAAAGGAAGTTGAAAAGGGATTTGAAAGAAATGAAAAAAAATTGTGAAAGAAGTTGTGAAGAATTTGAAAAATCAATGAAGTGGAAAAATAAAGTGTGAAGTTGTGCAAGAAAATGAGTCGAAATTAGAGCATAAATATAAATTACTCCTTGTTTTGAATTCTTATCTTTCATTTGTAGCCATGAGCCAGACCTTACATTATAAGTTGATTAAGTCCTATTGACCGAGTCTCAGTTGCCCAATATACTAGTGGAGAAGAGTTGCGAGAATTTAGCCTATGGACTGTTGATTGATGCTTTTAATGCTTATGAATTTTGATCAAAACACGCACACACTATTATTCTTTGCATTTACCTAATTGTGAGTATTTTTGATTTTATATCCTTTATTTGATCCTATGCCTTCTTGAAAATTCCTCATGATCTATGAATGTGTGAATTGAACTTGGAGAATGGTGTTTTGAACTTGATTTGCGGAGATTGTGAGTTTATGCGGTTATTTTGTTATGACTGAAACTTTCAAGTGTTAGTAGGTTGGATGAGATTGGATTTGATTATTTTTTGAAATAATTGCTGAGGCCGTTGCTCCATAATATTTCTTGACTATTATTTTTGGTTGTTAGTTTTGATGATATGAGTTTGGAATTTGGTTTTGAATAGTTTTGCTCGGGACTAGCAAAATTCTAAGTTTGGGGATATTTGATAAGTGTATTTTATACACTTAATTTATATATGATTTTAATTATTAAATATTTGTTTCGAGCAGATTTATGCTGTGTTTTTTTGTTTTTGTGCTTACAGACAATTATTGATTTTATTTGGAAAAGTGAAAAAAAATAAGAAAATAAGAGAAAATTAAAAGAAAAGAATTGAGAAAGAAAAAGAAGAAAAGAAACGATCAGTGAGATAAGAGAAGAAGGAACAGTATTGGACAATAGTTATTTTTGGGGCATAAGGATTTAGCCTATAGTAGTAAGGACGACTCGGTTATGTTTTCTAGGAAATGGTTTATTCACAAGTGCTATCGCGCAAGATTTGGAAAGGCTAGAGAATTGAAGTCGAACTTGAAGCGCGCCCGCTCCATCAACTGAGCGCCCGCCCTGATCAAGATTTCAACATTCAAATATTTTAGGCAATTATTTTTATGGGCTTTTGTGCATGCGATATAAAAGGAATTAATTTCTGAAGGAAAGGAAGGAGAGCCGCCACAACAAATCATATGCATATCAGAGAATAAGGATTTGATCGTGAGATTTCTGGAGGATTTCTGGAGCTTAACTTGAAGAACGAAGACGGAGATCGAGAGTCCGGACACGGCGTCGCATCTACGGATTTGTTTCTTATCTTTTATTTTATTCTGAATATGCTTGAATTTATGAATTATTATTTTATTCAGAATTTTATTATGAACTAAATTTTTAGAGTCTGGAGGTCAGATTGAACCTGGTGTAGACGCTTTCATGAATTTTTGATTTTATTGAATTGAGTTTCTTCTAGATTAATTGTTTTTTTCTAGAATTGATTGTTTTTTCAATTATCTGATCAATAATTGATTTGTTATATTTATTTGAAATCATTGCTCGGGAGAGGGGATTTTGAATAGGACATTAGAAAATACACTGTTAATTATTTATACAGCTCGGGAGAGTGTATGATTTTAACAGAGCTTTTAAAAAGAACATTGTTTTGTGATAGATCACTGCGATAAATTCTTAATAGGAATATTGGAATTGAATTGTAGTTGATAAACATTATTTGTTGCTCGGGAGAGGGGAATAATACACTTAAGTGTTCTTGGCTATTAATTGATTGAAATTCATGAAGATTAATTAATTAGGATTGACTGTTGTTGAAACCAGGTGAAATCTATACCTCTAGACAATTTTTCTCTGATTGATATTATCTGAAAGTTGTGTGCGTGCTATAAAATCTTCTTGATTATTTTATTTTTCTGCAAAATTCTCAAAGTTTAATTTTCTAGATAAAGTTTAGACTATTTTAATTACAAGCACTGAATATTTTCATTTTACTCCCTGTGGGATCGATATCTGATTTTATCACTTTATTAAAACTTGACACTCGTACGCTTGCGAGGAATGTTCACAACAAAGAGTAAGCAAATATCTCAGTCGAGGCCTAAAAACAAAAAATGTTTTAATTGTGGTGAAACAGGTCATTACATTAATGATTGTTCTAAGCCTAAACAAAAAAAACATTAGAATTACAAAAATCATCATGACGATATTGCTAATATGGCTTCTTCTAGTGAAAACATGGGTGATGTTTTTATGGTGACTGAATTATGTGATGTGCCTACTGTGAATTATGTGCATTCAAGTGCTTTGTGTGAAAATGAATGGCTTGTAGATTCTACGTGCACTTTTCACATGTATTCATTCAAAAATATGTTTTCTACTTATAAAGATGTGAATCATGAGTTTGTTTCTATGGCTAATGAAAAGATGTGTCAAGTTGCAGGTCTTGGTGATGTTTGTTTGAAATTTGATTCAGGTTATGTGCTGAATTTGAAAAATGTTAGACATGTTCCTGATTTATGTCATAATTTGATTTCCTGTGCTGCTTTGGAAGATGACGGTCTACAGGGTAGATGGGGTAATGGGGTCATGAAAATCTTGAAAGGTTCTTTGGTGATTTTCAAAGCTGAAAAATTGATAAACTTGTATGTTTGCCATGCTGAACCTGAATCTTGTATGCAAAACTTTGTGAATGCTGTCTTGAGTGATAAAACTGATTTGTGGCACAAAAGACTAGGTCAAATGAGTTCCAAAGGTTTAGAAATTTTGCATAAAGATGGTTACTTTGGTACTGAAAAATTGTCTTGTGTACCATTTTGTGATGCATGTGTTCTTGGCAAACAATCTAGAGTCAAGTTTCCACATTCCCCAAGTCCCAAACAAAATTTTCACTTCTGAAATTCTTGAATATTTGCATGTTGATGTTTGGGGTCCTGCTAGTGTGCCCACACATGGTGGAAATCAATATTTCTTATCTGTGATTGATGATTTTTCAAGGAAAGTTAGGGTGTTTTTATTGAAAAACAAATCTGGTGTGTTTGAGAAGTTTAAAAACTGGAAAAACTTGATTGAAAATCAAACTGGTAAGAAAATTAAAATTTTAAGAACCGATAATGGTCTTGAATTTTGTAACAAATTGTTTGACAACCTGTGTGCTGGATCTGGTATTCAAAGACACAAGAATGTCCCTTATACTCCTCAGCAAAATGGTGTTGCTGAACGTATGAATAGAACTTTACTTGAAAGGGTGAGGTGTATGCTTGCATGTTCTGGTCTTTCAAAAAAGTTCTGGGGTGAAGCTGTTTGTACAGCAGCTTATGTGATAAATAGATCCCCTTCTGTGCCTTTGAATGGTAAGTGTCCAGAATTTGTATGGTCGGGTACGCAAAGTGATTTGTCAAACTTGAAAGTTTTTGGTTGTTCTGGTTTTGTGCATCAGAAACAAGATAAACTTGAACCTAGATCAGTAAAATATGTTTTTCTTGGCTATCCTGATGGGGTTAAGGGTTATAGATTGTGGTTAAGGGATCAAACTGGTTTTAAAGTGTTAATCAGTAGGGATGTTGTTTTCAATGAATCTGATTTTCCATGTTTATCTGCTCCCTTACCCATTCCCCAAGATGCCACTGCTCCAAACATGGTGGAGCATTTGCCTAATCCAAGTCTTGTTTCTGAAAATGTGCAGAATGTGCCTGTTGTGGATGAAGTGTCTGATAATCTGTCTGAAAATGCTATTGATGAATCTGATGTGCATGAGGAAACTGCTGAAAATGTGCATGAAAATGACTTGAATGATTATCAATTAGCTAGAGATAGATCTAGAAGGAATATTAGGCCTCCACAACACTTTGATAACTTTCACATGACTTCTTATGCATTCAGTTTATTTGAATCTATTTATAATGTTGAACCTAAGTCGTATGACAAATCTTTAAAATCTGAAAATTCTGGGAAATGGTTAAATTCGATGAAAGAAGAAATTAATTCTTTGCATGTTAACAATACTTGGATTCTTGTGCCTAAACCTGAAATTTGTTCTTTTGTGGACTGTAAGTGGTTGTTTAAGGTCAAGAATGAGTGTGAATCTGTCAGATTTAAAGCTATGTTAGTAGCTAAGGGTGTAAGACCCAAAAATAGTAAGTTATTAATTACGGAATTTGAAATTTATATTCCGAATATTGGAAAATATTCAATTAGATTAAATTGTAAGGAACAAAAATAGTAAGTTTTTAATTACGGAATTTGATATTTAAATTCCGAATATTGGAAAATATTCAATTATATTATTTATGGAAATTAGAGATTAATTTTCGAGTTGAGAATATTTAATTTGCGAATTTACGGATTTTGAGATTTAAATTCCGGGATTCTTAAATTAAAAGATTAAATATTTGAATTGAATATTTTTTGAATTTAAGATTGAAATTCCGAGTTTCGTGAATTTAAGAGGATTTAATTCGGAGGTGAAACTCGAGGAGGGACTGTTTTGCAATTATCGAAGTTTCGAGGACTAGAATGCAATTTATATTTTTAATTTTAATCCAAGGATATTTAATTTGAGAATTTTCTAGTTTAGATTTAAATTCTAATATTCTTAAATTATTTGGGATTGAAATTGAATTAAATGATTGGTCGAGGACTATCTTGCAATTATTGAAAGTTTCAGGAACTAAACTTCAAGATTGCAATATATATCTAAATGGACACTTATTCCTAGCCTTCACACGTGTATATTATCATCTTCAGACTTCTTTCAGCAGCCAAAACGTGAGGAAGAGTAAATTTCATATTCTAATTCAATTCTTGATCTTCCAACTTTGATATCTTCTACTCCGGTTAGCCGATTTTAATTCCGAGCTTAGTTTCGGAATCCTTGCGATGAGGGCTAAAAATTGATGTAAGTATTTAGATTTTTACAGCATATTTTGAAATTAGAATGTTTGTGAAATCAGAATTGAAGCATGAATTAGTGTTCTTGAGGTTATATGCATTACCATATCGGAGTCGGATTGAAGAAGGATATCGGTTTGAATGTTATATTATTTTCCAGCCTATGTTAAAAAATTTATGCTTCTGATATGCTGGTTTATTGATGATATACATGCTGATATGTGTGGGTTTAAGTGAAGAGGATTGATATATTTTGTTATATCGAAACAAGATCGAAGAACCAATGTCGTATGAACTTGTTATGAAATTTCAGAATTATTTTTGATCCTATGCCTACTGATGTAGCTGGTATATGAAGTATTTTTGCTGGTTTGAGGTATATATGAAGTGTATTTGAATGATAGAGTTGATTAAAATGAGTTACGGTTGCCGAAGTTTAACCGATATGTCGTCGAGTTAAGAATTGGCAAGTGTTTGAGTCTAGATTGATTGATCTGGATATTATTTGAGTTATTGCTGATATTCTTGGCTATATATGCTATGTTTTCAGATTGAAAACAGGGGACTTCAAGTTAAGAAGACCAATGTCGAAACCGATAGACGAAAGAATAAGGGTTGTGACTTGTTAGCCTTGAGGATTGAGTTGAAGTTTTGAATAGAAGTTTGATATGAGTTTGTTGTGTTGATTGTCCAGATTGGGAGCAACTCAACCACGACTGAACGATTGAAAGGTATAAGATGACATCGAGAGTCATGGGTTTTAAACTCAAGGATGAAGCTTCTTGAGTTGTCCCGATAAACCACATACTTGTTGCTCTTTATTCTTGATTTAGAATTTTATGTTGTCGATCCATCTCAGGTAGTGGATCTTTATTGAGTTATATATGATATGAAAAAAATTGAATTGATTATTTTCCAAGGTTAGATGGACCTCATTTTCGATTCTGATGAGACGACGATAGATGGATATCCATGTCAAGATCGTATAGGAATCTTGATGGCAATGATTTACTATGAATCGATTCTTCGTTAGCGCGCTATATAAGTCTAATGTTTTGAAGTTTGATTTGATGTTTTGATTTGAAGCTTTTATTTGAAGTATTTAGAGTTGAATTGATATGAATTTGATATGTATATGTATTTTATACTGGGAATTATATTCTCACCGGAGTTATCCGACTGTTGTCTTGTTTTGTATGTGTGCATGGCAACAGATGGGACAGGAGCTGGCCAGAGTTGATGTGGGTAGCTCGTGAGAGAGAGTTGTAGATGTGGGAACTCGGTTTGTAGCTGAATTGAATTATTTGAGATCTTGTCAAGCATGCTAGAAGATTATGCTTGTAGTAGTTTGAAGAACACTAGTTGAGTTTTGTATATAACTAGCTCTTTTGATGGCGCTCAAACTACTTAGTTGATGTAGCTAATGCTTGTAGACTTGGTTAGATTTTGTTCCTTTGTATTTATACATGTTTTAGACTTGTAAAACATGGATCGGATTGAGTTGAAAGGATTAATGAGTGTTGTTGAAAGACAGAGCACCAGGCTGCCCAGATCAGCGCTCGAGCTGCACTTTTTGGCAGCCCGGGCGCAGCCCAAAATTCCCCAACCCGAGAGTTGGGTTAGGGAGGGGCGCTCGGTTGGCGGTTTTTAACCGACCGAGCGCAACCCCCTTTGTAAAAAAATAAAAAATAAAAATTTGTTGTTTTAACTATCTTTGATCCTTTGTTAGGTAATCATGTTTAGTGATTAATTACACAAGATTTGATTAGCAAATCGAGGCCTTACAACAGGTGGTATCAGAGTGGAAGTTAGCTCTTGGACCAAGATAGAAATGAGTGAACGGGGTAGATTGAGTCGTATGCATTTATCGTATTGCATGATTAATGCTTTATTTGATTTGATAAATTGCATGCGAATATGATTCCTATTGAACGAAATGCATGTCTTACTGAGTTATGAATTTTTGTAAATTCTTATAGCTTTTGTTATAAGGTTTCCCCGGGTGAATTAAGCATCCCAAACAGTGCTTCGTTTCAAGTAAGGTAAGTACCCCAGATGAAACAGAACAGTAATCTTCAGATGAAGAAAGTGTCTCAGATTGAGCAGAATTGTATATGATTGAATTAAAGACTGTTATGCTTACCTTGATGAAGATAGTATTGAAGCAATTTTAGACATACCGTCCGCCACCTATGAAAGATACAGATGATGCCAATGTATGTAGAAGTTGGTTTGCGGAGCTTGCTCAATTGTTGAGTCTTTGAAATATTCAGATGAACAATGATTCAAGATGAGTGTATACCAACTTCAAGATTTGACAAAAGTTGGTGGATTGTTATGAAGATATTTTTACGAAGAAATTCGTTGAGAGCCAAGGTATGTTATTTGTTTGGCTTATGTTGAGAACATATTTGTTTTATCAAAGGTTCTTCCCGTATCAGATAGAAAAGATATGGGAGTAGAATATGTTAAGAAAGCAGAATATGCTAATTAGAGGAAGTTGAGTTGTTTATGAGAAGCCTGAATTAAGAAATTTATATTTTGGTAACTAGGATGACCGAAGATTTTGCAGAAGTCATAGACAGGGCCAAGGAAGTTGAATCTAATTTTCCGATGTAGAAAGAAAATTAGACATGCCACATAATGTGAGATAATCACAACCTCAGCCGCAATTCCCACAACAAAGCAGATTTGAGGCTAGAGGTAGTAGCAGTAGCAGTAGCAGTAGCAAAGATCTACCTCAGCTTACGAGTCAACAGTCTACGAGAGTAGTTTCTTTAGCTCTAACGGACCGAGACATGTTTGTTTGGGTCAGAATGCAGAGTGTGCTGGTGGTTTTGTACTCATTGTGGAGGGAGATATCCTAGCAATCGGTACAGAGAAATTTCATAAAGATGTCATAGATGCAAGCAAATGACACATGTTGCTAGAATATGTTTTAATCAAAGCCGATTAGGTGGGAAGTAGAATGAAGATTAATCCCAGAGGCATACAGAGGATCAGACATAAATTGCATCTAAGAGTGAGATTGCAGGTAACAGATTATTTTATATAGTTAACCTGTTTATGTTATTGGTGCAAGCAATATATATTGATAGCGGAAAGCTTTGTTATGTTATGATCTCTGTATAAGACGAAATATCTGTGGATTTTATTGAAGAGTCGAGTTAAAATTTTGACGAGATATGTTTGAACATGATTTTGTTCGTACTTGGGATATTTATTGATGTTGCATAATAGATGATGATGCACTACTCAAGTACAGAATAGCAGGAGATTGTGTCTGCGAAATGATTAAGCTGGATTAACGAGAATAGAAAGTACATATGAATATGATGATATAGCATGGAACCTAGAATTTTGATTTCTTTTATTTCTGTATGTGACTACAGAAAAGTTCCGAGATAAGTATATTTTATGCACTAGATATGTTCAATAACTAAACCAGAATTGGTAGATATGCCAATGGGTAAAGTTACATATATATTCCAGATGTGATTGTTGACTTTAGATTAGGTTGTGAACTGGAATTCAATAGAGAAGCATAAGATTACGAAATGAATATTGTGATTGAGAGTTTATAGAATAGATGTTGATAAGGAAATCAGTTACCGTTGAGTCTTTTCTTTGATTATGCTGAAGTTCTTACATTAGATTGGAGATATGATCTTGAAATATTTGATATTGATTGTCTCTCATTGCTTATTCATAGAGCCTGAGTTGATTCACTCGTTCTGAGTTATGAGATGCAAGTGAGTTGTTTTCACTGTGCAGAGTTTGTTATCCAGAAGATTGGATTTTGGATGACCTTGATTTAGAGATTTTCTCAATCTTGATTTATTTCTTTTGATTTCAAGAATTTTGATCCTTCGATGGTTATTTCAGCATAATTGAGTTTGTTGGCTCGTAACTAATAAAAAAATTAGAGTACCATCTGAATTTTTGGGTTGATTAGATGATTTGTCAGTACTTGGAAAACAGAAAGAGAGACTTTGATGGACACATAAGTATTTGATGACATATTTCTATGTGTTATGATTAGAATTTTTCAGACAAAGGTGTTCTCAATCCGAAATTCTCAATGGATAATGAGCATGAATTGCTTACAGATGATAAAAGATATACAGAATTGAGATCAAAGCAGTTTGAGTTCAATAGAGAATTCCAGATCAAGATATGAATTGAAGACGACAGACCAGAATTGATGGAGTTTGTAGTAAATAATCGTTGGATTATGCCAGATATTCTAGATATAGAATATCAGAGATTGGCATAGGCACACTACATCAGATTGAATATCCATCTGGTTGTTTGAAAATATATGAACTACTTTGGAAATCAGTATTGATGAAAGGAAAGGAATGCAGATATGACACAATTGATTTTTGGCTATCAAGATTTCCAATGGAATACACAGAAAAGAAATGCGCAAGTGGTTTATGTCACAATTTAGCTACTTAAGAATCGAAATGCGGATAGTTTTTCGACAGATTTGTAATTCGAAACTATTCAGATCGTCATTAATTTGCGATTTGAATTGAGGTATATTGTGACAAATTCCAGAATACGTTGTATTAGATACAATACAGATATGATTTGGTAGTTATCAAGAAGATAGAGATGTTTGAAAAGACACGGATTATTGAAATCTATTGTTGAGATGAACACTTTAGATTTGTTTTGATAGATGGTGGCACTGATTATCAGAGATTCTAGTGATTGGTTGTATGTGATTGCATTATACCAACCTCTGATCGATGAATTTTCTGAGGTGACTATCCAGATTTTGAGGAGTTACTCAGAACTCTAGTACCTGATTCGGTACCAAGTGATTGATTTTGCCACTAGTGATTTTAATTCCTGTGACATCTATCTGACAGATATAGAGATAGTATCTCTGTCTTTCTGAAGTATCATATCATATTTGAGAAAAGACAGAAAATGTGAAGATTTTTCTGTACAGAATGAAAGACGAACAGTGTATGATAGATACAGATCTTGAAATGGTAATCAGCATGGTAGTGTAGACTTGATATATGTTCTTTGCCAAGCATGGAACGATATAGAAAAATAAAAAAGTCGTCACGAAATCAGAATTGTACTGTATGGGATTTTCAATACAATTAATGAGTTTATTGACAGATATATTCCTTACAGAATTGATAAGAGATATCAGATGTGATCTATGTGTCTAAGCTAAAGAAACAGTTAGATTCTTTCGATGTATTGTAGTCAGCAGAAGTAGAATTTGATAAGAGCCTGAGTTACTTTAAGTATCCAAAATAGATACTAAAACTGAAAGAGAAATAGCTCAGAGATAAATCAAATTCCAGTCAGCTAACTAAGTACAATAGAATAGACGCAATTTGAGGAAAGAACTTGAAGAGATAGATTCAGATGTGATATTAGAGGTTCAGAGTTGTATGGTTGAAGTAAGAATTACTTCAGCTTTACCTATGAAATGTAATCAGGCAAGGTTGATAAGCTTTTGTATTGATCAGAATGATCGATGCAGATTGTGATCACGAGGAGGAGCAGTTTAGATGTAAGTTAGCTCAGTGATTACAAAATGGTGAAAGAAAGTGATCAGAGAGAAGAATACGAGAAGATATCAATTGAAAAGATATCAGAAAAGATATCTAGAACTTACAGAATTGAAGTACCACTTCAGTCAGCTTTACACTGACAAGATTCAGTAGTAAGAGTAAATGCGATTTCGAGGACGAAATCATTCCTTAGAGGGGAGGAACTGTAAGACCCAAAAATAATAAGTTATTAATTGCGGAATTTGAGATTTAAATTTTGAATATTGGAAAATATTCAATTAAATTATTTATGGAAATTAGAGATTTAATTTCCGAGTTGAGAATATTTAATTTGCGAATTTATGGATTTTAAGATTTAAATTTCGGGATTCTTAAATTAAAAGATTAAATATTTGAATTGAATATTTTTGAAATTTAAGATTTAAATTCCGAGTTTCGTGTATTTAAGAGGATTTAATTCGGAGGTGAAACTCGAGCAGAGACTGTTTTGCAATTATCGAAGTTTCGAGGACTAGAATGCAATTTATCTTTTTAATTTTAATCCAAGGATATTTAATTTGAGAATTTTGGAGTTTATATTTAAATTCTAATATTCTTAAATTATTTGAGATTGAAATTGAATTAAATGATTGGTCGAGGACTATCTAGCAATTATTGAAAGTTTCAGGAACTAAACTGCAAGATTGCAATATATATCGAAATGGACACTTATTCCTAGACTTCACACGTGTATAGCATCATCTTCAGACTTCTTTCAGCAGCCAAAACGTGAGGAAGAGGAAATTTCAGATTCTAATTCAATTCTTGATCTTCCAACTTTGATATCTTCTACTCCGGTTAGCCGATTTTAATTCCGAGCTTAGTTCCGGAATCCTTGTGACAAGGGCTACGAATTGATGTAAGTATTTAGATGTTTACAGCATATTTCAAAATTAGAATGTTTGTGAAATCAGAATTGAAGCATGAATTAGTGTTCTTGAGGTTATATGCATTACCATATTGGAGTCGGATTGAAGAAGGATATCGTTTGAATGTTATATTATTTTCCAGCCTATGTTCGAAAATTTATGCTTCTGATATACTGGTTTATTGATGATATACATGCTGATATGTGTGGGTTTAAGTGAAGAGGATTTATATATTTTGTTATATCGAAACCGGATCGAAGAACCAATGCCTTATGAACTTGTTATGAAATTTCAGAATTATATTCGATCATATGCCTACTGATGTAGCTGGTATATGAAGTATTTTTGCTGGTTTGAGGTAAATATGAAGTTTATTTGAATGATAGAGTTGATTGAAATGAGTTACGGTTGTCGAAGTTTAACCGATATGCCGTCGAGTCAAGAATTGGCAAGTGTTTGAGTCTAGATTGATTGAGCTGGATATTATTTGAGTTCTTGTTGATATTCTTGGCTATATATGCTATGTTTCAGATTGAAAACAGGGGACTTCAAGTTAAGAAGACCAATGTCGAAACCGATTGACGAAAGAACAAGGGTTGTGACTTGTTAGCCTTGAAGATTGAGTTGAAGTTTTGAATAGAAGTTTGATATGAGTTTGTTGTGTTGATTTTCTAGATTGGGAGCAAATCAACCACGACTGAACGACTGAAAGCTATAAGATGACATCGAGAGTCAGGGGTTTGAAACTCAATGATGAACCTTATTGAGTTATCCCGATAAACCACATAATTGTTGCTCTTTATTCTTGATTTAGAATTTGATATTGTCGATCCTGTTAGAACCTAATGGGAGGGGATTTAGGTACTATTGGCAACTTAGCAATTTAAAGCGATTATGCAAATACGCAAGCGGAAGACTTAAAGCAATCAAATATAAGTGCAGTAAATAAATGTGTAATGTAAATAAAGCAGTAAAAGAGATATGAGATGTTTATGGAAGTTCGACGATAAATCGTCTACGTCTCCCCTTCTTGGTTAAAATCGATTAACCAAGGATCCGCTAGCACTTCAACGTCTTGGCCTTGATGGCTCCAAGGATAGTCGTACAACTCAACACGATCACCGCGCCGATACAACTCGAAAACTTGGCCTTAAGGGCTCCAAGGATAGCCACAACACTCGCAAAATACACTTGGCTTCACACACAAGTGTTTACAATAACCGAACAACCAACTCACGAATGAACTTATACAAACAACCCTCGATTTTGAATATATAACACACAAATATTTCTTGAACTTTTGAAGGAGAGGATCTTGCTTGCAAAGAGAGATGAGAGTGAATTGGTGTGTTGAAATGGCTTCAAATGGCATGTATTTATAGTTGCCAATCCGAACAGGTTTGGAGCCTCCGAACAGGTCTTCGGGTCGTCCGAAGTGTGTCTGATGCAAAGTTCAAATTCTGCGGCTGATGAACTGTTCGGGTGGTCCGAAGTCATCTTCGGGTCGTCCGCACGGCTGAATTTAATTCATTCCGGCAAATTTCTTCCGACAAAATCTTCAGTGGACGTAAAGTAGTTCGGGTCCTCCAAACCTATCTTCGGGTCGTCCGAAGAGTACATTTCGTGGCCTCCGAGACTACCTCCGAGCAATTTTAAAATTCAGGAAAATCTTCGGGCCGTCCGAACTGTCTTCGGACCGTCCGAAGTAGTCTTCCGTGCCCTCCGAGCCTGTCCTCCGATCTTTATTTAATTCTGGAAAATCTTCGGTTTGTCCGAACCCTTCTTCGGATCGTCCGAACCTGGGCAATTTCGAACCTTGAAAATTTTATTTCCAATTTTCGATTATAGGACCTTGCTTCCAATATTTGTTCATACTCAAAAGTAATATTATCTGCAAATTTCTCACTTTAAACTGTTAGTAACGATTAATCGAGTTTTGTAATCATCAAAACAATTTAATTATGAGAATTGTTAATGCATTAAAAACATTAATCTCATAACACGAGATTTGTATGAGTTTAAGGCGTAACAATCTCTCCCTTTTTTATGATCACAAAACTTTGTTAAATAGGAGAAATAAAAATATAAGCAATAAAGAAATATTTAAACAATTAACCAAATATTGTTCATAAGTTATTATAACTCCCCCTCAATTTAATAATTATTTAACCAAATTAATTATCCCCTTTTTTGCGATAATCAAAAAGAAATTAATAAAAGATGAGAAAATTAAAATACACAATAATTTCATTTAAACTAATTTTGAATTTTACATTGAAAGCATAAAAAAAATAACTTAAAATGAAAAATAAAATCTAAGAGTCATCATCGTGTTGCGGCGAAGGATAGCGGGAGAGAAAGTCGTCAAAGCGAGTCTCCAACGATGCAACTCTCATAGTCAAGGTATCCATAGAGGCAGTAGAAGATGCAAAGTAGTTGGATAGATTCCCTTCAATGCGCTGAAGAGTCTCGAAAAAACGATCAGGCTGATGAGCGGGGGTAGCAGGAATCTCGGGAATCTCAAATGGAAGCTCGCTAAGATTGGATGGAAAGGTCTGAAAGCCAGAAGAAGAGGGTCCTCCTTCTTCTTCAGGCGTCCCATTGGGAAAGCCCTTAGCCTGAGAATTGGGTGAAAGACTCGAATAGGGAAGTGAAAAATGTTTGTCCGGAAGATATTTTTTAAAGGCATGAGTTGGGTCATTAACCCAACAAGAAAGGACAGGATTCCAAGATAGTTCCATCTTGGTAATCATAGAATGGTTGAAAGTGTGGAAATCAGAGATGGAAAAAGAAGTTAATCCATCAAAAGAAATGTCAAAATGAGTCAAGATGCGGTTGATGATACGAGCAAAAGGTAGAGAAACTTTCCACGTGGCTTTAGCCGCATTATGCATAGCCTGCATAATGAATCGAGGAAGGTTGAAAGGACGGGAGAAAACGATATGATAGAGAACATAGAGGTCAAGATATTTGCAGGTGGAGGAGTCTCCACTGCGCGGAATGATGGAAGTGGTGATCAAGTTCTGAATGATTTGGAAGTTGGGACGGAGTTGCTTCAAAACAAGACGATCGTCGGCAACAGTAGTAGGACGACCAAGAATAGTAGAAAGGACCTCATCTCAATCAAAAGTAGGATCGTCGAGAGGCCATCCCTGACCAAAGTAGTTGATGGGTCCCTACATAGGAAGATCAAACCACTCAGCAAAGTTGGAGACAGAAAAGCGAACATGCCGACCCTGGACAATCATGGCGATATGGAGCTTCTCGCCAAGTTTGAGTTCCAGGTTGGCATAGAACTCGTAGAGTAACTCTGGGTAAATAGCATCTGGAATGGAAGGCTGAAAAAAGGATTCCCAATGTTGGGCAGCAATGAGAGGCAACAACTGCAGATGAGATGTCTCAAGATAGGCAACATCTAAAATACGACCGGGTAGAATGGGTCGAGTGGGGTAATCGTCCGGGATAGGACGTGAAATAGCAGGTAGGTTAGGATCATGTATAGGGATTGGGCGACTAGAGCTACCTTGATCACGACGGCGTTTGGCAGGCATTTTGTAGGCTAGATTTCGGACTATATAGGAGAAAAGAAGGATTTTAGGTGTGAATAAATTGGATGGCCCGAGGGGTATTTATAGCCGAGGGTTCGGATGGTCCGAACTAGGTTCGGACGGTCCGAACCTGATTACCGAGGAGATAAGATTTATCTTATTTGACAGGCTGTGAAAAGGTTCGAAGGGCCCGAAGAGTATTCGGAGCGTCCGAACAGTTCATTTTAAGTTCGTGACGTCCGAATAATTTCGGAAGGCCCGAAGGTTTGGCGGTCAAAATTCAAAGTTTTACCGCTAAGAGTTTGGACGGCCCGAAGCTACGTTCAGAGGGTCCGAACTGGCTAAAACGGAGGGAATTTTGAAAGTTTTAAACTGAATGGGCGCGAGGCAGTTTGGGTCATCCGAACTAGGGTTCGGGTGGTCCGAACTGGCCGAAGTCAGAATTACAAAAATAACTCTTTAAATAAAATTTTGCATTTTAAGTATTAAATCAAATAATTCACACATAAAATGTGAGCTTTTTAATTTTGAATAAATACAATTGATTTATATTATCCAAAATTAAATTGCTCGAATTTAATATTAAGCTCTCCCTTAATGTGACATTAAATTTAAAATATGTTTACAAATGATTACAACTCAATCATGCCAAGTTCACCACGCAAACGAATAAAAGTATTTTCATCTAGTGGTTTTGTAAAAATATCGGCAATTTGATTTGTCGTGTCAACATATTGAAGTTCAACTTCATTTTGTTCGATGTGGTCACGAATAAAATGATGACGAATATCAATATGTTTGGTGCGCGAATGTTGAATCGGATTCTTTGTAAGACATATGGCGCTAGTGTTATCATATAAAATAGGGATTTTTGAAAAAGATACATCATAGTCGAGCAATTGATGCTTCATTCAAAGAATTTGCGCACAACAACTACCGGCAGCCATATATTCGGCTTCGGTCATTGACAACGCAACACAATTTTGCTTTTTGGAAAACCAAAAAACTAAATAGTTTCCTAAAAAGAAACAAGTTTCACTAGTGCTTTTCCTGTCCACCTTATATCCACCAAAGTCGGCATCACAATACGCTTTTAAATCAAAGAAAAAAAATTTCGAATACCACAAGCCGAGATTTGGAGTATTTGAAAGATATTTGAAAATGCGCTTTAAGGCGAACAAATGTGATTCCTTTGGACATGATTGAACGTGCACACAAGCAAACACTAAACATAATGTCCGGTCTACTAGCAGTAGCATATAATAAGGATCCAATCATACTACGAAAGGAAGATTGATCTACAGATTTATCATTTTCATCCTTGTCGAGTCTGATTGTTGTGCTCATCGGTGTGGATGATGATTTTGTGTTCTCCATCCCAAACTTCTTTAGAATCTCCTTGATGTATTTTCTTTGGTTCACAAAGAATCCATCTTTGCACTGTTTGATTTGAAATCCGAGGAAATAGTTAAGTTCCCCCATCATGCTCATCTCAAAGTGTTTCCTGCATAAGCTTGGAGAAATCTTGACAGAGAGTTTCGTTAGTAGAACCAAAAATTATGTCATCAACATAAATTTGCACAATCAATAAATCATCTTTGACATTTTTGGTAAATAAAGTAATGTCAATCATTCCTCTCGAAAAACCATTTGAGAGAAGGAAAGTTGATAGTTTTTCATACCAAGCTCTAGGAGCTTGTTTCAAACCATACAAAGCTTTGTTTAATCTATACACATGATCAGTCAATAAAGCATCAACAAATCCATCAGGTTGCTCAATGTAAACTTCCTCTTTTAATTCACCATTCAAGAATGCACTCTTAACATCCATTTGAAATAACTTGAAATTTCTAGAGCAAACAAAAGCAAGTAGCATGCGAATAGATTCTAGTCTAGCAACAGGAGCATATGTCTCATCATAATCAATGCCTTCTTCTTGACTATATCCTTCCGCTACTAGCCTAGCTTTATTTCTAGTGATAGTATCATGCTCATCATGTTTATTCCTAAAGACCCATTTAGTACCAATAATAGATCTATCATGCGGCCTAGGAACAAGACACCAAACATCATTGCGTTTGAATTCATTTAATTCATCATGCATAGCAATAATCCAGAAATCATCTAATAAAGCATCATCAATGCACTTAGGTTCAACATGCGAAACAAAAGAAAGATGATTGCAAATAGTATTAAGTAAAGAGCGAGTGGTTACTCCCTTCGAATGACTACCAATGATAAGATCCATAGAATGATCTTTGTGAAGCGTTCAATCCTTCGAAAGTGGTGTTTTCTCAACAGAAACATCTATATCATTTAAGCTTGATGAAGCCATCTCTTCTTCGAGTAATTCTACATCATCATTGTTAGTGCAAGAAACTATAGACATAGATTCATCAAATACAACATGCATTGATTCTTCAACAAGTAAAGTGCTTTATTAAATACTCTAAAAGCCTTACTCGTAGTAGAATACCCAAGAAAAATACCTTTGTCGGATTTGGCATCAAATTTTTCAAGGTTGTCCTTACCATTATTATGAATGTAGCATTTTGATCCAAAAGCCCGAAAGTATGAAATGTTAGGCTTTCTCCCTCTCCATAATTCATATGGAGTTTTCTTGAGAATTGTACTTATTGATACACGATTGATAATGTAACAAGCAGTGTTCAATGCTTCAGCCCAAAAATATTTTGGTAGAGAAAGCTCACATATCATGGTTCTCGCAATCTCCACAAGTGTCCTATTTTTCCTCTCAACGACCCCGTTTTGTTGAGGAGTCCTAGGACAAGAAAAAATGTGACCGATGTCCTTCTCTTCACAAAAATTTGTAAAACTCTCATTTTGAAATTCAGTTCCGTGGTCACTACGGATCTGTTTTATAGAAAGATTTTTCTCATTCTCAACGCGTTTGACAAAAGTTTTAAAATAATCAAAGCCATCATTTTTGTGGACTAAAAATAATGTCCACATGAAACGTGAGAAATCATCCACAATGACAAATGCATAAAGCTTCCCTCCTAGGCTAGCGTTCCTCAAGAGACCACATAGATCTAGGTGAAGAAGTTTAAGGGGCATAGAAGTTGATACAAAATTTTTGCTTTTAAAAGATTCCCTTGTATGTTTGCCAAGTTGACACGCATCACAAACAGAATCTAATTTTAAATTGAGTTTTGGCATACCAACAACTAAATCAAGTTTAAAAAGTTTTTCTATGGTACTAGGACCAACATGACCTAGTCGTCTATGCCAAAGAATATTGTCATCAACATTCAAGGATACAAGGCTTTTAATATTTGTCAAAGATAAATTATTTAAAGAAACCTTGTAAACATTTTCACTTCTATATCCTTTGAAATTTATGGATTTGTCAGATGTGAGTGATATAGTGCAGTGTTGGGGAGTGAATTTGACTTCATAACCTCTATCGCACAATTGACTTATGCTTAGTAGATCATGCTTAAGTTCTTTCACTAGGAGTACATCATCAATCAAGCAGGATTTAGAAATATCTATTGAGCTGATTCCTTCAATAACTCTTTTGTTGTTGTCTCCAAAGGTGACAGTTCCTTTCTCCTTTGGTTTGACTGATTGGAGTAGTTCTTTGTTCCCCGTCATATGTCTAGAACATCCACTGTCTAGATACCATACGCTAGGGAGAACAATTTTCCTATTTCCCTGCAAGAATTGGTTTTGGTACCCTTTAGTTCTTTTGGGTCCACAGTATTAGAAAAGAGAGATACAAAAAAGACTTCTAAGAGTTCAGTCTATCATAGCAACATCATCGCCATTTTCCAAGAGTGCTCCCAGTAGTAGGTAGGGCTATGGCCTCTTTAAAAACCTATTTTCTTGGACAGAGCAGCGTTCATCAGGAAGACCAGTCGCAAGTCAAGGCAGTTTAAACCGGTCTATGATAAACTCCCTTAGATCATGATCTCATAATGCCAACTGATGAGTTGTTAAGTACTCTTAGGCCTCCACTTCATATAGCTCTTTTGATCATATTGATATTTCAAAGATCTACATTTATGTCTAGCATGACCTATTTTACAGCAGTAAGAGCATATAGGGGGTGATCTCATTTTTGCTTTAGTGATAAGGCTAACAAAGTCTATAGATTTCTTACCATACTCTATTCCACCCTTATCAAAACTACATTTCTGCATGCTTAGTAAATTATTCAATTTATTACTACTAATATTAAATTTATCAAATGATTTTTCTAAGTGAGCTATGTCATCCTTTAATCTTAGGTTTTCATGCTCCTTAGTTTCTAATTCATTTTTAAGGTTTTTATTTTCTTTTCTAAGTGATTTAGCCATATCAAACATATGTTTATATGCATGCAATAATTCATCATAGGAAGGTACCTCGTCATCGTCGTCAGAGACGATGTCATCACTTCTAGCCATGAGGCAGATGTTAGCTTCCTCCTCATCATCATCGATGTCGCTCCAAGTGGCTATGAGCGCTTTCTTCTTGCCTTTGTCAAATTTCTTCTTGAGAGGGCACTCATTTGCATAATGCCCTTGTTGTTGACAGTTGTAGCACATCACTTTCTTGTCCGTATTTTTCTTGAAGTTGTTTTCTCGCATAAATCTTTTGAATTTTCTTGCTAAGAGTGTCATATCATCATCTTCTTCTTCTTCGACTTGAGTGGATAAGACAATCCCCTTTTCCTTGGTCTTTTCATCCTCCTTCTTTGATTCTTTCCTTGTGGATACTTCCAACTCATGGGTTTTTAGGGTCCCATGGAGTTGATCAAGATCATAGGAAGCGTTGTCACCTTTGTTGGATTCAATGATGGACGTTCTCTTGGCATCCCACTCCTTGGATAAGGCGCGTAGAGCTCTCCTCCATACTTGCTTGGTTGGATATTGTTCTCCAAGTTGGGCTAGCTCGTTGATGATTTGAGAAAGCCTTTGGAACATTGTATCTACATCTTCATTGGATTCCATCTCAAATGTCTCATATTTTAGTGTTGGAGAACGCAGCGATCAGATCAATCAGGATTGATACCCGATGCAGCGGAAGTTTAAAAATTTTATATGGAACGATTCCATAATGGGTATCAACCTTACGATTAAATTGTGTGTGTGTAAAAATTAAATAACGATTATAAATTTTTACCTCCAATCTCGAAGCGAGATTATGGACACCAACAGATTGCTCTGCTCTTGTTGTATATCCCTGGAACTGATGGACGAACTGTTCTTCAATCAGGTCCACGAACGGATATTTAATCCCTCTGATAGATTGCACTAGAAAATCTATCAGAAGTTTCTACGAAGAGATTAACGAATTTGATCCGTTAAACCAGAATGTAAATCAAAATTCACAGACTGGATTTTCCCGAGCAGAGGGGAGAAGGGGTCGGCCACTTCAGAGGAAAATCACTAGGGTTTTTCGAAAATTTTGTGACCTATTGTATGTAATTTCTGTACTGCAATAACTTATTTATAATGTAGGCCACTAACAGCTTAGGGCCCATTAGTCATAAGTTCAAGCCCGACAAGCAAAGCCCGCATGTTCAGAAATTAATATAAAATTCATCGTGACTCCGATTGATAAACCTATTTCACCAATGTGCACAGAAACCATTTCTGCACCTTTTAAAGTCAAGATAAATTTTTCTGAATCCGAATTCAGTGGTTTCCAAAAATGCCCATCCCTATGTCATTTTAGGAAATCTTACTCCTCTACTCATAATTAAGAAGTCCAACTTCTTTGTTCATTAAATTTAACTCTTTAAATTTAACTATCTCAACGGGGATTAAAAATCCATTACTCTGTGTGACCCTCAATGGTTCAGGGATACAGCTAGCCGTGGGCTCACAACTCCTTGTGACTCGGAACAACAATTTCCGACTTGCCCATCGAATCATGGTAAGAGCGCCTAGCAACATCGCCCCATGATTCCCTAGGTATCACTGATAGTGCCTGCAAGAACCAATAGATTTTGGTTAGCGTACAGTACGGTCCCTTCATCCATATATCCCGATCGAATCAACAACCATTGGTATATCGAGAGTCGTTCGAGATTCGATAACTATGCAATACATCTTGAAGATAAAATAGTGACATCGCATGTGTTACTAAGAAACCATTTCTTAAAACACATCATGTACTCTGGCCAGAGATTCGTCACACTAATATCTCCTCAGATCGCATAGGATATCCAAACTCGCAAGTATGTGGTGAATCCTTGACAACAAAGCATCGACTCCTATATGTGTTGTAACTGTACCCAATCCCGACACCTGATGACCCCAATAGAGTCGGTAAACGAGTCAAAGCACAGTACTAGCATATAGAGTCTCAATGATGTTTCAAGTAGTAAGGACTAATGGTGTACAACCAAAACCGCAGACTTTATCCACTCAATAAGTGATAACCACTTGGAAAGTCCGGATAGGGTAGTTCGATCATTCATCGTATGAATATCCATTTGCATGCTTCGAACATCTCTATGTTCCTTACCAATGAAACGTGGTACTCTGCATCGCAAATGCTAGTCTCAAACTCGAGCGATCCTTATCCTTATTATCGGACGGCTCAATCGACTAGGAACAGTTTAGAATATACAGTGACTATAAGATGTGTTTCATGATAGACATCTCCATGTTCTACCACATCTTACATACACTATAGTATATTCAAGGTCTTTATCAAAACAACAATAGTATATCACAATATCACAATATGAAGAAAGATAAAGTCATTGCCATTAATAAAAGTGTAAATTATATTAAACAAAAGATTGTTTATACAAAGAGTCATCAAAGCCCTTAGCCACAAGTTGGCTCACCGGGCACCCACTCTTTCAATCTCCCACTTGCCCTATAGCCAACTACGTAGACCCATTGCTTCGCGATGTTTGTCAAATAATGGTCCTGGCAAGGGCTTAGTAAGTGGATCAGCGATATTGTCTGCAGAGGCCACTCTTTCGACAGTGATGTCTCCTCTTTCCACAATCTCCCGGATGATGTGGTATTTCCTCAGTACGTGTTTGGATCTTTGATGAGACCTTGGTTCCTTTGCCTGAGCAACGGCACCCGTGTTGTCACAGTACACCGGGACTGGACCAACAACTTCAGGAATGACGCCCAACTCTTGGACGAAATTCCTCATCCAAACGGCCTCTTTAGCAGCAGCTGATGCTGCAATGTATTCTGCCTCAGTGGTGGAATCCGCTGTGGTGTCCTGCTTGGAACTCTTCCAAGAGACAGCACCGCCATTGAGCATGAACACAAATCCAGAGGTTGACTTCGAGTCATCCACGTCACTTTGGAAGCTAGAGTCGGTATAGCCTTCCAATTTTAGTTCTCTTCCTCCATATACCATGAACATATTCTTAGTCCTTCGTAAGTACTTAAGAATGTCCTTCACGGCTTTCCAATGCATTTGACCAAGATTAGCTTGATATCTGCTCGTGACACTCAGAGCAAATGCTACATCCGGTCTGGTAGATATCATCCCATACATGATACTACCTAGGGCTGACGCATATGATACATGTGTCATTTTCTCTATCTCTTCATCCGTCTTGGGACACATAGACTTGGATAGAGAAACTCCATGACACATGGGTAGATGTCCTCTCTTGGACCCATCCATTGAAAACCGTTTCAATATGGTGTCGATGTAGGTTGATTGAGTGAGTCCTATCATTCTCTTAGATCTATCTCTATAGATCTGTATCCCTAGAATATAGGATGCCTCACCCAAATCCTTCATCGAGAATCTACCTGATAACCATATCTTTGTTGGCTGCAACATCCCTACGTCATTCCCAATGAGTAGGATGTCATCAACATAAAGTACTAAGAATGTCACAGCATCCTTAACTACTTTCTTGTACACGCATGGTTCCTCCGGGTTCTTGATGAAACCAAAATCCTTTATTGTTTCATCAAATTTCTGGTTCCAACTTCTTGATGCTTGTTTTAGACCATAAATTGATCTCTGAAGCTTGCATACCTTATGCTCGCTTCCCATGGATGTGTACCCCTCAGGCTGCTTCATATAGATTTCTTCCTTAATGTCTCCATTAAGAAAAGCAGTCTTCACATCCATTTGCCATATCTCATAGTCATACCAAGAAGCTATGGCAATAAGGATTCTTATGGACTTGAACATTGCAACTGGTGAAAAGGTTTCATCATAGTCAACTCCTTGTCTTTGAGTATAACCTTTCGCCACCAATCGCGCCTTGTAGGTCATTACCTTACCATCAGGCCCAAGCTTTCTCTTGTAGATCCATTTACACCCTATTGGAACAATTCCATCGGGAGGATCTACTAAAGACCAAACTTGGTTTGTATGCATCGAATCTATTTCCGACTGCATAGCTTCAAGCCATAAATTTGAATCCGCATCAAAAATTGCTTCCTTGAAGTTTCTTGGATCACATCCAACATCGGGTTCATCTTGATCCCCTTCAAGAAGAAGACCATATCGAATAGGAGGTCTAGAAGTCCTCTTGGATCTTCTAGGTATAGGCGTGTCTATCAATGGTTCCTGAGGTGTAGGATCGTTATTTTGTATTTCGGGTTCTTCTCGAATTTCTTCGAGTTCCATCATCTCGCCTTTCTTATCCAATAAGAACTCCTTCTCCAAGAAGGTGGCATTCCTTGAAACAAACACCTTTGTTTCAGCAGGATAATAGAAATAATATCCGATTGAATTCTTCGGATACCCTACAAAATAACATAAGCTGGATCGACTATCCAACTTATCTCCCACTGTTCGCTTCACGTAAGCAGGACATCCCCAAATCCTCAAGTACGAATACTTAAGAGCTTTGCCATTCCATAACTCGTATGGTGTTTTGTCCACTGCTTTAGTGTGGACGTTGTTCAACAACAATACCTCCGTTTCAAGCGCATAGCCCCAAAATGAAGGTGGAAGCTCAGTGAAGCTCATCATGGATCGAACCATGTCCAACAAAGTTCGATTACGACGCTCCGATACACCATTCAGCTGTGGTGTCATAGGAGGAGTCCACTGAGAGAGAATCCCATTCTCTTTCAGATAGTCCAAAAACTCGGTACTCAAGTATTCTCCACCTCGATCCGATCGAAGTGCTTTAATACTTTTACCTAGCTTGTTTTCTACTTCAGCCTTGAATTCTTTGAACTTTTCAAATGCTTCAGACTTATATTTCATTAAATATAAATACCCATACCTAGAATAATCATCAGTAAAGGTAATGAAGTAGGTGTGGCCATATTGAGTACCAACTCTAAATGGACCACAAACATCTGTATGGATCAAATCCAACAGATTTTGACTACGCTCAGGTTTCCCCTTAAAAGGAGATTTAGTCATTTTTCCTTTCAGGCAGGATTCACAAGTAGGTAGAGAGTTAATATCAGACATATCAAACATGCCCTCTCCCACTAGCTTGTTCATCCTCCTTGAGGAAATATGACCTAGCCTAGCATGCCAAAGGTTTGTCGGGTTTTGACTATCGATTTTCCTTTTGTTTGTTGTTGCCGGTTTATCAACATAATTTATTGGAACGTCTTTTAGTTTTAAGTTATATAGATCATTTTCAAGTTGTCCATTTCCAATCAAACATTCATTCTTGTAAATATTGCAAATCCCATTCACAAAATTGCAAGAATAACCATCTCTATCAAGCATAGAAACAGAAATAATGTTTTTAATCAAATCCGGAACAAATAAAACATCTCTCAAAAGTAACTTAAAACCGTTCTGCAAAATTAAATAAATATCTCCCACAGCTTTAGCTTCAACTCTGGAACCATTTCCGAGCCTCAGCTGGGTCTCACCCATTCTAAGCCTGCGACTTCTTGTCATCACCTGCAAATCATTGCAAATGTGAGATCCACATCCGGTATCCAATACCCAAGAAGTAGTATTAAGTGAAACATTTATTTCAATATAGAACATACCCTTCGCAGTTCGCAACTGCTCTAGATATTCCTTGCAGTTACGCTTCCAATGACCGGGCTTCTTGCAGTAATGGCAAACATCCTTGGATTTTTCCATGTTTGAAGCCTTTGTCTTGTACTTCTTCTCGGGTTCGATTTTCTTGGGTGGGGCAGAACGTTTCTTACCCTTTGTACTTGGCCCCTTCTTAGCAGAAGAAGAGGAGCCCACCAAGAAAGCCGGTTTATCCTTCTTTAATGTGGATTCATATGTCACAAGCATATTGACCATCTCTTCAAGGGAGGCCTCTATCTTGTTCATATTGAAATTCACCACAAATCCGTCAAACGAAGAAGGAAGAGACAGAAGTAGTAAGTCCACGTTGAGTTCATGCTCCAACACCAAATCAAGGGTTACCAACTTCTGTATGAGCCAAATCACTCGTACCCCATGATCACAGACCGAAGTCCCTTCACGCATGTGACACGTCATTAGCTCCTTTACAGTAGCGAACCTTTCAGCCCTCGATTGAGCCCCAAAAAGTTCCTTGAGTTGTACGTGAATGTCAGCAGCATTCACGGTGTCCTCAAATCGCCTCTGGAGTTCATCAGACATCGAGGCTTGCATATAGCATTTGGCCTTGATATCATGGTCCCACCATGTATCAAGTTTGGCTAACTCTTCCGGACTTACGTCAGCTGGTGCTTCCTTCGGAGGAGATTTTTCTAACACGTAGAGCATCTTCTCCGAAGTCAAGACTATCTTCAACTTACGGAACCATTCCGTATAGTTTGCGCCAGTCAATTTATTTTGTTCGAGGATCGAGAAAAGTGGATTACGCGAATTCATCTTTATGAAATACTGAAAAGAAACAGACAAATATCAGTGATTGTTTAAGTAATTTACTAAGACATAAAATAGGCGAAATTTATTTTATGAATCTCACTCCCACTATTTTAACGATTTCACTACCCTCTAGTGAAAACGGGAAACTGTGTTCCTTAGTGAGAACATGGAGTCCAATTGACAAACTATGGTCCCGAATAATATCAGCCAACCATAATTTTCAAAAGGTAGAGCCCAATTGCTTCCAAAGCAACCTCCACGTTTTTACCTCATGTCCAATAAGGGCCCAATAATATGACGCCGTTTATTGTGACATGTCAAGATAACCCATCAATATTAAGTTGTGATGGACGGTCGCCATGTGGATCCCCCAATAATATGAGCCGATCCCATGGGAGTTCCACCCAACTTACAACATGTGTCGATCCAATGTACAGCTTTCCGACGAACGGGCCCCCCCAATAATATGATCCGGACCGTATCCGCGGGTAGCATCTCATACATTGATCGTTGATGGAAGGTAGGAACATTTAAACAAATTTAAATTTCCTTTATTTATCTTGATATCAATTTTAAATCATATTTAAAATGAGGGATTTTAATTTTGAAAATTTGTCTCATCATTTTTTAAAATTTTGTATGCTTGCCGGATTCACACAATTTTGTCTAAAACATGCATACAACAATAATATCACATATTATATAGGATGATCGATTCCATTTCTAATCGACCCGTGGTTGCCAATCACGAGTCTTAGTCCAATCCTAGGTAATATGTAGTATGCAATGCAATCCTATTACATTTTGCTTCCAATTTACATTTCTTCTGTCTTTATTGTCTGCTGGGCCCACCTCCATCTTCAAATCTTGATCTCCCACTAAATCTAATGTATTTACAATAAATGACAATGACAAGTAGGGGATACATTTTTAAGGGGTGGGAACGGGCCATAAACCAAGCCCACTTTTATTACATATGACAATTCATATTGGGCCATAAACCAGGCTCATTAATAAATCCAACAACAATAAAAAACAAATGTAAATTCCTAACATACACCTACAAAATTGGTCATGGCAATCGATCATCCTTATCCAATAACATTTAATTCAAAATTAATTTATTGGATAACATGCAATGGCAATTTAAATTTAAAAGGATAAAATCATATTTCATATATAAAATCTTATTTTACATACAAAATCATATTTTATCTTTTTATCAAATAAAATCATATTTTATCTATAAAATCCAATTTTATACATAAAATCATATTTTACTCAATATTTCCATAAGATCATATCTTATCATCAATTGTACCAAAAATAATTAATTTCAAAATTCAATTTAACGGATAAAATATTTAAATTTTCCAAAAATTCAAATTTATCCAAAAATCAATTTTAAAATTTTCGGACTCGAACAATTCGATCCGACGCCTCGTGGACCAATCAAAACAATTTTCGATCGGACCAAAAATAGAATTTTAACATATTAAAATTTAATTTAAAAATTAAAAAATTAATTTTTCCCGCGGGCCGCCCGGGACATTCCTGGGCTGCCCGCGCCCTAATGGGGTCGGGCCGGGCAGCGACCATCGCTGCCCCCCCCCCCCGGGCAGCGATCCAATCGCTGCCCGGGTTTTTGCCCGAAAAAAAAATTTTTATTTTTAAAATATTTATTTTGTTTCAAAAAAAAAACCGAGGCTTAAAAATTTTTGTACAATCGATTAATTTAATCGCTTGATCTGAGCAACCTGGCTCTGATACCACTGTTGGAGAACGCAGCGATCAGATCAATCAGGATTGATACCCGGTGCAGCGGAAGTTTAAAAATTTTATATGGAACGATTCCATAATGGGTATCAACCTTACGATTAAATTGTGTGTGTGTAAAAATTAAATAACGATTATAAATTTTTACCTCCAATCTCGAAGCGAGATTATGGACACCAACAGATTGCTCTGCTCTTGTTGTATATCCCTGGAACTGATGGACGAACTGTTCTTCAATCAGGTCCACGAACGGATATTTAATTTCTCTGATAGATTGCACTAGAAAATCTATCAGAAGTTTCTACGAAGAGATTAACGAATTTGATCCGTTAAACCAGAATGTAAATCAAAATTCACAGGCTGGATTTTCCCGAGCAGAGGGGAGAAGGGGTCGGCCACTTCAGAGGAAAATCACTAGGGTTTTTCGAAAATTTTGTGACCTGTTGTATGTAATTTCTGTACTGCAATAACTTATTTATAATGTAGGCCACTAACAGCTTAAGGCCCATTAGTCATAAGTTCAAGCCCGACAAGCAAAGCCCGCATGTTCAGAAATTAATATAAAATTCATCGTGACTCCGATTGATAAACCTATTTCACCAATGTGCACAGAAACCATTTCTGCACCTTTTAAAGTCAAGATAAATTTTTCTGAATCCGAATTCAGTGGTTTCCAAAAATGCCCATCCCTATGTCATTTTAGGAAATCTTACTCCTCTACTCATAATTAAGAAGTCCAACTTCTTTGTTCATTAAATTTAACTCTTTAAATTTAACTATCTCAACGGGGATTAAAAATCCATTACTCTGTGTGACCCTCAATGGTTCAGGGATACAGCTAGCCGTGGGCTCACAACTCCTTGTGACTCGGAACAACAATTTCCGACTTGCCCATCGAATCATGGTAAGAGCGCCTAGCAACATCGCCCCATGATTCCCTAGGTATCACTGATAGTGCCTGCAAGAACCAATAGATTTTGGTTAGCGTACAGTACGGTCCCTTCATCCATATATCCCGATCGAATCAACAACCATTGGTATATCGAGAGTCGTTCGAGATTCGATAACTATGCAATACATCTTGAAGATCAAATAGTGACATCGCATGTGTTACTAAGAAACCATTTCTTAAAACACATCATGTACTCTGGCCAGAGATTCGTCACACTAATATCTCCTCAGATCGCATAGGATATCCACACTCGCAAGTATGTGGTGAATCCTTGACAACAAAGCATCGACTCCTATATGTGTTGTAACTGTACCCAATCCCGACACCTGATGACCCCAATAGAGTCGGTAAACGAGTCAAAGCACAGTACTAGCATATAGAGTCTCAATGATGTTTCAAGTAGTAAGGACTAATGGTGTACAACCAAAACCGCGGACTTTATCCACTCGATAAGTGATAACCACTTGGAAAGTCCGGATAGGGTAGTTCGATCATTCATCGTATGAATATCCATTTGCATGCTTCGAACATCTCTATGTTCCTTACCAATGAAACGTGGTACTCTGCATCGCAAATGCTAGTCTCAAACTCGAGCGATCCTTATCCTTATTATCGGACGGCTCAATCGACTAGGAACAGTTTAGAATATACAGTGACTATAAGATGTGTTTCATGATAGACATCTCCATGTTCTACCACATCTTACATACACTATAGTATATTCAAGGTCTTTATCAAAACAACAATAGTATATCACAATATCACAATATGAAGAAAGATAAAGTCATTGCCATTAATAAAAGTGTAAATTATATTAAACAAAAGATTGTTTATACAAAGAGTCATCAAAGCCCTTAGCCACAAGTTGGCTCACCGGGCACCCACTCTTTCATTTAGTTGTAGAAGATCTATCTTTGTCTCTTTGTCTTGGTTGGTTCCTTTGTGCCATATCTCCAATTTGTCCCAAATATCTTTTGCGGAGGAGCACATTGAGATCCGGTTGTACTCGTTCATATCTAAAGAACAATGAAGAATATTCATAGCTTTAGCATTCTGAGATATCAATTTCATATCCTCCTTTGAAAAGTCGTCCATTCCCTTAGGAATTTTGACTCCCTCAACCTCTTTCGTAGGTATGTAGGGACCTTTCACAGTTACTTTACAAAGGTCATAATCTATGGATTGGATATATGGGGACATTCGATTTTTCCAATATCCATAGTTTATGCCGTTGAAAAGAGGAGGACGATTGGTTGATTGCCCTTTAGCATAATCGCTAGTTAGATTTGCCATAGAGCTTTTTTGAAAATATTTTGTAAAAAAGTGGCTCTGATACCACTTGTTAGAACCTAATGGGGGGGGAATTTAAGTTCTATTAGCAATTTAGCAATTTAAAGCGATTATGCAAATACGCAAGAGGAAGACTTAAAGCAATCAAATATAAGTGCAGTAAATAAATGCGTAATGTAAATAAAGCAGTAAAAGAGATAAGATATGTTTATGGAAGTTCGATGATAAATCATCTACATCTCCCCTTCTTGGTTAAGATCGATTAACCAAGGATCCACTAGCACTTCAACGTCTTGGCCTTGTTGGCTCCAAGGATAGCCGTACAACTCAACACGATCACCGCGCCGATACAACTCGAACACTTGGCCTTAAGGGCTCCAAGGATAGCCACAACACTCGCAAAATATACTTGGCTTCACACACAAGTGTTTAAAATAACCGAACAACCAACTCACGAATGAACTTATACAAACAACTCTCGATTTTGAATATATAACACACAAATATTTCTTGAACTTTTGAAGGAGAGGATCTGGCTTGTAAAGAGAGATGAGAGTAAATTGGTGTGTTTAAATGGATTCAAATGGCATGTATTTATAGTTGCCAATCCGAACAGGTTCGGAGCCTCCAAACAGGTCTTCGGGTCATCCAAAGTGTGTCTGATGCAAAGCTCAAATTCTGCGGCTGATGAACTATTCGAGTGGTCCGAAGTCATCTTCGGGTCGTTCGAACGGCTACATTTAATTCATTCCGGCAAATTTCTTCCGACAAAATCTTCAGTGGCCGTAAACTAGTTCGGGTCCTCCGAACCTATCTTGTCGTCCGAAGAGTACATTTCGTGGCCTCCAAGACTGCCTCCGAGCAATTTTAAAATTCAGGAAAATCTTCGGGTCGTTCGAACTGTTTTCGGACCGTCCGAAGTAGTCTTCCGTGCCCTCCGAGCCTGTCCTCCGATCTTTATTTAATTCTGGAAAATCTTCGGGTCATCCGAACCCTTCTTCGGATCGTCCGAACCTGGGCAATTTCGAACCTTGAAAATTTTATTTCCAATTTTCGATTATAGGACCTTGCTTCCAATATTTGTTCATACTCAAAAGTAATATTATCTGCAAATTTCTCACTTTAAACTGTTAGTAACGATTAACCGAGTTTTGTAATCATCAAAACAATTTGATTATGAGAATTGTTAATGCATTAAAAACATTAATCTCATAACACAAGATTTGTATGCGTTTAAGGCGTAACAGATCCATCTCAGGTAGTGGATCTTTATTGAGTTATATATGATATGAAAAAAATTGAATTGATTATTTTCCAAGGTTAGATGGACCTCATTTTCGATTCTGATGAGACGACGATAGATGAATATCCATGTCAAGATCATATAGGAATCTTGATGGCAATGATTTACTATGAATCGATTCTTCGTTAGTGCGCTATATAAGTCTAAGGTTTTGAAGTTTGATTTGATGTTTTGATTTGAAGCTTTTATTTGAAGTATTTAGAGTTGAATTGATATGAATTTGATATGCATATGTCTTTTATACTGGGAATTATATTTTCACCGGAGTTATCCGACTGTTGTCTTGTTTTGTATGTGTGCATGGCAACAGATGGGACAGGAGCTGGCCAGAGTTGATGTGGGTAGCTCGTGAGAGAGAGTTGTAGATGTGGGAACTCGGTTTGTAGCTGAATTGAATTATTTGAGATCTTGTCAAGCATGCTAGAAGATTATGCTTGTAGTAGTTTGAAGAACACTAGTTGAGTTTTGTATATAACTAGCTCTTTTGATGGCGCTCAAACTACTTAGTTGATGTAGCTAATGCTTGTAGACTTGGTTAGATTTTGTTCCTTGTATTTATACATGTTCTAGACTTGTAAAACATGGATCGGATTGAGTTGAAAGGATCAATTAGTGTTGTTGAAAGACAGAGCAGCAGGCTGCCCAGATCAGCGCCCGAGCTGCACTTTTTAGCAGCCCGAGCGCAGCCCAAAAATCCCCAACCCGAGAGTTGGGTTAGGGAGGGGCGCTCGGTCGGCGGTTTTTAACCGACCGAGCGCAACCCCCTTTGTAAAAAAAATTTATTGTTTTAATTATCTTTGATCCTTTGTTAGGTAATCATGTTTAGTGATTAATTTCCCAAGATTTGATTAGCAAACCGAGGCCTCACAAAGAGTTTTACTCAAAAAGAAGGGATAGACTATACCGAAATTGTAGTAGCTCGTACCCAAATAAGTAATTAAGGGATTAATCAACACAAAATAAACCATTAAAGACTGATGGAGATCGGAAGCTCCGATGAATGATTGGAAGTTCTGATGGTATTACGTCAGGCATGACTTGTGTGGTTGATCGAAAGCTCCGATCAGGTTCGGAAGCTCCGATCAGGTTCGGAAGGTCCGATCACTCCTATCCGAAGTCAACCAGTGAGAACTTGACACGTGGCAGATAAGGGCAATCGGAAGCTCCGATGTCGGGATCGGACGTTCCAATCGAGGATCTGAGGTTCCGATCGAGGATCGGAGGTTCCGATCGTTGTCTACAAATAGAAGGCCGAGGCTTTACTTTTTCCTTGCCAATTCTGAGAATTCCTTACATTCCAGGCTTATTTGAGTAGTTCTAGCCTTCCTAGGCTTGACCCGGACGTCGGTGAGGCGTTCGGGAGCGCAGCGGAGTTGTGCCCAAGTTCTAGGGCATCAACATCAAAGGACTGACGACGGACGCAGGTATTGCTTTTGCTTCCTAAAATTATTTAGAAGTATGTTATAGCTTAGTTAAGGCTTTTGGAGTAATATAATGATAGTAGTATCATTTCGCTGTGTAGTGCGGATTTTAGCCGTGGACCTAGAGCTGGTAGAGCTGCCTAGTAGTTGAGGTACGAAAGTATTGTTCGAGATATCCTGACTGAGTATGCATGTATTATGTGCTTGCATGATGTTATATGCATATTTTATGACATGACTGTATGTTGCATGCATATTACATTTCGAGCTATATTATAGGGTTTTACTCTATCCTGTTAATGGATGGACTTTCATCGATTTGAGTTCGAAGTGTCCACTGGTATTCGGTATGGGAGCCACCTCCTGAGGCGACGAAACAGCATGCTACATACCAGGGCCCGGTTTGTCTTTGTTATCTGTTCTTTGGCCTCTAGTCTCAGTAGGCGTACATTTGCATTCATGCATTTATATGATACAACATTCTCATACTCTCGTGCTGAGCGTTTTATGCTCACGTCTCGTATTTTGTATATCTGGACACCCTATTCCATGGGGCAGGTTTGCGATTGGATGAGGCGGGTGGATTCAGGAGGGACTAGCTAGTGGTTGTCCGGCTGGGCGTTTTGCCAAGGGTTTATTTATTGATGTATTGGGATTAACAGTATTCGATTTGGTTGTATAAATATTTGGGAATTTACAGATTTCTTTCCTTGGGATTGTATATTTTTTATTGTTTCCGCAGTTAAATTCTGGTTTACTGTTTGTTTAAGTTAATTGCTTGCTTATGTTCTGATTAGTAGGTGATCTCGGTAAGGGTCACTACATTTATATCAGAGCATGCATATTAATCTTGGGATTTATATTCTGCATAAGATAACTATGAGGTAATTTTGTAGATGGCGGATCACGGTGATCAGAGTAGCCATGGCAGTGGAGGTGGTCGTTGTGGAGATGTTGACCGTGAGCGTCGTCGTGAGCGCCACCATCGTCGTCATGATGATCATCACCGTTTCAGTATGCATCGGTTCATGCAGATGGGTCCTAAGCCCTTGGTTGGAGGCGAGACTCCTGAGGATGCTGAGAACTGGTTAGAGCGCATGGAGAGTTGTTTTCAGACATACCGTTGTACCGAGGAGCAGAAGATGGAGACGCTTGGTTATCTCTTGGAGGGGCGAGCCCGCAAGTGGTGGAGGTCCACTTCTGCACCGTTCATTGCTGTGAGAGGAGTTGCTTCATGGGTCGAGTTCTGCACAGCTTTTCAAAAGCTGTATTTTCATCCTGCACTTCGTCAAACGAAGGCGAGTGAGTTATTGAGTCTAAGTCAGGGAGCTATGTCGATTGACGAGTACCAGAAGAAATTCTTACACTTGTTGTCCTATTGCCCTGAGATTGCTAACAGCTCAGAGATGAAGTATAATCTGTTTCTTCAAGGCCTTAACCCAGAGATTCATGACCGGGTAGCGGTTGTCGATGACATGACTTATGAGGGGCTCGTGAGTCGATGTCACCAGGCGCAGGATAGCATTCGGCGTAACAGATCTTTCTCTCAGTCTAGGCCTGCGAGTTCCTTGGGTTCGTGCACAATCTTTTAAGAAGTCTGGGTCCTCTTCTTCCTCTGGTTCTGGTGACGTTACCCGTTTTGGGAAGAAAGATGAGTGCGACCATTTTGGGAAGAATCATCCGACGGACAGATGTCGTAAAGCTTCTGGAGCTTGTTTTCGTTGTGGAGAGGTTGGTCATCTTCGGAGGGATTGTCCACTTGCTGGAGGAGGTGGTTCTGGTTCTGGTTCTGGTTCAAGATCGGGTTCTCATACTACCGTTCAGCAGAGATCGCAGGGACAGTCTGATGGGAGTTCTCATCTGAAGCTGCGGACATCTAGTCAGGTGTTTGCCTTGAAGCACGATCAGGCAGTGGAGGAGAATGAGAGGGTCATCGCAGGTACATTTCTGTTATATGGCATGCCTGCTTTTGTACTCATTGACACTGGTGCATCTCATTCCTTCATTTCTGCACGTTTTGTGAAGAAATATAATTTGCCATACATTGCACTAGACGTAGTGATTTCTGCTTCTACTCTGACGGGCCAATCTGCATTGGCTAAGTGTCTAGTGATGGGTTGCCCTTTAGAGTTTGAAGGGAACATCCTGGTAGCGAATCTCATGGTTCTTTCAATGGAGGATTTTGATTGTATTTTGGGGATCGATGTATTGACTACCTACCAAGTTTCAGTGGACTGCTATCATAAGTTGGTTCTCTTTCATCCGGTTGAGGGTGATAGCTGGTTTTTCTATGGTAAGGGAGCGCGACCTCCGATGCTGTTGGTTTCAGCTTTGAGAGCCTGTCGATCTCTAGAGTCTGGCGAGGAAGGATACCTCATCTATGCAGTTGATTTGTCCGCTGAGAGTGTTGGTTTAGAAAGTATTCCAATTGTAAATGAATTCCCAGATGTGTTTCCTGATGAGATTCTGGGTTTTCCGCCTGTTAGGGAAGTGAAGTTTGGCATAGAGTTGATGCCGGGTAATTCGCCTATTTCTCAAGCACCGTATCGTCTGGCTCCTTCAGATATGCGAGAATTGAATAATCAGTTACAGGATCTTTTGGACAAGGGGTACATTCGTCCTAGTGTATCTCCTTGGGGAGCTCTTGTTCTCTTTGTGAAGAATAAGGATGGGTCTATGCGTTTGTGCATTGACTATCGGCAGATTAATCGAGTTACTGTGAAGAACAAGTATTCTTTGCCTCGTATTGATGATATGTTTGATCAGTTGTAGGGTAATTCGGTTTACTCCAAGATTGACTTGAGATCTGGTTATCATCAGATGAGGGTCCGAGATCAAGATGTAGCCAAGACTACATTCCGTACTCGTTATGGGCATTACGAGTTTCTAGTGATGCCGTTTGGATAGACAAATGCACCGACTATATTTATGGATCTGATGAACCATGTCTTCAGGGAGTATTTGGACAAGTTTGTCGTGGTTTTCATTGACGACATCCCGGTCTATTTGCGGAATTCATATGAGAATGTTTCTCACCTGCGGTTGGTGCTGCAGACTCTTCGGGATGAGCAGTTGTACGCCAAATTGAGTAAGTGCGAGTTTTGGATGGATCGAGTGGTCTTTATTGGCCATATCATATCCAAAGATGGGATTTCTGTTGATCCGAGCAAGATTGAGGATGTTCTTAACTGGTCGCGTCCGACGACGATTGCTGAGATCCGCAGTTTTCTGGGTCTAGCAGGATATTATCGTCGCTTCATTTTGAACTTCTCACAGCTAGCTCGACCTTTGACGCAGCTTACTCGTAAAGGTGTTGATTTCGAGTGGTCCTCGGAGTGTGAGGAGAGCTTTTGTGAGCTTCGACTACGGTTGAATTCTGCGCCTATGTTGGCATAACCGTCAGGATCTGGAGGTATGTGGTTTACACTGATGCTTCTCTTCAGGGGTTAGGTTGTGTCCTGACTCAAAATGGGCATGTGATCGCATACGCCTCTAGGCAGTTGAAGTTACACGAAGATAATTATCCAGTTCATGATTTGGAGTTGGCAGCTATTGTGTTGGCTTTGAAGATCTGGCGTCATTATCTGTATGGCGAAAGATTTGAGATCTTCACCGACCATAAGAGTTTCAAGTATTTGTTCACTCGGGCGGAGTTGAACATGAGACAACGACGTTGGATGGACTTTCTAAAGGACTATAATTGCGAGATTAAGTACCATCCGGGAGCTGCTAATCTCACTGCTGATGCCTTGAGCCGCAAGGTGCGATTATCCGCACTTCAAATTTGTTTGATGTCTCGTGAGATCGAGACTTTTTGTTCTTCAAGGTATACCTTAAAGCACAAGAAAGGTATGCAGGGTATTCAGATGTTTGCAATATTATCTAAGTCAGCTTTGTATTCGCGGATTCGGGATGCTCAGATGTCTGATTCAAATACCCAGAATTTGGCTCGTTTAGCCAACAAGGGTAGTACGTCTAGATTTCACTAAGTTGAGCAGGCCGCAGATATTGTTGATCAGATCAAAAAACGGATTAAGACTGCACAGGATCTTCAGGCCAGCTATGCTAATACCAAGCGTAGACCTCTGCAGTTTGATATCGGAGAGAAAGTATTTCTGACAGTTTTACCTTTCCACAGGATTCTCAGATTTGGTCTCAAGTGTAAACTATCTCCCAGATACATTGGTCCGTTTGAAATCTTATAGAGCATTGGTGAATTGGCTTATCGGTTAGCCTTGCCACCATATTTTTCCTGTATCCATGACGTGTTTCACGTATCCTTGTTGCGACGGTATATGGTGGATCAGTCTCATATTCTGCAGCCGTCTGAAGTTCAGGTGGATACTAATTTGACTTATGTAGAGAGGCCTATTCGTATTTTGGATCATAAAGATAAGGTGTTGCGGAATAAAGTTATTCCTCTGGTTTTAGTTCAGTGGCAGCGCCGAGGTACCGAAGAATCCACTTGGGAGCTTGAGAGCAGGATGCGTTCAGAACATCCTGAGTTATTCTGATTGTTATTTCAGTATTGTACTAGTTGTACCTTGTAAAAGTTTCATCTGAATAAAGAATGTTTCTGCATATTGTTTGTATTTTTAATACTTAAGATCTGATTTCGAGGGCGAAATATCTTAAGTGGGGGAGAATGTAGTAGTCCGTACCCAAATAAGTAATTAAGGGATTAATCAACACAAAATGAATCATTAAAACTGATGGAGATCGGAAGCTCCGAAGGTGGGATCGAAAGCTCCGAAGGCGATCGGAAGCTCCGATGAATGATCGGAAGTTCCGATGGTATTACGTCAGGCATGACTTGTGTGGTTGATTGGAAGCTCCGATCAGGATCGGAAGGTTCGATCACCCCTATCCGAAGTCAACCACTGAGAACTTGACACATGGAAGATAAGAGCAATCGGAAGCTCCGATGTCGGGATCGGACGTTCCGATCGAGGATCGGAGGTTCCGATCGTTGTCTATAAATAGAAGGCCAAGGCTTCACTTTTTCCTTTCCAATTCCGAGAATTCCTTCTATTCCAGGCTTATTTGAGTAGTTCTAGCCTTCCTAGTCTTGACCCAAGGGTCGGCGAGGCGTTCGGGAGTCGCAGCGGAGTTGTGCCCAAGTTCTGGGGCATCGACATCAAAGGACTGACGACGGACGCAGGTATAGCTTTTGCTTCCTAAAAATATTTAGGAGTATGCTATAGCTTAGTTAAGGCTTTTGGAGTAATATAATGATAGTAGTATCATTTCGCTGTGTAGTGCGGATTTTAGGCGTGGACCTAGAGCTGGTAGAGCTGCCTAGTAGTTGAGGTACGAAAGTACTGTTCGAGATATCCTGACTGAGGATCATGTATTATGTGCTTGCATGATTTTATATGCATATTTTATGACATGACTGTATGATTCATGCATATTACATTTCGAGCTATATTATAGGGTTTTACCCTATCCTGTTAGTGGATGGACTTCCATCGATTTGGGTCCGGAGTGTCCACTGGTATTCGGCATGGGAGCCACCTCCTGAGGCGACGTCACAACGTGCTACATACCAGGGCCCGGTCTGTCTTTGTTATCTGTTCATTGGCCTCTAGTCTCAGTAGGCAGTACATTTGCATTCATGCATTTATATGATACAGCATGCTCATACTCTCGTGCTGAGCGTTTTATGCTCACGTCTCGTATTTTGTATATCTGGACACCCTATTCCATGGGACAGGTTTGCGATTGGATGAGGCGGGTGGATCCAGGAGGGACTAGCCAGTGGTTGTCCGGCTGGGCATTTTGCCTAGGGTTTATTTATTGATGTAGTGGGATTAACAGTATTCAGTTTGATTGTATAAATATTTGGGTATTTACATATTTCTTTCCTTGGGATTGTATAATGTTTATTGCTTCCACAGTTAAATTTTGGTTTACTGTTTGTTTAAGTTAATTACATGCTTAAGTTCTGATTAGTAGGTGATCTCGGTAAGGGTCACTAAAGAAATATTTGCTCCTGTTGTGAAATTTACTACTGTTAGAATTATGCTTGCTCTTGTTGCTCAGTTTGATTGGGAGTTGAAACATTTAGATCTTAAAACTACTTTTTTACATGGTGAACTAAATGAGAAATTTTTTATGAGGCAACCTGAAGGCTTTGTGAACTCTAAGTATCCTGATAATGTTTGTTTGCTCAAGAAATCTTTGTATGGCTTGAAGCAATCTCCTAGGCAATGGAATAAAAATTTTGATGAATGCATGCTCTCTTTGGGTTTTACTAGAAGTAATTATGACCATTGCTTGTATTTCAAACAAAATTCTAAAGTTCCAGTTTTCCTGCTCATCTATGTGGATGATATGCTACTGATTAGTTCTTGTGTGAAAACTGTTGAACATGTCAAAAATTTCTTGAGTGCTAAATTTGATATGAAATTCTTAGGAGATGCTAAACGGATTCTTGGCATGAATATTTATAGGGATAGAAAGCGGTTTATAATTTTATTGATCAGGATACTTATGTTAAGAAAGTTTTGAGTAAATTTTCCATGTCAAATGCCAAACCTGTCAATGTGCCTTTAGCTGGTCATTTTGTTCTAAGTAAAGAGCAATCTCCTAAAACTGAATATGATATTAAATGCATGAAGAATTTGCCTTATTCTAATGCTATTGGTTCTGTCATGTATTTAATGGTTAGCACAAGGCCTGATATTGTGTATTCTGTGAGTTTCTTGAGTCATTATATGTCTAATCCCGGAGTTTACCATTGGGAAGCTGTTAAATTTCTGCTGAGATTTTTGAATGGTTATGTGAATCATGGTTTAAAATTTTTCAGATCTGAAACTGGTGTTAAATTGGTTGGATATGTGGATTCTAACTATACAAATGATAGGGACAATATAAAATCAACAACTTCTTATGTATTTACGTTGTGTGGTGCTTGTATTAGCAGGAAATATCAATTACAACACATTGTAGCCCTTTTAACCACCGAATCTGAGTATGTAGCTGTAACTGAAGCGTTAAAAGAAGCTATTTGGTTGAAAGGACTCATTTATGAAATTGGTTTTCTTGAAGGTGAAGTTGTTGTATTTTCTGATAGTCAATCCGGCATCCAACTGTGTAAGAATCCTGTTTTTCACGATAGAACTAAACATATTGATTTTAGGTTCCACTACATTCGTGATGTGGTGGCAAAAGGTATTGTCTATCTTGAAAAGATTCCTTCTGAATTTAATCTTGCTGATACGGGAACTAAGTGTTTATCTGTTGAAAAGTTTAGATCGTGTTTGAAAATTTTAAACTTTGATACTTCCGATTGATTTGTACTAACTTTGTGTTTGTTGTGGGGCGATGATGATGACTATAAGTGAATCTCCAAAGCCAGTGAACCGGCGTTGGGCCAAAAGGTGGAGATTTTTTGGGCTTTGGCCCAACTACCTCATAACATTTTCCAGCCCAATTAACAGGCTTTTATATAAAGCCTACTCCCCAAAACCTTATCTGCCGATCGAGAGAGAGTGATTTGAGAAGAACGTAAGGTTGAGCAGCCGCAAGAGAAAGAAACTTGTGCGTTCTTGGCTTTCTTCGTGAACCGAGTGAGCGTCCCTTTTTTCTTCTCTTGTATTCGTGGAGTGCTTCCTTTCTGGTTTGAGCTTTGTGATGCTCTGTTGAGTCTCTCTCCTTCATTCCTCGTGTGGCTGTGTGTTTCCCTACTGTGTGAAAGGGATTCAAGCTTGTAGTATGCGTGGGAAATCCTTTGTGCCTTCGCCTTGGTGTGCTGGTGAAAATGGAGAAACTGTTTTAGTTATCTGAGCCCGAAGATTGTTTATTTCTTCAAGTTTATTGAACTGTCTTTCTTTTATTTTTCTGTTCTTTTCTTTGGTTTCTTTCTTGCTGGTTTTCCTTCTTATTTTGCAGGATACAGGACTGGTTTTAGCTCATGCTAAAGGTGGATACCTAACAAAAATAAACACTTGTTATTTTTATCTTTATACACTTCATATACATGCGGGCCAGGAGTGGATCGAACTCTATTTTTCGGACCTTGTAGAGCGGTCGGGCGCAATGGGCCTAGTTCATCCCATAGAAACTCACTTACTGGTGTTTGATTAGGATCCAACCCCAACATCATGGGTCAAGTAGAGGTTCGGCTCCATTGGGCCTACTTGTCACCCAGCCCAGCTGCTGGCATTGTATAAAGGAGAATTGAACTCTTGTCTCTTTACTATGAAGTGGATACATAACCATTGAGCCAAAGACTACTTGATTTTGAATGCATGTTACTTTAACAAAAATTGTATCTAAATATTAATGTTTTTTTCCAGTGATTATATTTATCGGTTCGGAATGAATTTTTATTTTGTTTGGATTGTTTTGTTTTTATTAGTATTTACATATGATAATTGATATATTGTTTTGGACGATATTTTTGTCTATATTATATTTCTAAAATTCATGAATATTATATTAAGCTTTGAGGGCATCATTTTTTGTTCTCGTTTCAGGTCTCAAAATTTCAAGTTTGACACCGGTATACATCATCGTTATAAAAAATTTAACACCGTAATTTTCGATACGATATATGATATAAGATTTTTAATACTGTACACAAGTCCTAGTTAAAACTAAAACGTGATAATCTAGAATTGAAAAACAAAAAATCGCATATGACCAAATTTGCAATTTTTTTTTAATTTATATATATACTTTTAAACACTCGTTTCACATTGGTATATGAATTTTTATGTTACTACTGTTCATTCGATTTGACTCATAAATCCTAATATAAGACAGAATTAAACTAAAACAAGAAATGGATGGGTGATTTAGGCGAGAGAAGCGTGGAAAACGAATATTTTAAAACATTTCGTCACTGGTGAAAAAAAAGTCAAAAGCATGGTTGGACTATTAAAAAGAGCTTATTGTGGGGAAAAAAAAACACCCTTACTTTTTAGATGATTAATATTAATACTGAAAGAATTCAAAAGTTTTTGATTGTTTTTTAATTAATCTGAAATTATCCTCAAGAAAAATTTTGGGTCCTTGTAACTACACTACATGATATTTATGCATTTCGTTTCAAATTTATTTTACAAAAAATTCTAAATTGTTATTTTTTTATTAAAAAAAATCTAGATTGTTAGGAAAAAAAAAAAAAAGGAAAATTTTCCCATGAAAAGATAGGGAATTGAGGCAAATAAATGTGATCAAACAGAGACTTTAAAAATAGACTTCAATTTGTTAAAACAGACGGCATACGCGATCCAAAACGTAGGAGCGCATGTACTTAGGTAGTATTCAGGAGAACTTTTAGGAAGTAATTTTGAAAGTTTTTTTCACAAAATCTGAGAATTGATTCCTAGAAGCTCTCCAAATGTTGGTATCACACTTTTACTAATTTCATATTTGAAATTTTATGACCAAAAAGTTGAGAATTATTTTCTATAAACTCTCCAATATTAATATCATACTTCTACTAATTTCATGTTTGATCAAAAAAATTTAATGCTCCTTGCCTCAAAAAAAAAAAAAATTAATGCTCCATGAAAAACCTTTTAGTGCTGGTTTATTTATCAACCATGTTTACGCTGAGAATTTTTCCAGTGTTTGGTTCAAGACAACTTAAATAAAATTAAAAATATATACTTTCACGCTTAGGTACCGTTTGGTATAAGTACAATTAGTACTTGTACAAGTTATACAATCCAATCTCGCGTTCTTCTCATCATATTATTTATTCATCTATTAATTATTTATTTTACATCAATCAAATCATTAATAATTTATCTTACATCAATCAAATCATTAAATTTAAATTACTATATTACCCTTATAAATAATATTTTTCATATTTTATTTATTCTCAAAAGGACAAAATGATAATTTATATTTTAAATATAAAATTCAATCAATCAAATCCAATAAACTATAATATATCAATCAAATCAAATACTAAATTAACTATCATTTTCTATTTATTTTATATTACATTATATTACTTATCCAAATACTATTTATCCTATCCTCGAACCAAATGGTGTCTTAGTCAATTACCTTTAGCTAAGCACACTCAAACTCATATAAACAAGTGTTTGAGAGAATTTTTAAAAATCACTTCTTAGTTTTTTATTAACAAAATTTCAAACGAAAAACAGAAAAGTATTTTTTAGAAGCTCTTTCAAATACTACCATAATATCCTTCATCACGATCAACACTCTTGAACTCGACGCTCTATGGAACCGATTAACCCACTCGGTTTGCGGCACCGGTTCGATTAGTTCGATCCAAAACATGCTTCACCACATATATAAATATACAACAGCAAATGGCCATCATGGTCAGTAACTTGCCCTACCTTTAGTTACCTTCCCCTCTCTCTCTCTATAAGTACTTCGAGAGATTCACTCCACAGCTTCTGCAACAAGGACTACTCACTTCTGTTTTCCCTACAGAAAAAGAACACAAATTCCTTCAGTCAGCGATGATTCTATAACGGGTTTCGTTTCCCCAATCTGCCCTTTTCCTCCTCTATAAATCATCCCCAATCGCCAGAGAAAGGGAAAAAAAAAGTGTTCATTTTTCAATAACTTTGGTGTAGTTTTCTTGAAAACCAGAGAAAATGATCAGCGGGCATGATCTCTACGTTGTTTTGACGGCCATGGTGCCGCTGTACGTGGCCATGATACTGGCCTACGGCTCGGTCCGGTGGTGGAAGATCTTCACGCCGGATCAGTGCTCCGGCATCAACCGATTCGTGGCGATTTTCGCCGTCCCGCTTCTCTCGTTCCACTTCATTTCCTCCAACAACATTTACGCGATGAACTTCAAGTTCATCGCTGCTGACTCTCTGCAGAAGGTCATCATGCTGGTGGTTCTTACCCTGTGGGCGAATTTCACCAAAAATGGCAGCTTGGAGTGGTCTATCACCATCTTCTCCCTCTCCACTCTCCCCAACACGCTGGTGATGGGGATTCCGTTGCTGATTTCCATGTACGGGGAGTATTCGGGAAGCCTCATGGTGCAGGTTGTGGTGCTCCAATGCATCATCTGGTACACTCTGCTGCTGTTCCTGTTCGAGTACCGCGGCGCCAAGATGCTGATTATGGAGCAGTTCCCTGAGACCGCAGCTTCCATTGTCTCCTTCAAGGTGGAATCCGATGTTGTCTCTTTGGACGGGCAAGATTTTCTTGAAACGGACGCCGAAATCGGGAACGATGGGAAGTTACATGTCACTGTGAGGAAATCGAACGCGTCGCGGCGTTCGCTCGGGCATGGCTCGTTCACTGGTGTGACTCCGAGGCCTTCGAATCTGACTGGAGCTGAGATTTATAGCCTGAGTTCTTCGAGGAATCCGACTCCGCGGGCTTCTAATTTTAATCATTCTGATTTCTACTCGATGATGGGATTCGGCGGGCGGCTGTCGAATTTCGGGAACTCGGACACGGGGAGATTGTCGAACTATAACATGGGTGATATGTACTCTGTTCAGTCCTCCAGGGGGCCGACTCCGCGGCCGTCGAATTTCGAAGAAAACTGTGCTCCGGGGGGTCTAGTTAGTTCCCCGAGATTCGGACACTATCCGGGGAAGAGTGTTCCTGGTTCTTATCCTGCTCCTAACCCGGAGATTTCCTCCGCCGTCCCGAAAACGGGGAAAACCCATCAGTCCCAGGTCCAGCAACAGGGGAATAAACCAGGCCACGACGCGAAAGAGCTTCACATGTTCGTGTGGAGCTCTAGCGCTTCGCCTGTGTCCGAAGGCCGCGGAGCAGGCGGCTTGCACGTGTTCGGAGGGCAGGATTTCGGTGCTTCCGAGCAGTCCGGGAGATCTGAACACGGAGCCAAGGAAATCAAGCTGTTGGTCTCCGATAACCCTCAAAATGGGGAGAATAAAGGTGATTTGTTTTTACTGTCAAATCCATTGTTGTGAACTGAGCCGTTTTGTTAATCTTTTTTCACCAAGGTGTTTGATTATTTGCATTTGTGGGATTTTTTTTTATACTTAAGGCGTCCCTCCAACCGGGCACTTTGGTGGGGAAGACTTCAGCTTCAACGGCGGAGGAGGCAGAGACAATGACGACAGAGAGAAAGACGGTCCCCCGGGGCTTTCGAAACTCGGGGGCAACTCCGCCACCGAGCTCGACCCGAGAACCGCCGGAGGAGGCGTGAAATCTCTCCCCCCGACAAGTGTCATGACTCGCCTAATCTTGATCATGGTTTGGCGTAAACTTATCCGCAACCCCAACACATATTCCAGCCTCATTGGTCTCATCTGGTCCCTCGTCTCCTTCAGGTAAGTTGTTCATTCGATCACAAGGGGTTTTAACATTCAAATTCCATACATGAATAGACCCGTGATTGGTTAACGTATACGAGGATGTTTTTCTCATCAACAGGTGGGGCGTGCAAATGCCTAAAATCGTAGCGCAGTCTATCTCCATTCTCTCTGATGCCGGCCTCGGAATGGCTATGTTTAGCTTAGGTAAGTATCCTATTCCCACACATCCTTGAACTTGTGATTGCCCCCATGACATTTAAAGAAATAACCGCGGTCCCAAAAAAACGACCATATTTACTTTTAACAAACGAAACTGTCATTTTTTCCGAAAAATTTCATGTCTAAAACCAACGTCACTTGTGTGAATGCCTACTTATTTTAGGTACATACTTTTTCTTGAAATTTCATTCCTTGATTGTTGACGACTCCCTATATGATGCTTTGATACTCTTTATTCTTTGAACACTCCAATTTATGACTTGGACACCGATTGATTTGGCCTGGCATTCTTGCTTGGTTGCACAATGATTTCACTCTCTTTTCAGTGCTAAATTTATGGCCACTCATCTTTCTCACACACCTCAAACGTTATCCACAAGTGTTACTCAAGAATTTATTGCTTGCTATGAACCATCCGACATATGGGACCCGACGATAATGGGCACCCCTTTTCTCAGTCGGGCACTAGCTCTACACCCTGGGTGGGTCTATAGCACAGCGGCCACGTATCATATTATTATTATTATTTTCGAAATCCAACCTTTAAATCCTTCGTCTTAAGTAGTTGGCGTCAAATGATGATCTAGTTTCGTGATTAGCGTCTAACGACGTATGATTTAAGTTTTCCCCGTGTTTCGACAGGTTTGTTTATGGCCCTCCAGCCGAAGCTGATCGCGTGCGGGAACACGGTGGCGTCCTTCGCCATGGCGGTGAGATTCCTCACCGGCCCGGCGGTAATGGCGGTGGCCTCCATAGTGGTTGGTCTTCGTGGTACCCTCCTCCATGTCGCAATCGTGCAGGTGACTTTTGCTTTCTCATTAAACTTCTGCATTTAAAAATAATGGTCCAATGTAACACATATTATAAGGACATAATTAGTAATTGAAAGTTAATATAATTTTTTATAAAAAAAAAACACTCCAATTTAAAGTAAAACTTATTTTATTTTTGTTATTCTTGTTTTAGGGTCACGAGATTTTATTAATTTGGTTGATTTCGATATATAAAATAACTCCACCTCTAAGATAATAATTAAAAAAAAATCGTCTAAACCAAAACCAAAGTTAACAAAGAGATGGTCTCTATCCAACATGTGAAAGATCCAAAGGGTTCAAATTTCGCACACCATGTGGTCTCGGGACCATGCACAACTTGTAGGAAAAAAAAGACGAAAATGTTGGGCAATTTTAAAATAATGTCGGAACTGTATATTGACATTAAAATATGCTTTTTATTATTTCAAAATTTTATAATTTCTGTATGATTATATATTTAAATATATCATGTATGTAATGTATGTAGACGACATAATTATTGAATTCAAAGCCATTTGACCTGCTGAATACTGTGTGATGTTTTCTGTCATTTGTGCTTATCCAATAGGCTGCACTCCCACAAGGGATTGTTCCATTTGTGTTTGCCAAAGAATACAATGTCCATCCAGCTATACTTAGCACTATGTGAGTACATTTTGAATAACTAGTCTAGATTTAATTTGTATATAGTACAAGTGTGTGTGTTTACTTATATTTTTTTATGTTTATAATTTCAGGGTTATTTTCGGAATGTTGATCGCGTTACCGATCACTCTGGTCTACTACATACTGCTTGGATTGTGAAGCTCTCGAGTCACGGATTGGGAGATCGAAATAAAGGTATCTTTAGTGGCTAACGTTGGATTCGAGGGATGAGACAACTCAGTGTAGTAAATATTTACTTCTTCCATAGGAAAATTAACTTAAGGTGCGTTTGGATTAAAGTTATCTGAAAAAATGGTCTCTAAGACCATGGTTTCAGATCTTTTTGACCTGTTTGGATGAATTTACTTTAGACAAATGTATCAGTAGTAACGATAGATTCAAAATACACTCGATATGGGTGTGAGTTTGAAATCTGTTTACGATCCGAATCTTCTCGTGCAAATTGAAACCATACATCCATCGATCCAAATGAAACTGAAGAAGGTTATCTGTGGAGGAAATTTATGTGGACTAGCTCAACACAAGGGGAGACAAGGGAGAGGAAGACATGGAAGGATAAAATAATATCAGAAGGACAAATTTCCCCACAATCATTCCTCGTGTGAACAATTTTTTTTAGGTTTTTATATATTTTACTATATGCTTAGGGAATTGGGGTCTTGAAGGGTGAGAAAAATAAATTTTGCTTTATGTTTTTCGTCACTTTCTTTGGCCTTGTACGTGTAGGTGTTATTAATTAGTTGTTGGTTAATGTAATTTGTATCGTTTGTCGTTTTACTCGACTTTGTAAATTACCTTTGTCCTTTGGATGTTATCGATAAAATGGTTTGGTGGTAAATCATATTTTATTTACTTTAGAACGTGAAAATGATTCTCTATATATTAAAATGAGTGAGCGCTACGTGACTCCAACTTATAATATATAGTTAAAACTGATTTTAATCCCAAAAAAAATTGATTTTAATCCAAAAAATTTATTCTAAACATTTTGAAATTTTATCTGGATTATATCTCTTATATCAGCAGTTTCACGATTGACTCTATCATACAAATTTGTTTAGCATGATTAATTACGGTTGAGTTTATAGTACAAATTTGTTTAGTATGATTTACAAATATGATACGCATAAAATTATGTATCACCCAAACAAAAAACACGCAAGGATAGTGTATTTTTAGATATAATAAATTTTAAAATACACACATTTTAGTTAACTAATTTGTCAAATGGGGTTTTTGTAGTTTATACCAATTATTATCCCCATACTATTTAATATCTCACGTTGTCAAATTAAATGATGATCATATTCTCGATTTTTCCACTTATCTTGCACTAGCTCACTTCCCCACTTATGTTTTTTAAAAAAAAAACTCACTACCCCACTAAACAAACAAGATCTTTTACTTAAATTTTTGAACTATAATGGCAATCAAGTTTGTACCTTTTCACGCATGTTTTTATATTTTAAGTACATATTTAATTTAATTGCCATGTGATGCAACTTGTCTTTGCATATAATAATATAGGTTATTTTAATTAAATGACATACTTTTGCTCTATGATTTAACAAATTAACTTTTTTATAAATATTATTGTATCACACACATTGTTGAGGTAAAGAGATTGCTTTTATTAAAAGAACAATTGAATTGTGACGTTTTAGCTATTTTATAGTTTAAAATATTTGAGTTTTATCATTATTATCAATTGTAGTTGTTCGATAAAAAGACGAGCTAGATCCTATACACAATATCATACTTATGCATATAAAAAAGTTGAATTAGATTATTAAAGAGAATTGGATGGGGACCTAAGTGTCTTTGAAAGCACAATAACTTTTCATTTAGGCTTTAGTCGATGTTTAGCTTTTTGCTAAAAAAGAACTTGAGGGGTTTCCTTTGTTAGGAAAGTTGATCAGGTTAGAGTTTGAGAAATAATAAATAAAAAAATAAATAAAAGGATGAAATAATAGCAAGTCCAAAGGGGCTTTGCTTTCGCTTTTGCTTTTGAGTAGTATTTTATGGACCAATGGTCCTATTTCATGAGTTGTCACTCATGCTAGGGTGGGGATGATTCACATCATTTTTTTTTTCAATAATTCGTGATATTATTTGCGATTCCGGTCGTTGAAAGAATCGATAAAGTACAGTTTCTTATGGTGCATGCAAGTGTAAGAATCTTGGCTATATTGATGTAGTTTATAATTTGCGGTTCGATCTAATACTAAGATCTTAAGTTTGAGGTGAGATTTCTTATTCGAGATTCAAGTGTAACAAATACCTCTCTGACCACAAAAGAAATTGACCAGTCAAAAAAAAAAGTTATTTTTTAAAAGCCCATGTTTATATATTTGCATATGCTTTTTTAATATGTCAAATAAAAAGTATTTTTCATCTATTTATCCAAATGAAAAATTACGACTTCTTCTACTTAAAAAAAACATTTTTAAAAAACAAATTTAAAAAGCACATTTTTAAACAAAATTTTTTTGTATCAAAATCGAAATATCGATATATATTACAACGATAAATTGTTTCGAAAACGCTTCACCATTTCTAAAGTTCAATTATTGAAATTGTCCAAACAAAACTAATGCCCTTGGAAAATATTATGTTCCTTTATATAATTATAAGTTCAACGACAAAATTTATTTGAAATTAAAGATACATCCCAATATTTTGACGATAGATCTACATCGATTTTATTGCATTTTCAATAAAAATTCCGTCCGTTGATATTTTATGATTATGTACGACCGGAAGTTGAAATATTAAGGTTTAAGGTTAGATTATTAATAAAAAAAAAAATCATTATTTACATAAAATGCAAGGATTTACAAGTTTTTTTTTTTTTTTTTGAAAAAACAAAAAATTCTTTAAAGGTGATGTAGCGGAAGCCTACTTCAATCTTTGTGGTGCTGGAGGGCCAAGGCTGCGGATGTGCACATCTCAACTTTGGTGATGATTTTGGTCACATCCTCGATTTTGATGAAGTCGAAGCTGAACACAAGAGCAAGATGCTATGAAACTCCTCAACGCAGATAATTTCACATTGTTACATTAACTTACAAATGTCCCACGTTGAATATTAAAACTAATAAACTTAAAAAACATTAGAATATTATACTAGGTTTACTAGCAATTAAGCAAACTTTTTGAGATGAAATACCTCTTGGGCTTATAAACCTTATAACTCAACATTTGTGCTTTTGTTGAGAGTAAACGTAGCATAAGAGGTGTCCTAACAAAAGGCTACCATCAGAACAGTGTCGATGATTGTGTCAAAAGAAATGCATAATATAAATTGGATTAAAGTGCATGCACTAAATACTAAATGGTACGAGAAAATCATCTAAAGTAGGCAACCACAGACATCGGCTTCTCAAAGGATCGACGATGTTACAAATCTTCCACATTAAATATTAAAACTAATATAAAATATATTATAATACCACCCACTAGGTAAGTTTTTTGGGATAGAACACATCTTGAGTTTATAATCTAATACGCATATATATTTCAAGAGTTACTTGTAGAGTTAGTTGGATAAATTAAATTTGGACCAATTTGAATGTCATTAGATTGATGAAATTTGGATAGCTAGATATGTTTTAAATGTTACTAAGTTTTATGTCATATGGATTTAAACAATGTCGACCTGGTTAGATAATGGCATAATGCGAATGTCAATAATATTACAATGAAATATCTTTAATATTCATTAAAATCGATTTCAGATGACAATTTACTTCATATATGTCGTGTCATTAACTATGTCATGTTATCAACTAATTATTTAAAGCCGGAAATTATTTACATGCTTAAGATATATATATTATTGGTTTGCAATAAGAGAAAAACAGGATAGCCGGAAAATAGATAAATTTCAAAACTCAAGTTTCGAGAAAGATACAGAGTAATTATATTCCAAATATATTTTAATAAATCAAGATATATTTAAACGTTTATTTGTAGAATGTTTCATTTATTTATTTGTTTTTTCATGATGTATTTTTTCAACTCAAATTACTTGACAAAAAAATATTTTGTAGTTGTTATTATTGTTATCTACTATAATTATTTATAGAAAAAAAGGATAATATGATCCAGAATCGGTCCATCCACCACTGAAGAGACGGTGGATCTGTTTGGTTCCAAGGTATGTACCGTCACATTAATTGAATATTGGATATATACTTCTTCTGTCTTATTTATATTGATAAGCGTGTATTTTCACATTGATTAAAAAATTGTTTGAGAAAATAAATTTTAGAAAATAATTTCTTATTTTATACCTATTTCATAAATATTTTAATATAATAAAATAATTGTATAATTAGTTAATGATATTAATTTAATAAAAAAATTGATAAAATAATAAGAGATATAACAATAAATATAAAAACTAGATTATATATTTGAAATAGATGAAAAAAAAAAATAGTGTAAATGAGTAAACGAATGAGTACTTCAAAAGAGAAGAAAAGATTGCAACATTATGTTATTATTTACTCAAAAAAGAAGTGGAAATCATATGAAATTTGCGGCTGGTAAGTCAAAAATGGCATGCCAGTGGGCTACAAGTGAAGAAACAAGGATAGCATCATCGATCTTCAGACAAACGAAGCCTTTTTTCTTCACTAAATAAACAAAAATCTAGTTCGTACTTAAGGCATCTCCAACCTGCGTCAAAATAGCGTGAAATGCTATTCTGACGCAGGGTTGTTTCTCCCCTGTGTTTCTCCCCTGCGTCAAATTTGACGCAGGGGGTTTTTATTTTTTTTTATTAATTTTTTAATTGTTTTTATTATTATTTATATAATGCAAATAAAATAAAATTTTAAAAAAGAAAAATAGTTTAATTTTTAAATAATGAATTTTAATTAAGGTATTATTTAAAAAATAATTTTTTTCTGATTATTTAAAAAATAATTAGTTTGTGTTATAGTAATTAAAAATATTTAATAATTTTTAAAATAATTATACAATATTTAATTTCTTATAATATATTATTATAATAATACCAAATTAATATATTTATCATTTTAGTTATATTATTGTAATTATTAATATTATAATATTAATATAATAAAAATTATATGTAATGTAATTAATTAATGCAAATGTATAAATATATATGTTTATGAATAATAAAAAGTAAGGTAAAAGGAATATTTCGAGAATATTTTTTTTAGAGTAAGATTTGAAAGTAAGTGGGTTGGAGATGAATGTTATGTTTGGTGCAAAAATTTCACTATTTTAGAATAAAGCTGCTTTAAATAGAGTTTTGGGTTGGAGATGACCTTACTTTCGCATGGAAAAAAACAAATTATTAATTCCACCTAATAAATTCTACAATATACTCCAAAAATTTGGGAATTAGATGTGATTATGTGGAAATTTCGAACCTACCCATGGAGTAATACCCCATGGATGGTGTGGAGTGTTTTGATTAGTCTAAATTATGTGGACCCCATATATTTTATGTGGGTCTCACGTGATTGGACCAATCATGTGCTTCCACACCATTCATGGGGTATTACCCCATGGGTAGGGTCGAAGGATCCGTGATTATGTGAAGCAAGTAGAGTTGTTAGACGGGCCAACTTAGGGCTGGGATACCGAGCTAAAATACCGACTTTTCGAGATACAGTACCGAACTTTTTTCGAAATATAGACATTTTTTTGGTATATTGAATTTTTTTTTCGGTATCTATACGATACCAATATGGATTTTTTCCACACCAACATTTCAGAATTTCAATATCGATACCGGTATGAATTTTTTTCATGCCAATATTTTTTATACGGTATACCGAAAACCCACCCCTAGGCCAACTCATGGCGTAGCAGATCGGTCGACCAAAAACTCATCGTCTGGCGGTCGAAGACCGTCCGACCCCCATCCCGAAAGATAAAAAACTCTCAATCCAACCCAACCCAAGGCTGGTTACGGGTCAGGTGGATCGGTCTGCAGATTGACCCACTATAAATAAAAATAAATAAATAAATATAAAAATTATTATAATTAATTATAAATTTTATTTCATAATTAAATATTAATAGAAACATATTAATAAAATTTTTAATTATTTATTTCACACGTGTAATTTTATATAAAGTAATTAATATAAAAAAAATTCACAACTTTCATTAAAAAAAATACATATATCACCATAAAATAAAGAATAAATAAAATTTTCTCCTCGAGGCCCGCAGTGGGTTGGCCCGCCTTTAGTTGGGTTGAAAAAAATTTCAATCCAACTCATTTAAATTGTGTGGTGAGACGGGCTGACCGATGACACTAACCCAAATTGACGGATCTAGAAGAAGTGTAATTTATAGACACACATATTGAAAACCTACAAGTATGAGGACGATCGAGCTTGGATTTATCGGGGGAATTGTTTGAAAAATTCAACTTCTAGAGACACGCACACACTCAATAAGTAAATGCGTATAGGACAAAGAAGACCCTTAGCTATCTTGTATTTAAATTGAATGATCAAATGCTAGGTATCCTAAATAACTAATTGAAAATGGCTTGCTATCCACAATATTTAAAATAAATATTTTATATGATATATAAGTGATTCGTGGATAAAATCGTATGGTTACATAAAAATAAGGACAAATTTTATATTTATAAATGTCTTTCGTGTAATTTTTTTGAAATTAATCACAGTCATCTTCTAAGAAAAAAAAAGGCTTGACCCCAAAGGACACCACATTGCACATGACTCAGAGGCTCATTGACTCATGAGAAGGGTAAATCGAGGGATGTGCACGAGCGGCAGGGACCTGAAGGAGGGAGCACATGACCCAATCCCCAAAGCATACCCCCCACAATATTTCAGCAGAAAATATGCTCCACACGAGGATCGAACCCGCAACGCTGAAAAATTTTTTTCTCACATCACCTCAGGCCTTACCAACTCGCCTATGCCCCTGTGGACTAATCACATTCATCTTCATTTTCTTGATGTACGTATTAATTAATACAAATTACAAATATCTCATCACTTATTCACTTGTCATAAAAAATAAATAAAAATCCCATCACTTATTTAAATTTGTCAATTTCAAGCATACTGTCAGCTAACCCAAAAATTGATTGCAACTTATTGGAATATTTAGAATCTACCACTACCTCCAACTCAATTAAATTATAACTCACGTTTTATTTTTTATTTGTCTCAAATTATATATAAAATTGTATTATATTTAACAATTTTTTTTATTTTTTATTAATATATTTTTATTAATTATATATTAAATTAAGTAAAGATGAAATATAAATTTATATATAATTTTTTAATGATTTGTTTAATCCAAGCGAAAAAAAAAAACAGATATACATGATCGAGCTGAAGAGACTATTCAATATTTTGGAAGACCAAAAAGACCCATATCTCCAAACCCAAAAATTGATAACCTCGACCATGATAATGCGGTGTCGTATTGGAGGGGAACGGACGCACCACATTTGCATATATTTGCGAGCTTTGATTTTATTTTTTCAGGCGATTCGCTTGTTACCCAAAATAAATAATAAAAAAGTACCAACAAAAGAAAAGAAAAAAAAAACTATGCTAGGGGTAAAAACGTCGATGAGGGTTTATGGATTTTTATAAATCAAATAAAATTGAAGCATAAAACGCGATGAGTTTGGTTTCGCTTTTATATGAAAATATCAAATAAATATAAATATAAATTATAAAAGTGAATAAAAAAATAATACTATTTCTTTAATAATGTAATCAAGTTAAACAAAACTCGAATTTCAAATAGTACTATAAAGTCCATATCATATATGTCAGGGAATGATCCATGTCTGGATTTAAGTAGTGTTGGAAAAAGTTAATTTTAAAAAGCAATTTTTAAATTTTTCTTTACAAAATATTAAACGTTCGCTTAACATACATGTAGTTCAATACATACATGTAGTTCAATTTAAATTTTGAATCACAAAGTAAACATTTCAAAATCGATTTTACAGCTCTAATGTAAATCGAAATCCAACTTTTGGAAAGTGATAGATCCATAATATTTTGTAATTCATCCTCTAATATCTATTAATTCGTAATCAATCAATCGATTTGACACAATGCCATTGTCCCATTCATGTGGCTATAATCACTTAAAATATCCTTTTTTATTTTTAATTTATATATTTCAAAAAAAATATATGTATTATCTCGAATACTCATCGACCAGATTAAGACCAATATTCCAGTCAAGATCGAATATTGAACTTATATAGAAATTTTTGGACCAAAGAGATGTATTTTTTTGCGAAAAAATTGATCATTTGTTTCCTATCATTGTTGTATCCAATTTCCACCGAATTGGCTGGTTTTACCTGAGGCTAGGATATCGAACCAAAATATCGACTTTTGGGATATCGTATCAAAATTTTCGATATATAGTTATTTTTTTGGTATATCAAAAAAAAATTTTCGATATCTATACGGTATGATTATGAATTTTTTTTATACAAAAATTTTAAAATTTTGATATTGGTACCGGTATTAATTTTTTTCATACCAATATTTTTTATACGGTATACCGAAAACCCACCCCTAATTCTACCTTTTGAAATTGCACAAACCCTTTGCTCAACTTGAATTTTCTTTTTCTAAATACTTATTAATTATGTTACAGACTTACAGTAAATTTGGGGTGTTATATTCTCATCCTCGTTGGGCACTGACCATATACTAAGGTGCTTTTGATATTAATTAATGCAGTATCGTCTTCTGCTAAGTTAATTGGTCTCGATTAAAATCTTCAATTAGAAGGTGATACTGGTAATTGCAAAGGAAATGTGACTTACTACTAGAATATTTTAAAGTAGAGTTGGTTTCTCGTGAGCCGTGAGCCGGGTCAAACTCACTCATATTTATAATAAGAGTTTTATATACTTTTGGTATGAAGAAATAATACATTATCATTGGTCACCCAAATAAGATATATATTTAACAAATTTAATTGTGAGATCGTTTCATACAAATTTTTATGTTTAAAGTATGCATGAGCTCTTAATTAATTACCCCGCTTATAATTACGAAGTACGCCTTATTTCCACCCTTCATCGGTTTTCCAGGCTCGGGAAATGAAAATACAAAATTTTCGCTCTTTGATCTTGCCTTGGAACGTAAATTCTCCCTTGTTCAGTGTTCGAATGTACGCTATTATCCCGATAGTATACCTATGGTAGGGAAAAAATATCGAAATGACGTCATACCGTCTATACCGTACCGAAAAAAAACTGTATATACCGAAAATTTTGGTATACCAAAAATTTCGGTACGGTATATAAAAAAAGTCGATATACACGATATCGGTATGATACCGTGTATACCGACATTTTATCGGTATACGCGGTATCATATCGATACCGTACCGAATTTCGGTATACCGAAATTTTTCGATAAGACAGTATGAATTTATGTTATACAGAAATTTTGGTATACCGAAATTTTCGGTACGATATCGATATCCAAAATATCGAAATTTTTCGGTACGATATGCGGTATTCGTTGAATACCGCAGTATACCATACCGAACCACCACTAAGTATACCATAGTTATTGGCAAACAAACCCGTAATCAGAATTACATTGAACTCTACCATATTGAGTTGGATCAAATCAGCATCGAATTCTCTATATTCAATGTTTCTACATATAGACTTGATGTTGATGACCGGTTTCTTTGAGTAAGTCTCACGGATCTATATTAGTGACACGAACCAAGCTGATCCATATCTGCAATATAAAGTAATATTTTTGACATAGAAAACAATATTTTTCATCGATGGAATTGATTTGGAGATCTGTTTCACAACATTGACCCATATAACTGTCTCATTGGAGTTTTGTTGGGTTTTGTTCGAGTTTTTATTTTATAAGGATCGTTAAATTGGTCTTAACTCTTGTTTAATTTCTTAGCGAATCGTTTCAAGATATAAAAATAATGTGGCACCATAGTCAGGTAATTAGTAATATATAAGCAGGCAGATTGTCGTTTAGAACAGTATTTACCACCATGTCCTTTGGTAAGTTGGCTTCTTCTTGAAATTATCTAAATCGGAAGCAAAATCCATTTTTTACATGCATTGCCCCGGTCTGCACCAATTATCAAAGGAGTGTCTTTTTAAATTTTTGGTCAGAACGAGAGCTTTAAATTAACCGAATAGAGATAGCCAAGAAAAATCGTAGCTGTCGTAATTTACGTTTATTTTTCTCCGATTTTGATTTTTCGCTATTGTTAAATTTAAATCTTAATAATATGTTATCTTCGTTTTTTCTCCCCAATTTTTTCTCCCCAATTTTGATCCTTTCTTCTCATGGCTTTGCTGTAGGCCTGTAGCATCGACGTGTCTAATCTCACATTGACACCTTCTGTGGAAAAAATGATGGGTTCATGTTAGTGTTTGAATCAATCTCAATATATCGATTCACCAATCCAAAGAAATATATCACAGCTTTCAGAGATCAATAGCATGCACTATATAATCGACAATCACAAAACCAAGAGCGAGAATCAAATCAACACAAGATATACGTGGTTCGGCAATAATGCCTACGTCCACGGGGTAGCCAATTTTATTGATAATTTAATGGATCCTTGTTTACAACTCACGCAATCATCAACAAGCTCAAGAACTTCAGAATTTACAGAAGGAAACTCAGCTCAAGGAATGATCACTCCTCACTGATCTCGATCGATCTTTTCTTATCTATTCTTGCTCTCCTGTGTTGTCTCTTATCAGGGATTGGCTTCTTCCTTATAAATCCCTATCAAGTAACTGACTCTAACAGAATTCAGGTAGAAGGCTTCCCACATCCAACTGCCTGCTTCCATCTTGGACTGTGGCCCCTTCTCATGTTGTACTTGGACTAAATATAAAGCCCATGAGTTTCTTTCTTGCTCGGCCAGAGTAAGTGAGAAACCTCAAGGCCCAAAGCCCAAACCACATTTAGCCTAGAACCTGTTAAATAGACTGATTTGAAGACACCTTGATCCAACAATCTTTACCTTGTCTTTAAAACTGGCTACTAGGGGTGGGCAATCGAATCGGGTTATTCGGGTCCAGACCCGAACCGAAACCGATCGGGTGGATAAAACGGGTAGAACGGGTTTTTAATCGGGTTCGGGTAGTAACCGAACCCGATATATATTTATTCGGTTTGGGTTCGGGTAGTAAAACACTACCCGAATTACCCGATCGGGTACCCGTTTATTTTATATATATATATATATTTAAAAATTATATGGGTTGTTGCCTATTGGTCCATTATTGTTAATATTTGTTGGTTTCATATGGCCCATTAGTTTTCTAACCTAGAATTGACGCAACACACAAGTGAGGAAAAGATAGCCGCCGCTGCCCTGTTCTTCCATGGGAGTTGGGAGTGTTTACTCATCCACAATAATATTCAAAGGCTCAAGAAAATCATCTCTGGAGTTCGTCGCTGGCCGCTGCCCTTGCTTCTGGGTTCTTGCTCATCAATATGTTTGGATACCTCTTTTTCTCTCAAGTCTCAATGGGGTTTCAAATTAGTGGAGATTAAACATGCTTTGGGCTTTCTCTTTAACAACAAAATTTTGATTTTAATATTTTTTTTCTTTTTAAATTTTTTGTAAATAAAAAGCAGAATCATATAACTATTACTCGTGGATCTATCAGTTTTTCTATCCAATGATTTAAACAAAATTCAAATGAAAAAGAAACATCAGATCTGCGCACCATAGACAGAAATTCACAGGAGATAATAGACCTTAAATTTTCAAATTGGTTTTGAGGTGTGCTTTGATTAAACTCGGAATTTTATGCAAAAATGTGAAAATATTTTAGTTGAACGTGTAAACCATCTGATTGAATATCAGGAAAACCCTACCCAAATTGGTTTGTATTTACTTTTATTCATTTTTTTTAAAGCGGAAACCCGAAACCGAATTAATCGGGTAACCGACTAGTCGGGTAACCGACATTGTCGGTTCGGTTTCGGGTAGTGCAGAACACTACCCGATTAATCGGGTACCCGACCCGAATAACCCGAAAACCATATAACCCGACCCGTGCCCACCCCTAGTGGCTACCCATCATCTTTATGCTCAATGAATAACTCTGCTTACCACACCAACCAAGTCCAGGCAATGTTTAAACTTGATTTGTGGTAATGGTTTTGTTAAAGCACCAGCTGGATTATCTTCAGTGCTTATTTTCTTAAGCTCCACATCTCATTTTCCAAGAATGTCCCTAACAAAATGGAGTTTAACATCTATATGTTTAGACCTCTCATGAAATACTTGGTGCTTGGATAGATGTATAGCACTTTGGCTATCACAATGAATTGTCACAGTTTCCTGCTCCAAGCCAAGTTCTGTCACAATTCCCTTGAGCCACAGTGCTTTCTTAATAGCTTCAGTTACTGCTATGTACTCTGCCTCTGTAGTAGATAGAGCTACTACAGATTGTAACATAGACTTCCAGCACACTGTTGTTCCAAAGATCGTGAATATAAATCCAGTAAGGGACTTCCTTGTGTCAATATTTTCGGCATAATCAGAGTCCACAAACCCCTCTATTGGTCTTGATAAGTTCTCTTGTTTCTGGAACAGTAGTCCAATGCTTGGTGATCCCTTAACATACCTGAGAGACCATTTCAATGCATCCCAATGAGGCTTTCCCGGGTTAGACATAAACCTGGACACCACACTTATTGCATGTGCAAGATCTTGCCTGCTACAAACCATACCATACATGATGCTTCCTACTCCACTTGCCTAGGGAATATTCATCATGTCTCGCTTCTCAACTTCACTGGTAGGTGATTGTTCAAGTGATAGTCTTAGATGTTGACCCAAAGGAGTAGTGGTAGCCTTAGATTCATCCATGTTGAACCTTTTTAACACCTTTACAAGGTATGATTCCTGACACAGAAATAGTCTTTGTAGTTCTGTTCCTTTCAATCTCCATTCCCAGAATTTTCTTAGCTTCTCCTAACTCCTTCATTTCAAATTCAGTACTGAGTTTCTGTTTTAACTCCCTTATTGCATCTTTGTCTTTACTTGCTATTAGCATATCATCAACATACAAGAGAAGATATGTCCTTGGATGGTTATTTACTATCTCAAAGTAAACACAACTGTCAAAAGCACTTCTTTGAAGTTTATTCTTTCCATGAACTCATCAAATTTCTTATACCATTGGCGTGGACTTTGCTTGAGTCCATACAGTGATCTCTTCAACAAGCATACTTTATTTCCAGCCTCCTAATGTATATATCCTTTTGGTAATTCCATTAGTATTGTCTCCTCGAGATCACCATGTAGGAAGGCTGTTTTAACATCGAGTTGCTCTAATTCCAGATCCCAGTGAGTTACTAAAGCCAAGATCATTCTTATTGATGAGTGTTTAACCACTGGTGAGAAGATTTCATTGAAGTCTATTCCTTCAATTTGTGAATAGCCTTTGGCTACAATTCTAACTTTAAACTTCACTTTTTCTGCTGTAGTTGTATCCTCTTTGATCTTATATAACCACTTACATCCAAGTATTCTGTCCCCCTCTTTCTTTTGTACCAATTTCCAGGTGTTATTTTTCAGAAGTGAATCCAATTCCTCCTTCATTGCCTTTTTCCACTGTAATTTATGCTTGCTAATAATAGCATCTTCATATGAAGTTGGTTCACAGTACTCCACCTTTTCTGCTGTACTCAATGCATAAGAGATCATATCTGCCTCTGCATATCTCTGAGGTGGCCTTATATCTCTTCTTTGTCTATCTCTAGCCAACTTATAGGTACTGAGAGTATCATTACTATGAGTTATTGTGCTTTCAAGGGGTTGTTCCTGAGTTTCCTCCCTTCTTTGTACTGGATCAGGGAGTTTACTTAGTGAGTGAGGCTCCACCTCAACTTGCATCTCCTGATTTGAGCTATTCTTAGAGTCATCTTTTTTTATGTTATATGCCATCTTTGACTCATCAAAAGTAACATCCCTCGTGTTGAAACATCTAGGGCCTATTATTTCCATGTTCCAGACCTTATAACCCTTGACTCCCTCCGGGTAACCAATGAATATACACTTTGTGGCTCTCGGATCTAGCTTATCTTGTTTTATATGAGCATAAGCCAAGCAACCAAATACTTTTAGATGTGAGTAATCTGCTGGTGTCCCCTTTCATAACTCCACAGGTGTATTTAGATTTAATGCAATAGAAGGACTGATAAGTGCATTTTGTGTGCATTATTTTATGTCTATTTGGCATGCATTCATATGGTTTCATGTGTATTTTTATATGTTTTATTTTTAATTAATCTCATGCATGAGCATTTCACTCTCATGGTTAATTTTGTAGGAAAATGGGTTTTTGAAGAATGAATTACGGAGCAGCCTTGATCAAAAATTAAAATTTAACTTTTGGGAGCTCCAAATCAAATCTCCACCGTCCAAATTAAATTTCAAGATGTTTTGAAGATGTTTTTAAAATTTCAGCTCAATCCGACGGTTAGAACTCACGTTATGATTTTTTCAAGATAACTGCACGCTGAAAACTGGAGGTAGAACTTTTCAAGCCATGACATGATTTTTCCTGCGCCGTGGCGTGAACCGAGGATTTTGAAGAAGTGAAAACAGAACTTTTCACGCTATGGCGTGACTTTTCTGCGCCGCGGCGCGATGCAGACTGAAAAAATATTAATTTTCTAACATTAAAAGTTGCGATTTTTTGGGGCTTTATTGGATGGGCTTTCAATCACATATAAAAAGGGACATATCAGACGTGAGAAAGGGTTCCGAAGTTCCACACATCAGAAACGCAAGGGAGGAGGAGGCCATCCAAGGAGAAGAACGTGAAGAGGGAGGAAACTTGAAGAACTCAAGAATCGCAACAATAGTTTTCTCTTCTTTTTTTTATATTTGTTGGGATTTAGGGGATCCTACCCCCAAAAATTTGTTTTGATTTCTTCTTGAAGATTGAATTTGGTTTTTATGCATTCTTGATTATATTACTGTTTTTATTGATTATTTGGAGATTGATCAACTTCGAATTGATTTTATGTGTTATAATTGATACTGAAAGGAGATTTTATAACATGATAGGGTAATATAGTCCATGGATCTACAACTTACATAGACATATGAGATTGGATACATGTTGATAGTCATAGTCCAATAAGTCAAAAGCTAGAGGATTCCACAAATCGTAATGCAATTGCAATTGTTAAATAACACAAGGACACTTGGTTATTGCAATTTGTTAATTAGATTAATATAACTCGACAGAGTATATTGATAGATTAGGAAATTCCGTCAAAAGCATGACTTGAGAACTGAATTTCAATCATTAGATAAGAAAAGGGGTAGGTGAACCGAGATCCTAACAACCATTTATTTATTTTCTGAATTTAATTTTATTATTTTGTTTTTTTTCCATCTTTTATTTTAGTTTATTAATTTATTATCATGTTATCTTAATTAACTAAAGAATAATACTTGAGTAATTTTTTCAGACATCAATATCTGTGGGACGATACTCGTACTTTGTACACTATATTATTACTTGACTCATGCACTTGCGATATATTCGAGCTTAATTGATATATATATATTTAGGTTGATTTTCAGTGGTAGTATTTGCTCGACCAAGTTTTTGGCGCCGTTGCCGGGGATTGAAATAGAAAAATTTTACTTTTTGTTATTTTCTTTAGTTAATTTCTTTTTTTTATTTATTCTATTTTATTCCTGCGTGATCTATCGTTGTATATTCTATTCTTGCAGGAATTCATCTGGCGTAATACTTTGAGATGATCCATCGACAAGTATTCACGAGTTTTACCCAACAACATGGAGAGCCAACAGAGATTTTCTCTTCCCATATTTACCAGCTGTTATGAGGTGTTGTTGAGGTGACGAGTTTAAACCACATTTATTTGGCCAAGCTTGAGGGCACATGGAACAAACACCCATTGGTGGTGTCATATGACACTTACTTTGGACGTCAACTGCTCTTTGATGAGTGCTTCTGAGGGTCGAGCCAAGGACTGAAAATCAGGCGTTACTTGGGAGGCAACCCAAGAATTCTAATTCTTTCTGTTTTTTTTATTTAATTTCAGTTTTTTATCTAGTGTCGTTTCGTGTTGAGTTGATCATGTTTAATCCCTTAATTTTTGGATTTTCAAGGTAATATATAAGAATATTGATGGCCTAAGAAATGTGGTGCAGCAGCGGCAGATGGATATACACCACGATGATTGACCAGGGGAGTGTTATTTTGTTTTCATTGTGTTTATTTTTGTTTTGCATTTGTTCGTTTCTCATTCTGTTCATTGTTCTAGAGCATTGAGGGCAATGCTTTGGATAAGTATGAGGAGGTGCTATTTAGTTTTGTTTCGTTCGTCATTATATTTTTCATTCATATGGTTTAGATTATTGCATATAGTTCGTATTCATGCATATCATTATGTTTTGTGTTTGTGTTATGTGAATAAGTAGAATGATGACTGTTAGCCGATGATGATAGAGTTGAAAAAAATTGTTTTTGAAAAAATGTTGCTTTTGATTGAACATGAGAAGTTGTTGGTTGAATCGTGAATCATATTAAGCACGCATGTTAGATTGGTGTAGTGTAGCGAAGTAATTGATGAAGTTCGTGTTTGTTTGACCATTGCACGACAATAGATGTTTGTTGATCATGATAGTGTCTTTGGATTCTTGATAGTTGTTAGACATTGCATGTATAATCTTGGGCATACCTATAAATTTTTTTTTTTTTTTGAAAAAAAAACTTTTGTTGAAAATTAAGTTGACTCCATCCGGGTTACGAGCGAGGGATTGAAATCCTAATCTCTTGTTCTTGACTAAGTATGCGGAGTCCATGGGATTAATACAAAATTTTAAAATAACAATTCCATACGGGCCTGAAAAATGGTTGAAATCCTAATCAATTTTCCATAGCTAAGTTTGCGGGATAAATGGGATTGTAGTTCCATCCGGGCTATAGACGAGAGGATTGAAATTCGAATCCTATCTTAGTTATAGCTAAGTTTGCGGGTAATTATTGGGGCTTAGAAAAAAAAACCGAGTGCAAAATCCGGAGGTACGTAATTATTCTCAAGAGAATGCATGCTTTGTTTGGGATTGTTGGGATGAAGGAGTGCTGGATTGTGATACTTGATTGAATTGTCATAGGTCGCTAAACATTCTTAAGATGAATTCTTTTGAAGTTGCACAAAACTGGAATAACATGGCACACACACACGTTTACGTTAAACTGATAGTGTATTGTGAACAATCAAAAGTTTGTGGTTTTAAATTTTTGAATGTGGGAACTTTTCGGAGGCTGTGCATGTTCATGATTCATTCTTACTTTTGTAGTTGTTTGCATATTGTTTTGCATGTCTTGTTCGAGGGCGAGCAAGATTTAAGTATGGGGGTGTTGATAAGTGCATTTTGTGTGCATTATTTTATGTCTATTTGGCATGCATTCATATGGTTTCATGTGTATTTTTATATGTTTTATTTGTAATTAATCTCATGCATGAGCATTTCACTCCCCGGGGGTTAATTTTGTAGGAAAATGGGTTTTTGAAGAATGAATTACGGAGCAGCCTTGATCAAAAATTAAAATTTAACTTTTGGGAGCTCCAAATCAAATCTCCACCGTCCAAATTAAATTTCAAGATGTTTTGAAGATGTTGTAAAAATTTCAGCTCAATCCGACGGTTAGAACTCACGTTATGATTTTTTCAAGATAACTGCGCGCTGAAAATTGGAGGCAGAACTTTTCAAGCCATGGCGTGATTTTTCCTGCGCCGTGGCATGAACCGAGGATTTTGAAGAAGTGAAAACAGAACTTTTCACGCTATGGCGTGACTTTTCTGCGCCGCATCGCGACGCAGACTGAAAAAATATTAATTTTCTAACATTAAAATTTGCGATTTTTTGGGGCTTTATTGGATGGGCTTTCAACCACATATAAAAGGGGACATATCAGACGTGAGAAAGGGTTCCGAAGTTCCACACATCAGAAACGCAAGGGAGGAGGCGGCCATCCAAGGAGAAGAACGTGAAGAGGGAGGAAACTTGAAGAACTCAAGAATCGCAACACTAGTTTTCTCTTCTTTCTTTTATATTTGTTGGGATTTAGGGGATCCTACCCCCAAAACTTTGTTTTGATTTCTTCTTGAAGATTGAATTTGGTTTTTATGCATTCTTGATTATATTACTGTTTTTATTGATTATTTGGAGATTGATCAACTTCGAATTGATTTTATGTGTTATAATTGATACTGAAAGGAGATTTTATAACATGATAGGGTAATATAGTCCATGGATCTACAACTTACATAGATATATGAGGTTGGATACATGTTGATAGTCATAGTCCAATAGGTCGAAAGCTAGAGGATTCCACAAATCGTAATGCAATTGCAATTGTTAAGTAACACAAGGACACTTGGTTATTGCAATTTGTTAATTAGATTAATATAACTCGACAGAGTATATTGATAGATTAGGGAATTTCGTCAAAAGCATGACTTGAGAACTGAATTTCAATCATTAGAAAAGAAAAAGGGGTAGGTGAACAGAGATCCTAACAATCGTTTATTTATTTTATGAATTTAATTTTATTATTTTGTTTTTTTTCCATCTTTTATTATAGTTTATTAATTTATTATCATGTTATCTTAATTAACTAAAGAATAATACTTGAGTAATTTTGTCAGACATCAATCTCTGTGGGACGATACTCGTACTTTGTACACTATATTATTACTTGACTCGTGCACTTGCGATATATTCGAGCTTAATTGATATATATATTTAGGTTGATTTTCATGGTAGTATTTGCTCCACCAAGGACACCTATTTATCAAGTAGGTGGATGTAGCCAAGGCTTCACCCCAGAATTGCTTCGGAAGTCCAGCATTTAGAATCAAACATCTCACTCTTTCAATAAGTGTCCTGTTCATTCTTTCTACTACTCCATTCTATTGTGGTGTTCTTGGCACTGAAAAATGTCTTGTTATTCCTCTTTGCTTGCATATATCCTTGAATTCCTTGGAGAGGAATTCTAACCCATTATCTGTCCTTAGAAACTTCACCCTTTGAGCAGTTTCATTTTCAGTTAACTCCAGCCATTCCTTGAACTTTTGAGTTGTCTTATCCTTTGTTTTCAAGAGGTGTGTCCAAACCTTCCTTGAATAATCATCGAATATAGATAGGAAGTAGCAGCTGCCTCCATGTGTTTGAGTTCTTGAAGGACCCCAAAGATCAGCATGGATATATTCAAGGGGTCTTGATGAAGTATGTTTTCCTGTGCCAAAATCCACCCTTTTTTACTTTCCCAGGATGCAATATTCACACAGCTCTGACCCTTGAATCTTATCTCCACAGCAAACCTTGCTTAGATAATTCTTCCAGTTCCCTTTGTCCAACATGTCCCAGCCTCATGTGCCACAACCTTGAGTTATCCTGATTTTCTTTAATCATAGCAGATCCTCCTACCACTGTTTTTGCTTTTAATATGTATAAGGAATTTATCCTCTTTACTCTCATCACAACTAGTGATCCCTTGGACACTTTCATCACTGCATTCTCACACTTGAAGTTGCAACCGTTGGATTCCAATGTGCCTAAGGATATCAGGTTCCTTTTGAGTTTAGGCACAAATCTGAATTCCTTAAGAACACTTTTAATCTCATCATGCATTTGAAGTCTGATACTTCCAATGCCTTTCACTTTGCATGATTTTTCATTTCCCAGAAGTACTATACCTTGGTCTACCTCACTTAACTCCTGAAACCATGATCTTATAGGGCACATGTGGAATGTGTAGCCCGAGTCCAGTATCCATTCATCCTTCATACTGTTATCTGTCATCATTAAAGCCTCAGCAGATTCATAACCTTCAGAGATTGCAGCTGCCTCTCCAGATGCTTCCATACCTTTCTCAATAGGTTTATTTCTTTTGTTCTCAGGATAGTCTCTTTTAAAATGCCCTTCTTTATGACACAAGAAAAATTTGAACTTTGATCTACTCTTTGATCTAGACTTGTTTCTGTTAGGGCCTTGAAATCTCTTCTCTGTTCTGCCCCTAACAGTTAGCCCTTCACCAAAGATCTCCCCACTGGATTGAAGTTTCTTTTGCAATTCTTTAGATTGTATTGCAGATTGAACTTCATCCAATGATATAGATTGATCCCTGCCATATAGCATTGCATCTTTAAAAATTTCATATGATTTAGGCAGGGCATTCAATAGTATAAGAGCCTTATCTTCTTCTTCGAGCTTCACTTCCACATTTTCCAGATCATTTAGTATCTTAATGAAATCATCAATCTGATCTTCAATTCCCTTTTCATCTTGGACCTTGAATGAGTACAGCCTCTGCTTCAGATACAGTCGATTAACAAGTGACTTGGTCATGTAGATAGATTCTAACTTGTTCCACATTGCAGCAGCCGACCTTTCTCTTGACACTTCTCTCAATGGCTTATCTCCTAGACACAAGATAATCGCACACTGAGCCTTGTCAAGAATCTCATCCTTCTCTTTATCTTTCAACGAACTGGACATTTCCTCCTTCTTCATTAGAGCATCAACCCATCCTTGTTGAACAAGGATCGCCCTCATCTTGATCCTCCAAAGTGCAAAATCATTCTTTTCAGTGAATTTCTCGATATCGAATTTTATTGATCCCATCGTGTCAATTCCCACAGACGGCGCCACTGTTACTGTTTGAATCAATCTCAATATATCGATTCACCAATCCAAAGAAATATATCACAGCTTTCAGAGATCAATAACATGCAATATATAATCAACAATCACAAAACCAAGAGCGAGAATCAAATCAACACAAGATATACGTGGTTCAGCAATAATGCCTACGTCCACAGGGTAGCCAATCTTATTGATAATCTGATGGATCCTTGCTTACAACTCACGCAATCATCAACAAGCTCAAGAACTTCAGAATTTACAGAAGGAAACTCAGCTCAAGGAATGATCACTCCTCACTGATCTCGATCGATCTTTTCTTATCTATTCTTGTGATCTCTCTCTGATATCTTGTCTGTGTTATCTCTTCTCAGTGATCGGCTTCTTCCTTATAAATCCCTATCAAGTAACTGACTCTAACAGAATTCAGGTAGAAGACTTCCCACATCCAACTGCCTGCTTTCATCTTGGACTGTGGCCCCTTCTCATATTGTACTTGGACTAAATATAAAGCCCATGAGTTTCTTTCTTGCTTGGCCAGAGTAAGTGAGAAACCTCAAGGCCCAAAGCCCAAACCACATTTAGCCTAGAACCTGTTAAGTAGACTGATTTGAAGACACCTTGATCCAACAGTTCAGATTACTGTGTCAATGAAACTGTGGCTTGTATCTTGATCGATGTTTCAACACGAGTTGAGACAGGACATCTACAGAAAGCTTTAAGTTGAGGCTAAATTTAGAATCTATTTTTTTAAGACGAATTTTTTTCCACACACAGTATTGATAGAATGTGGCAATCGTCTCCCAAGATACAACGATTTATATTTTGTAATAGGAGCACTACAAATTACAAAATCCGGCGAACGTTGAAGATCCTTTTTGAACTTCTAGAATGAGAAACAAAATATCAATGCAGCAAAATGTTAGTGCACGAAAATATATGTATTTTTGAATTCTAGATATATAACCTTAATCTGCCATAAAGGGTCTATATATATAAACATTCACAATAAGTTGTGTCTCTTGAAGTAGATTCAAGATCATCATCATCAAGGATAGAATGTCTTGTTGATCTCAGCCTCCATCTCCTTTGAACTTAACTTGAACCAACTATTTAATATACCCAACAATATATATGTAGGAATAAAAAGTACAAAACTTTCCATGTGGGACAAATCTCATTTCACCTACCATACAATAATTCGATTTTAAACATCAATCTTAAATAATTAATTTCTCATTCACCCGAAATCAATTTTCAGCAAATTAATATACCAAAATTATCTACTCGAAACATAGATTTCAATTCTCAAGTCTATTTCCAGTTTTATCGGACGATTGATGATCGATTAATTTTCGAGTCTTAATGGGCCTCAAAACCCATTTTTCTAACACAATACAGTAAATTGCGGACAAATTATTCAAAAAATTTCAAGAAATGAAAATACATTATTAAGACTCAATCTCGACGATACGAATGACCAAAATCAGTACCAATTATAAAAACGACAGTTTCCCATTATTATACATAATTAATTGTATTCGATAACAAAAGTAACTCGATGTAATTGATGATTGTAAGATGTGTCAAAGAGTGATACATCCGGCCTCGTGTGTTTCAATGGAAGCATGCAGTGAATGAAGGAGACAAGATGCATGCTGTACAAATCACCGTACAGTTTCCGGTCACACACGGCCGCGACAAGGCGGTGTCAGTTCATGTGCATGCCCATACCCATGCCATGTGGGATTTCTAGTGTCCTTTATCCATTTACAGAGACATCATTCATTACAAATTTCATGCCATCATTTCTCATCAGACAAGACACGACCTCACAGGTTGTGCTTCCATCTCCTTTTCAAGAACGTACGTACATATATTTTTGGGCGTCTGGTTTTGGAAATTTTATGGCCATAGTAAGACGATGTTCATGTAATTAAACATATTGTGGAGTGCATTAAATTTTGCTGCGATATTCACGTGAACATGTTGTGGCGTCTATGTTGTGTTCACAGCAAACATGTGCCTAGACTATAAAATTTATATATATATAAATTCACAATGTTTGATCCAAAGCGTCCAAGTTTAGGGGAATCCAGGTTTCTAGGCATTTTTCCATTTATTAAATAGGTCATTAATTTTAGTTTTACTCTTTTTTTTTATGATGTAGGAACTCATAACTGCTATCTTTCCGTGTGCAATTGATAGTAACACAATAGTTTATAAACTACGCTAGCCAGGTAAATCGCACAAGAGAAACCCTGTGCGACAGACTAGTTCAAAAAAGTGTTGGGTAGAAAGAATCGAAATCCTGACATTTGGCCAAATGTTCAACGACTCCACCAACTAGGACATCCTCTCGAGAACAGTTTTACCCTTTCTTTGGTTAGATCGTTGAATGAAGAAATACTGCGTAATCTAGGTGATTAACTTATATTGAAGATAAATTTTGTTTCTATATTTCTTTCGATGTGTTGTATTTTTTATTTTTTTTTACATAAAATGAATCTATTTCATTTGATTTTCATAAAAAAAAATAAAAAATTTTGTTCAATTTGATTGTAATAATTGAATTCGAGTCGAGCAATCGATAACCTAGAAGAAAAAAGTGGATGCAAGATAGGATCCCAAGTTGCCGTAGGACCAATTAAGATTGGGGGAGAAGTTTGGCAGAAGGTTTTGTGTGGCTATCTTTCTCTCTGCAACAAATTAGAAAAGGTGGAGCCCTCACACATTTTGAAATTTTCTATAGTGATAATATTTTTTATTTTCTAATTATATATTTACATAAGTAACAATAATATGTAATAAAAAAAAATAATGTGAGTGGCTCGCATACATACACAACCACAAAATTATTACATAAATATTTGTCCCCACTATTGTTTGGAACCATGAATTTGAATGTATTATATATACATATATATATATTATATTGTTATTGTCAATACCCACAAATTTGGACTATCGTGTCTGGGTTCGTTTCATTCTGAGATCAGATTGGTAACAGATAATTAATGACCAGTACACGAGGAGTTATTTCTGGTGTTAGTAATCAGAATCCACATCTATAAATGTCACACGGAATCTGTAGATTGGTTAAACAAATTTTTAAGCAAAATTCAATCAAAAAAAACTTTTAACATCATATTCATCTAGCAAGATTCTAGCATATTCAACTATTCAAAAACACTACAGAAAGACTCCAACAGATTTTTCTTAAAAAAAAAAAACTCCAACAGATTTCAGCCACCTATTCTAGAACACTTTTGAAATTATTAAGCATTTTTACTGTAAGCGGGATTCAATTTTAACTAATATGTTCGTGTTAAAGCAGGCGAGATATTATTATAAGTATACATTTCAAAGCATTATTCTCAAAATTTGTATGTTTGAAGCGCTGAAATTTATGAACTAATGGTAGATGTATATATGTATTTCGAGCATACCTGATTCCTACCTCGTCTTTTAGATAATTAAGATATAGGGGACTGATATCAGTTAACCATAAAATTCGTATATTTCATAGCACAATTTTGATACATGTTTATTTTTGAAAATCAGAACATTACTGTTATTTATGTTGTATGTGGGATTTTTGTGCAAAAGATTTTAAAGACTAAGAGGATATTTTTCTCATTTATTGAGTGACAATGGAACATAACTCGTTATTCTTAGATAAGAATGAAGGATAATTTGAAGACGATGAACAGACCCAACTTTTGGAGATGGTGAATGTAGTAACCAGACTTCCCGTTTAAGTAATTAAACTGTCTAAGCATATTTAAATGGTTACAACATGATTAAAGAATTTTCATTGAGGAAAATAAGTAGAAAATCGGATTCAAGATACCCGAAAATAGTCCAAAGGAACCTAAGGACCCGATTAGTTCGAAAACTCCGAACCCCAAGACTCAGGAGTTTGGATGGTGCGAAGCAAGAGTGCAGTTCGAAAGCACCGAGCAGTTCGAAAGCTCCGTACTCGAGATCAGAAAGTCCGATCTCCTTTGGATAAGAATTCATGGGCTTCTGATTGATGATTTGACTCGAAGGAGTTCGGAAGGTCCGAACCAGAGATCAGAAGTTTCGAACTCAGTTTGAAGAAGTGAGTTGTCCAATCAAAGTACACGCATTCGGTTAGGAGAGATCGGAACGTCCGAACTTTTTCATATAAATTGGGGCCGAGGCTGCCATTTTTTGAAATGCAATTCCACAGTATCTCTCTTGTTTCAATCTATATTTTAAGGATTTTTAGGCGTCATCACGAGGGCCGGGATATATCAAACTTCAAAGAGCTATCGGGGTCGTAACAGAATTGTGCCTAAAGTTTGAGGTCATCGTCATCAGTGGACTGACGAGGACGCAGGTATTCTTTGAGATCTTTGATAAGTTTGATAATATCTATTAGCTTAGTTAAGATTTTTAAAATTATATAAGTGATACGATATACACTTGATTATAGGCTTGGATCCTAGGTTGTAGACTTGAATTATACGTAAGTACGGATTGAGATATTCAGCTGAGTATGCATTCTTATGTGTTGCATTTTACCTGCTATGATATGCATGTATTTATGTTCATGTATCACATTGAGTTATATAGTCATTTATTGTAGGGTCGCTCCGTCATACTTGTGGGCGATGGAACATCATGACTCACGGTGGCTGACGGGTCGGGAGGGCTATGATGCTTCCAAGAAATTTTCAAATCCTTGTCCAGATTTGCATGCTAGTTATCCAGAGGGGTATTTCCGAGTTGGTACATGCAATCTGACGCTTCCTGTCTAAGCATGAGTTTTCTTGTTGATCCAGTTACACAATTCACGTCATATACATGCATATATAGGTTTGTATACTTATAATTATGTACGAGACGTTAACTCTCACGTTCTTGTTTTAATCTTGGACACCTCATTTCATGGGACAGACCTCAGGTTGGATGATGCTGGCAGGAGTGATACTTGAGGCGAGGAGCAACACACCCTGATGTTTCGAGTTTGTTTTGGTAGTTTCATTTGGGTTGTTTAGTTTGATACTCTTTTCGATCTGATTGTATTATAACTACTGTTGGTTTGAGGTTTGATACTATTGATTATTTTTTATGTTTCTCTATTTATGCTTATTTAAGTTAATTGTATGCTTAAGAATCTGATTAGTAGATGATTCTGGAGCAGATCCTTATGTTGGAACATGTTCTCGGATCTGTTAGATCTGATACCCGTGGTAGCGAAAGTTTAAAATTTTTATTTTTCTGATCTGGAACGATTCTAGATCGTGGGTATCAAATCCTTACGATTAAAACAAATAAGTAAAATAAAATAACAATTAAATTTTATCTCTCAAGTCTCAACTTGAGGTTATGAAATCCAACAGATTTCTCTGCTCTTCTTGTATATCCCAGGAACTGATGACTCGATTAACTCCTGAATCAGGTCCACGAACAGAAATCTAAACCCTCTGATAGACTGCACTAGAAAGTCTATCAGAAGTTTCTACGATGAAAATTAACAGATTTGATCTGTTAAACCAGACTGCAATTTCAAAAATTGCAGACTGGAATTTTTGAACACAAAGGAGGAAGGGGCGGCCGAAAACCCTAGGGATAGAGCTCTCTAGGTTTCGAAAATTATGAGCTGTTGCTTATAATTTCTGTACTGCAATAACTTATTTATAACATGGGCTGCTAACAGCTTAGGGCCCATTAGTCATAAGTTCAAGCCTGACAAGCAAAGCCCGCATGTTCAAAAATTAATATAAAATTTATCGTGACTTAATTTGACAAACCAATTTTACCAATATGTACAGAAACCTTTTCTGTACATTTTAAAGTCAGGATAAATTTTTTGAATGCGAATTCAGTGGTTTCCAAAAATGGCATCCCTATGTCATTTTAGGAAATCTCACTCCATCTACTCATTAATAAGAAGTCCTACTTCTCATTCGCTAAATTTAACTCATTAAATTTAATTATCTCAACGGGGATTAGAAATCTATTACTTGTGTAACCCTCAATGGTTCAGAGATACAGCTAGCCGTGGGCCCACAACTCCTTTGTGACTCGGAACAACAATTTCTGACTTGCCCATCGAATCATGATAAGAGCGCCTAGCAACATCGCCCCATGATTCCCTAGGTATCACTGATAATGCCTGCAAGAACCAGTGGGTTTTGGTTAGCGTACAGTACGGTCCCTTCATCAATATATCCCGATCGAATCAACAACCATTGGTATATCGAGAGTTGTTCGAGATTCGATAACTATGCAATACTTCTTGAAGATCAAATAGTGACATCGCATGTGCAACTAGGAAACCAAGTAACCTAAAACACATCATGTACTCTGGCCAGAGATTTGTCACACTAATATCTCCTCAGATCGCATAGGATATCCACACTCGCAAGCGTGTGGTGAATCCTTGACAACAAAGCATTTACTCCTATATGTGTTGTAACTGTACCCAATCTCGACACCTGATGACCCTCATAGAGTCGGCAAACGAGTCAAAGTACAGTACTAGCATATAGAGTCACCATGATGTTTCAAGTAGTAAGGACTAATGATGTACAACCAAAACCACGGACTTTTCCACTCAATTTGTGAAAACCACTTGGAAAGTCCGAATAGGGTAGTTCGATCATTCATCCAATGAATATCCATTTGCATGCTTCAAACATCTCTATGTTCCATACCAATGAAACGTGATACTCGGCATTGCAAATGCTAGTCTCAATCTTGAGCGATCCTTATCCTTATTGCGGACGGCTCAATTGATTAGGAACTGGTTTAAAATATACAGTGATTACAAAATGTGTTTTATGATAGTCATCCATATCCACTATCACATCTTGCATGCACTTTAGTATATTTAAGGTATTTATCTAAGCATCGTATAACACGTCACAACATAACAATATGATAAAAGATAAAGTAAATTCCAATATAAAGTGTAAATTATGTTAAACAAAGATTGTTTACAAATAGAATCAAAAAGGCCCTTAACCACAAGTTGGCTAGTAGGGCACCCACTCTTTCACCCTACAGTGAAGAAATATAAAAATCGAAGATGTTATGTAGCTCTATTCTGTTTTATGCATGCTACTTACTAGATATGATGTTTTTTTTTACGATCCCGCTGCTGTAAAACAATAGGCAAAGTTGTATTAGACATTATATTATCAAGTGGAATGAAATATTAGTATTCTGAAAATATTTTCTGAATTCCAAGGCTTGTTGGATTTGAGTTGATAAACTCGACTCTGGCGACGGAGTTGCACTATGTCCGTCGCCACTATGTCTTGGGTTTTGTGGCGTGTCATAACTACTCCAACTTTCATTTAATTTCTTAGTCATGTAAGTTTTCAAATTGTAGCTTTAGTTTAGCAAGTTGATACTCATTTTCACTTTCAATCTTTTTTCATTGAAGTACCGAATTTTCATGAAACACGTTAGCATTAACATCGGGCACCACATCAGTAATTTATGGTGCCACATGTGATTTTCCATTGATGCTAAGTCAATATTGTTTATGGGGAAAAAAACTAAAATTTACAATAATGACCAACTTCCTAACTCAAAATTGTTACCTGAAAAATTACTGAATTAAAAATTAATGGGTAATGCTACATGTACACGGAGTGTTACACGTTGGGTTACACATTGCACTTGAAATTACATGATTATCCCTGCATTTTATTTGGAAAAAATATTTCAAAAATTAATGTAAAATAATCATGTAATTTTAAATGTAATGTGTAACCTAATGTGTAACCCTCAGTGTACATGTAGCATTATCCAAAATTAAAATAGCCATACTTAAGTAAATATATTACAATTATGGAAGCTTTCCAAGCATATATATATATATATATATATATATATATTATAAAATGAAAATAAAGAGGATTAATTGCTCTATATTTTCATGTGTACAAGGGGTGTAAAGTTTTCTTCTACCATAAGTTATATGAATGCTTGACGGAATGGCGAACATTTATCAGTACTGGTAAATACATAAATGCAAGAAATCAAAGTTATTTTCAGGTGAAAAATTTTCAAGTAAATATAGCCAATCAATTTTTTTCTCCTTTAATGATATATATATATATATATATAATAATATATAATTGAAGCATTAAATTTCTGGCAAGTGGTGTTGGACCAGGAAAATAATTGTAGCAAAGAGGAGAATGAACACAGCAAGATATCAACCCACACGCATGTATAAATAATAATTAAGATCTCACACCCACCTTTTCAGTCATAATAGAAAATATTATATATTTAGATATTATTACAACAAATAACAAAATTATGCAAACAAATAAATTAAGAGGAAGACAAATATATATTTACGGGTAAAACACCATGAGCAAATTAAGTAGGAACATTCGCCACATCGAAAGGTTTGTACAAGAAGAGACCGATGATTCACAGTAACACCTTTATATGTTGCAATACACTAGCTTCATGTTCATTAAAAAAAAATTGAAAAAAAAATACACTAGCTTCATGTTCATTAAAAAAAAATTGAACAAAAAATACACTAGCTTCATGTTCATTAAAAAAAAATTGAAAAAAAAATACACTAGCTTCATGTGTTTATGATCGTGAGATTTTAACGTCAGGTTTCATCGGATTCCATTCGAAACTAACGAATTCGATTATATTTAAATTGGCGAGCAAACTTTTTTCCCATTTAAACCCAAATGACTCAATTAGGAGTGGTATACAGTACTACCGCATCGTACTGAAATCATATATCGTATCGAAAATTATGATATAAGAAAATTTTATACATATATTGTACCGAACATTCGGTATAACGAAATTTTCGGTACATATAAATAACATACCGATCATATCGAAATTTTACGGTATAACGAAATTTCAGTACGGTATCGATATATACCGTTTTATACCAAAAAAAACCTAACATTTTTAAAAATTTTAAAATATTTTGTTTATAAGTATTATATATTTTTAAACTTTTATATTGTTTTTATATTTCGGTATATCGATATATACCTAAATTTTTAAATTTCATACCGTTATCGTACCGAAAAATTCGTTATCGTTACCGTACGGAAATCTTCGGTATATCGAAAATTCGACATTTTTTCGGTACAGTAACTTTGGTATACCAAAAATTCGGTATTTTTTCCCAATTCTAGACTCAATTATGTCAATTTTAGTTTATGTTTTTTTTAGCAAAAATAAAAAAATTAGATAAAATTTAAATTATTTCCCTATATATTGATATAGTTATAGCAACAAGACATTAAATTTAATTTGAGTTGTGACAGTAGTGTGTGTAGGGTGAACCACAGACATGGACCATCAGTAGTTTGGATCATTGGATAATAAAGGGTGGGTTTGATTGAGAAAAGGTATGACAACACATACACACCTTTCATTTCACATTTTGGTATATCCCTTCTTTTTTTTTTTTTGACTTTATTTTTATTTTTTTAAAAAAATTTCTTTTTTGATAGAGACTGGAATGCAATATTTTTAACATCATTTTAACCATAATTTTGTTTATAGTGGGTAATGTAAAAAAAACTTTTAATATAGCTATACTGAAAGATGTTATTCACAATCATTTTTTCCCCATGTACTCCATTTTATTAATAAAATAATTTTGTTTGGTTATATATATCGATGTGTATGTATATTCTTCTAGATCATAATTAGTAACTTGATATCATCCCTAAGGAGGTATTATTACCACAACTATGGATCCAACCATCATTATTGGTCAAAATACATGTGAGTCACGTTTAAAGTCAGTCTTAGGCTGTAATACACTTTACTTTTTTTTAATTACTTATTTTACTTAATTAGTCCATTATAGTCTACCATTTTTTGCACTCAAAGCTCAGTTTACCTTCTTAATTCTAGAACACAACTTCATTAAACAATTCAATGTAATGATTTTTTTGTTATATGTATAATTATTCTTTTTCGGTTAATAATATATAATTTATTATATTAAGTTTAAGTTCATGACTCCACATGAAAATTGTTTTTAGTGACGATATTTACCGGCACTGGGTATCGAATGTTGTTGTCGGAGTGGGTTTGCAATTAATTTAAATTAATTATGAGTAGAAAAATTGACTCACCGTTTATGAAAAAAATACCAAAAAAATAAAAATTAATATAAGGATATCAGAAAAAAAATTGTGCCTAGGAATGATGCATGGGCATTTAAGCATAGAGTTAATTGGGTTTCATGTGGTAGGTCCATTTTTCACACACAAACAAATATATATATATATATATATATATATATATATATATATATATATTATTCTATAGTTTCAAGGGTTCTTTTTGCACCTCTTATCCACAAATTGGCAAAAATATTTACCTCGTGTTTTTGTTGTTTAGTTATAAATGACCTCTCCAATCCCGAGTCGACATAATGAGACAAGTAAAGACAATCGTTCGACAAATATTTTTTATAATTACCAAATTTTGCATAAATTTTTTTGAGAAAGTAGCCAAACTCATCCGGTGAGTTAGCTTATTTTTGGATTTGGATATTTCAAGAACTGAATATTAGTTTTTAGGGAGTGTTTGTAATCCCTAAAAAAAGTGATTGTTAGATTTTTGTTTAAAAAAAATCACTTTTGTGTGTTTTTAAATCCAAAGTATGTGTTAACTAATGCTTAACTTAATTGAAATCCAAAAGCTAGTCATATGATGATTATGATTCTCCAAAAATGATTATAATAAAAAAGTCAATGTTAAAATCAGTCTAATAACTTATATATCAAACACTACCCAACTTTGATTTTTAAATTTTCATATTTGTTTTCAAACACTACCAACTTTTGATTTTTCTTAAATTTTTTATAATCAATTAATTTAATCACTACTATAAAAGCATAATCTTTTGCAAACACTCCCTTACTCGAACATGTGAGTATCAGAAAATTATCGACGCTTGTTTGATGAAATATGACTGACTAGAAAAATGCAGAGTTATTGCTTGACAACCCAACTTTGACAAGTTAGCGTACAAAAATTCAAAACATGTCAATTTACGAAACTAAATTTGCTATTTTCCTAAAAAATTTTAACACTGTTACCAAAACCTGAATGCAAAACCTCCTAGGAAAGAATCATTGTTTGATCGAATTTATTAGAGTGATTTCGAGGTTGCAAGTTCAACTTTTAACCATATTTAGCGGGCCAACACCAAGCCCAAATTAAATGGGCTATTTCGAAGTCCAAACAACAATCTAGGAGGTCATCCCCAAGGCAAAATTTAAATGGACAAAATAATGTAGCAGGTCATCCCCAAGCCCAAATTTAACTGGGCTATTCCTTGAATTTCAACACTTCAATTTTTTCTATTCGCATATTAAAATCCGAGCAAGATTGCCCCGATCAAAAATATAAAAATTTATATGTATATATCTATAGGAAAAATTGCATATGCTATCTATATGAACTCCCGATATTGATGATAACTCTTCAGGAAAAAAATTCAATGAATTCTTTGTGTTTCAAATATTGAGCACATGAACCTCTGAAAGTATGTACGGACAAGGACGTGTGTGCTCGAGATTTGAAAACATAGAAAGTTAACAAATAAATTTTTTTCATAGAGGTTTTCATTAATATCGATATTTCCAGGACCGATCATATTAGTTTTTTGGCTTGAGTCTAACTTAAAAAAAAGGGCCCTACGAACACTCATAATACTTCATTACAATTTTCTTAAGTAAAATCGGCAAAACTAAAATACAATATTTATTACAATGCAATATTTCTGTTATAACTAAACATGCCAAACATATTGCAAATGTTCACTTTAACACAACTCGCCTTACAGTTTTGGTGGCAAAAATATTAATCAAATCAGTATAATCAAGTTGTTCAATAACTTCTTTTTCAATTGATAACATAGCCAACCCATTCAATCTTTCTTGTGACATAGTAGATCGCAGAAATGTTTTGATGAGCTTCAACTTTGAAAAACTTCTTTCTGCGCTTGCCACTGTAACTGGTTTAGTTAACAGGATTTTGTAAGCAACATGAGCGTTAGGAAAACAACCATCCATCCTTTTCAAATAATCTAATATATCAATGACTGATTTTGATTCTTCTGGCAAAGAACACTTCAAAAATGTTAACTCCAAAAACAAATCAACTCCATTAACATCAGAACAACCATTATGTTTAAGAGAACTTTCAAGATTTTTGCAAGACGTCAACAAGCTTTCATCATCCGAAAGTTGTAGTCTCTCTACCTTGAATAGAAAACCAAATATTTCTTCATATTTTTTAAACTGTTCAAATCGAGACTTAATAGACGAACGAGTTTGATCAACTATAAAGATAAAGTAGTTAACTCTGAACGACTCCTCTGCTGACAGTGCTACTTCAGTACTACTACTTTCATCAAATTGTTTTTTTCTACGGACAACTCGTTTTTCTCGAAATACAGCTTCAATACCCATTACACTTGCCATTTCTTTAGCTTCAACAATTGCCTTATCAAAACCAGATTCTCTATAATCTTCAAGAAATACCACAATTCCTTGTAAGAGTTAGATAGCAACATCAATATCCATATTTTCGGATTGAAAAAATTTACTCACAGTGTTTATTGCGAATAACAACTTATACCAAATCACCATACCAAGTAAGAATTCAACCTCTCAAGTTCATATAATGCCAAGGACTCTGCTTCACTCTTTGTTTTTGGATCTTTAGTTTCTTTTGTCAAATCAAGCAAAACATCTCTAATTTTAGAAATTTGTTCTTTTATAGGTTTCACGCTCTCTACATGACTTTCCCAACGTGTTTGTGATAATGGCTTAACTGTCAAACCCTTTACATGATCTTTAAAAATTCTCCATCGCTTGGTAGATAAGGAGAATAATGTATAAATGCGTTGTATCACTCCGAAAAATGACATAGCTTGAGGACAACAGTTCGCCATATCACATAATGCCAAATTAAGGCTATGACAACCACATGGAGTATAAAAGGCTCTGGAATTTATTTCAAGAATCCTTTTTTGTACACCTTTGTGTTTTCCTTTCATGTTAGATCAATTGTCGTACCCTTGAACTCGTATATCATCAATATCAAGCCCAAGATTGATCAAAGAATCCTTAAGATGCATAAAAAGCCCAAGCCCAGTCGTGTCATCCACCTCTATAAATTCTATCCAATATTCTTTCACTTTTGTTGAATTTCCCGACTCATCCAAACATCGTATGGCAAGAGACATTTGCTCCTTATGACTAATATATGGAGTACAATCTAAGATGATTGAAAAGTATTTTGCCTTTTTGACCTTTTCAAGTAATTTCTTTCTTACTTCATCTGCCAGCATTTGTATCAATTCATTCTGAATTTTTTTACCAAGATATGTAGTATAGGTTTCATGGTCTTTGATACGCCGGAGATGCTCTTTCATTATCGGATCAAACTCAGCAATCATTTCAACCATCAGCAAAAAGAGGCCATTATTTTCAACATAAAGTTTCTCACAACTTCCTCGAAATGCCAAGTTATTTTTCGCCAATGTTTGCACTATGGAAATTATCCTGTGCAACACAAGTTTCCAGTGTTCTTTTTCTTTGTTCAAATGTACCTGTGCTTTTGCATCAATTGTTTGATTCTTTTGTAAACTTCGTTCCAGTTCAATCCAATCAGTCATACACTACATATGCTCCTTACTCGCTTCATGGGCTATAAGACAACAACTTAAATTATGTCAGTCGTTGTATACTTCATTAGCTAATTTGATATCAATCTTGTTCTTTTGTTTTTTGAACAATTTACAACAAAAACAAAAGATTTTGTCCACATAATTTGAATACAACAACCATCTTCTATCATTTTCCTCCCCGTTTGGCAAAATTCTTTTATAATGCAATACATTAAAATGTCTATTAGTACTATCTTTTGGAAACAAAGTACGAGCATCTCTCTTTGGACCCCTCTCTACCAAAAAGTCTATCATTTTTTGATCAATACTATCCCACTTTCCTGGATCATCAAAAAAAGTCAGTTGACTTAAAATTTCATGTTGAACTTTCTCATCATTTTTCTCAGAAAAATTGGATTCTTCTATATTGGAATTTTCAAGAACCCCCTCATTGTTGCCCATTTCATCCATATTGACAGATTCGAGCACTTCCTCCTCATCATTTAATTCAATACATTCTTCTTCATTCATCAAATTTTCAGCCACATTTTTACTCTCTGCAATACTGGGAGTGAAATAATTACCGATATCTCCAGCTTGACTTTGAATTAACGATTCTATCCTCAACTTTCTTTTTATTTTTTGGTATCCCGACATGTACTTGGGAGGCATGATATATGAATTTGCCTAACAAAAAAACAATGAAACAAAATATAATTTTTGTTCACTAAACCAATTCACAAAATAGCAATGTAATAGCTATAAAATTGCAGTCATAGTTGAAAAAATAATATAAAATCGATGGCACAATTCAAAGCAAAATAAGCAATCTGATTTGTGATTATTCGAGAAGGATTAATCAACACAGCCCAATTATATAATCTAGAATTAATGTCAACACTTTAATTTAAGAAATTTGTTTAACAAGTCAATAAAATTTGAATCCCAACAAACAATAATTTAATAATATTAAAAATCAAAACAAATAAACAATGATATCAAGTTAGGGGCCTAGGGCTCCCGTTTTTCCCAAATCTAAAACAAAAATAATATTTCATATTCACTAATTACTGACCTGTGGTTGTGGCGTAGATTTAGTGATTTGATGAAATTTTTCTACGTGATGAAAAGCTTAAAGATTAAACCCTCCAAGGCAGAGAAGTGATTTTCTCATAGAAACGAGAAACGAAAAGTAGAAAACAACTTTTCCCTTTATTTCGTAAAATGAGCTCACTTTCTCGGAATGGTTATTTGTTCAATGTGAAAGAGTTATAAATGTGCCGGGTGGATTGAATTTTAAAGCCTTTTTCATAATCATAGACTTATATTTATTATTACTATATACTTATATAAACCCAAATAAATGGGCCCTAAAAAAAGTTGTAATTTTGGGGCCTGAGTTCATGGACTCTTTAGCCTCAAGAAAGGCCCGACCCTGGATATTTCATAGAAGTTATATACATCTGTACATGCAATTAGACCATCTCCAACCTCTCCTCTATAACGAAAGATTTCTCCATTATAAAAGAGGAAAACCCAACCCAACTCTATTTGCACTCTTTATTTTGGAGAGTGCTACTGTAACGTCCCGTTTTTATCTTAAATGAATTTATTTGAGTTAATCGGAGATTGCAGAGTTCTCGAGCCGGTTTGATTTTGATCAGGGTCCTTTTTGCAAATTTTGGAAATTTTAGGGAATAAAACGCAAATATTGATTTTTATATATTATCTACACATAGATTTTAATTGGAGAAGCCTCCATCTTCCTCTCCAACCGTGAACCTCCATTAGAGCCACCCCTTTTGGAGTTTTGAGCTTTTAGATTTCCTTCCGAGCTCGATCCGGCCGTTGGAATTTATTTCTGAAGGCAGATTAGTGATCACTGCAGTGAGAGCTCTGTTATATCGTAAGTTCTTCTTCGATCCGATACATTCTAGTTTTTGGATGTTGTTAGAATCGTTCTAGATTCGAGTATGTTGTTCTTGACAGAGTTCTGGTCGTTTATTATCTGTCGGTTTTGAAATAGAGCGACGTTCGGAATTGTTATGATTTTTGGAAGCCATTTTCGAAAATCATGGTTTTGAGATTTGTTGGGTTTGTCTTGTTGTTGTTGTATTAGCATTGAATTGAGTTGTTATCGGTATTGAACTGCTGTCTGCGTTACTGGTTTGTTCAGTTATAGCCGTTATGCCGTCGGTTTGAGTTTTGGGGATTTTGAACCGTTTTGAGTTGTTGGAACTTGGCTTATAAGTTGATCTTGGTTATTGATCATTCTTTTGTCTCCGTACAGATTCGTTTGGAGGTATCAAGCTCAGAGTTAGCAGCTGTTTGATCGTTTCCGAGATTTGAACAAAGAACGGTATAGAGAATTTCCTTGAACCGTTGCCTTGTTGTTGTTAGATTGTATAGTTGTTGATACAGTCTCTTTTGTAGCGTATCCAGAGTTGGAAGCTACTGCATTGAAAGGTAAAAACAGTCATCGTAGCGGGATAGCATACTCGGGACTGTGGTTCTCGAGTTTCCCCTTTGAAATCACATACTTGCATTTACACTTGTTCTAGCATGAGGAACTTGTGTCTTGTTTGATTGTATTGGCTTTTGTTAAATGACTTATGTGTTATATTTATGTTATACATTCATCTTGAGCCAATCTTGTTTTCAGCGGGCAGAACCACCCTTTTTGTTTAGACGTTTGGGAACTATGATTGAGTGGCCTAGGTTGTAGTATTTCGCCTAGTGCTAGCATACTCATTATGGTTGCTCAAAGTCTAGAGGAGTGGGATACGTGGCACCACCTCGATTGGGAGGGTCGGTGAGTTGTTACGTGATCTTATCCTCGGGATCCCAAAAGCACAGCTGCAATCCCTCTTTTATCAGATTGATATCCCGGTTTAAAAGACATGCATTCATTACGTTGTTATTAATTTAATTGTTGTATTGAAAGCATGTTGATTGTTGTATAAATTGTTATGTTTCTTTGACTGGGAATGTTGTTCTCACCGGTTATCCGGCTGTTGCTTTGTTTTGTATGTGTACTTGGCAACAGGTGGGGCAGGATCAAGTCAGAAGAGGCATGGTTAGCTCCAAGAGAAAGTTGTAGCAGTGAGACTCGGTTTAGAAGTCGTGTCAGCATGTCTACTTAGTGTTGTTAGAACATGTTTAGATATCGAACTTCGTTATTATGTTGTATTGACATGCAAGCTTTGCCGTGTTGTTATCATGGCATGTTCTATTTTGGAGTAGTTGTTAAACTCTAGAACTTTATGTATTAATCGGAGGAACTGCATTTATAATGTATGTGTTGATTTGGATTGCATTGGAATAGTTTTATATGGAGTTGCAAAGTATGTTTTTCTGCTGTTCTGTTTCTGCTGTAGGGGGCGCCCGAGCTGCAATTTTTAGCAGCCCGAGCGCACCCCACTCTGAGATCAGTAGCGCCTCTATCCAGGGCACGCTCGAGCGGCGGTTTTCGGCCGCCCGAGCGCGTCCCTCTTAAAAAAAAAAATTTTTTTTTTTCCTTTGCTTTGATTTTAGTTCTTAGATCTTGGTTGCTTAATTATTGTTTACTCCTTAATTAGATGTTTAGAACCGAGGTCTCACATTAAGTGGTATCAGAGAGTTAAGATTCTTGGTCAAACTAGAGTGAGCGGGTAGATCGAGTCTGCATGTATTGGCTCCTCGCATGTGTTTGAATTATTTTATTGTGTACTTAATTCCATGCGAGCATGCTTTATTGTTTGAGCATTATTTGAATTACATGGTTGTGTGATTTAAATTAATAAAGCATGATCTACTTGAGATATATATGTTTCTGTTATCGACTGGTATCCGGTATTCCTAGCGGTTGTAAGGGCACTGATTGTAGCGATTGAGATATCTCGTGTCCTAACCTTTGATTATCAGATGGGTCCTCGTCGAGTGATAAACAGAAACACACCGCCAGTTATCCCTGCAACTGAGCAAGCTAGCACTGAAGTTGATCAGTTGGATGCTTCAGCGACTCCTATGGAAACCTTGCTGAAGAGGTTTCAGTCGTTCAATCTGCCGTTGTTGTTGGGTTCAGAAAATCCAGTTGACTGTGAAAGCTGGTTGGATGATATTGATCAATTGTTCGATTCCATTGACTACAACGATGACCGCAGAATCAGATTAGTCATCCATCAGCTACGTGGGGTTGCGAAGAGCTGGTGGATCATGACAAAGAAAGCATTTGAGAGTAGAGGTACAGAGGTTACTTGGACTCTTTTTAAATCTGAGTTTTATAAGCGGTTTTTCCCTATCTCATATCGCAAGGATAAGGGAGCAGAGTTTGCCAATCTGAGGCAAGGGAATCTGAACATTGAAGAGTACGTGGCTAAGTTCGATAGTCTGTTGCATTTTGCACCGCTAATTGCCGGAGATGAAGAAGCAATGGCAGATCAGTTTATTAACGGGTTGAACCCCGATGTTTTCACGTTGGTTAACACCAACAGGCCTAGCAACTTTGCGGATGCCATGAATTATGCAAAGGGAGCAGAAGCAGGCTTGTGGAGGCAAAGAGGTAATCAGGGGGCACCTCAGCAGCAGAGGCAGTATCAGAACCAACCATCTCAGTACCAGAATCAGCCACCTCAGCATCAGAACCAACAGCAGAGGTATGAAGGTGGTAGCAGTGGGGGAAACAGAAAAGATCAGTACAAAGCAAGAGGTAAACAGTTCAAGAGGCAAGGAAACAGTTCGTCCAGTTCCAGTGGTTCGAAGCAATTCGGTTCAAGACCGAGTTCTGGGTCATCATCCTTGTACTGCAGCAAGTGTGGAGGAAGACACTCACCGGATCAGTGTGTGGGAGTCTTTGGTAATTGTAACACCTGTCAGCAACCGGGACACTTCTCTAAGGTGTGCCCTCAGCGTAACAGAGACAGAGCTCAGAGTGGGAGTTCGTCTAGACCTGCAGCTCAGCCTGAGAGGCAGTCTTCTGCAGTGCACTCTTTCCAGCCTCAGCAGCAGAACAGACAGGGAGGTAACTCTAGTGCAAATCAGCCTCCGAGACAGCAAGCACGAGTCTTTGCTTTGACAAAGGATCAGGCTCAGGCAGCACCTGATGATGTTATAGCAGGTAACTGTTCGATTTTTGGTCATTCTGCTCATGTTTTGATAGATACAGGTGCTTCCCATTCCTTTATCTCTGAGAAATTTGTATTATTGCATGCTTTGCCAACTGAATTGTTGCCTACAGTAGTAGCTGTCACTTCACCTTTGGGTGGAGGAATTGTTTCTGTTAGACTAGTCAGGAACTGTGAACTTTGTTTTGAGGGGAATTTGTTAGAATTCGACTGTATTGTGCTTGGGTTGTCAAATTTTGATTGCATTGTCGGTATAGATGCTTTGACCACGTACAGGGCAACAGTTGATTGTTTCCAGAAAGTTGTCAGGTTCAGACCTGAAATGACAGACGAGTGGAAATTCTTTGGTAAGGGTTCTCGATCTAGAATTCCTTTAATTTCAGTGTTATCTAAGACTCGTTTGCTACAGAGATGAGCGGAAGGATTTTTGGTGTATGCAGTTGATGTACTGAAATCTAGCCCAGCTTTGGTCGATATACCAGTGGTTAGAGATTTTGCGGATGTGTTTCCGGAAGATGTTCCTGGATTGCCGCCTATTCGAGAAGTCGAATTCAGTATTGACTTAGTGCCAGGTACTCAACCTATTTCAAAAGCTCCGTATCGTATGACACTCGTTGAATTGAGAGAGTTGAAGGAGCAGCTTGAGGATTTGATTGCCAAGGGATACATCAGACCTAGTGTATCGCCTTGGGGTGCTCCTGTTCTATTCGTTCGGAAGAAGGATGGTTCTATGCGGCTCTGTATCGACTACCGCCAATTGAATCAGGCTACAGTCAAGAACAGGTATCCTTTACCCAGAATAGATGACTTGTTTGATCAACTGCAGGGTTCTTCTGTCTACTCTAATATTGATCTGAGGTCAGGTTATCACTAGTTGAAAGTGCGAGAGGAAGACGTTCCTAAGACCGCATTCAGGACGAGGTATGGTCACTTTGAGTTTATAGTCATGCCGTTCGGTTTGACCAATGCCCCAGCGGTTTTTATGGGTTTGATGAACCGTATCTTCCAGCGTTATTTAGATGAGTTCGTCATTATTTTTATCGATGATATTCTTATCTACTCAAAGAACCGTACTGACCATGCAGAGCACTTGAGAATCGTCTTGCAGATTTTGCGAGTTGAGAAGTTGTTTGCCAAGTTGTCCAAGTGTGAATTCTGGTTAGATCGAGTTGTTTTTTTCGGTCATATCATTTCTGAAGATGGGATTTCTATCGATCCCAGCAAGATAGAAGCGGTTATGAATTGGCCTAGACCGACATCAGTACCTGAGATCCGAAGCTTCATGGGTTTAGCTGGTTATTACCGTCGTTTCATCGAAGGTTTCTCGTCTATTGCCAAGCCAATTACCCAGCTGACTCAGAAGAATGCGCCTTTTGTTTGGACTCCAGATTGTGAGGCTAGCTTTGTTGATCTGAAGAGGAGACTGACCAGTGCTCCAATTCTTTCTATTCCGAAGGGTACTGGAGGTTTCACAGTCTATTGTGATGCTTCTAACCGAGGCTTGGGTTGTGTTCTTATGCAGCATAAGCATGTGGTGGCGTATGCATCGAGGCAGCTGAAACCGCACGAGACTCGTTATCCGGTTCATGATCTTGAACTAGCTGCGATCATCTTTGCTTTGAAGATCTGGCGTCACTATCTTTATGGTGAGTCCTTCGAGATCTTTTCTGATCATAAGAGTCTTAAGTACTTGTTTTCTCAGGCAGAGCTGAATATGAGACAGAGAAGATGGTTAGACCTGTTGAAGGATTTCGACTGTGAAATCAAGTATTATCCGGGAAAGTCGAATGCAGTTGCAGATGCGTTGAGCCGAAAGCTTTGTTCTTTATCTCTTTCTACTATTGGTGTTTCTCAGTTGATCGATGATTGTTGCACTTCTGGTTTAGAGTTTGAAACAGATAGGGAGACTATCAGAGTGTTTGCTATTCAAGCCGAGCCAGAGTTGTTTGTTGCAATCAAAGAAGCACAGAAGTCTGAGCCGAGCATCCAGATTTCAGTAGAGAAAGTCAGATCTGGGCATCAGTCAGAATTCCAGGTTAGAGATGACGTCTTGTTTGTGAATAACCGTATTGTTGTGCCAGATATTTCAGAATTGAGACAGCGTATTCTCCGAGAGGCTCATTGCAGTCGGTTCAGTGTTCATCCTGGAGGTCGTAAGATGTACAACGATCTGAAGAACCAGTTTTGGTGGAAGAGAATGAAGAGCGACGTAGCGAGGTTTGTATCTCGGTGTTTGAACTGTCAGCAGGTGAAAGCAGAACGGAAGCGACCAGGAGGTCTGTTGCACAGTTTATCTGTTCCTGAATGGAAATGGGATCACATTTCTATGGATTTCGTCACGAAGCTACCAAGATCCGTTCGAGGATGCGATGCCATTTGGGTAGTGATCGACCGATTGACGAAGTCTGCGTGTTTTATTCCGTACAGGATGACGTATCGTCATGATCAGATGGCTGAGTTGTATGTTAGCAATGTTGTGAGATTGCATGGTGTGCCGAAGTCGATCGTTTCAGACAGAGATCCTAGATTCACTTCTCACTTTTGGCACAGTCTTCAGGGGGCACTTGGTACTCGATTGCATCTGAGTACAGCTTATCATCCTCAGACCGATGGAAAGTCAGAGCGGACTATCCAGACGTTAGAGGATATGCTGCGAGCGGTAGTGCTAGACTTTGGCACTAGTTGGCAGGATTCTTTGTCTCTTGTCGAGTTTTCTTACAACAACAGCTTTCAAGCGAGTATCGGTATGGTGCCTTTTGAGGCATTGTACGGTAAGAAATTCCGATCTCCGTTGTTTTGGGATGATTTGTCCGAGTCACCAGATTTGGGACCGGATATGCTTAGAGATATGGCAGAGCAGGTTAAGATCATTCAGACCAGAATGAAGTCAGCTCAAGATAGACATGCGAAATATGCGAACGTCAGACGTAGACCTCTGAGTTTTGAGCAGGGAGACCGTGTATTCCTTAAGATTTCTCCGTTCAGAGGCACTGTCAGATTCGGTAAGAGAGGAAAGTTATCTCCGAGATTCATCGGGCCGTACGAGATTCTCGAGAAGATAGGCGATCTTGCCTACAGACTTGCACTTCCTCCGTCTTTATCTGGTATTCACGACGTTTTTCAAGTCTCTATGCTGCGAAAGTATCAACCAGATATTTCTCATATCCTTCAGCCTGACGAAGCCGAGTTAGACGAGACTCTGAGCTATTTTGAACGACCGATTCAGATCCTTGATCGGAAAGTAAAGCAACTCCGAACCAAGTTGATTCCGTTGGTGAAAGTGCAGTGGAGCCATCAAGGAGTCGAGGAAGCGACTTGGGAGACAGAGTCTGACATGAGACAGTGTTTTTCAGAGTTATTCGGATGACGTGAGTTCTTCTTACTATCTTTAGTTCTTTATTCTATCTTATGAGTTGTGGTTCTTGTTGATTTCGAGGACGAAATCTCTTCTTAGTGGGGGAGAATTGTGTAACGCCCCGTTTTTATCTTAAATGAATTTATTTGAGTTAATCGGAGATTGCAGAGTTCTCGAGCCGGTTTGATTTTGATCAGGGTCCTTTTTGTAAATTTTGGAAATTTCAGGGACTAAAACGCAAATATTGATTTTTATATATTATCTACACATAGATTTTAATTGGAGAAGCCTCCATCTTCCTCTCCAACCATGAACCTCCATTAAAGCCGCCCCTTTTGGAGTTTTGAGCTTTTAGATTTCCTTCCGAGCTCGATCCGGCCATTGGAATTTATTTCTGAAGGCAGATTAGTGATCACTGCAGTGAGAGCTCTGTTATATCGTAAGTTCTTCTTCAATCCGATACATTCTAGTTTTTGGATGTTGTTAGAATCGTTCTAGATTCGAGTATGTTGTTCTTGACAGAGTTCTGGTCGTTTATTATCTGTCGGTTTTGAAATAGAGCGACATTCGGAATTGTTATGATTTTTGGAAGCCATTTTCGAAAATCATGGTTTTGAGATTTGTTGGGTTTGTCTTGTTGTTGTTGTATTAGCATTGAATTGAGTTGTTATCGGTATTGAACTGCTGTCTGCGTTACTGGTTTGTTCAGTTATAGCCGTTATGCCGTCGGTTTGAGTTTTGGGGATTTTGAACCGTTTTGAGTTGTTGGAACTTGGCTTATAAGTTGATCTTGGTTATTGATCATTCTTTTGTCTCCGTACAGATTCGTTTGGAGGTATCAAGCTCAGAGTTAGCACTGTTTGATCGTTTCCGAGATTTGAACAAAGAACGGTATAGAGAATTTCCTTGAACCGTTGCCTTGTTGTTGTTAGATTGTATAGTTGTTGATACAGTCTCTTTTGTAGCGTATCCAGAGTTGGAAGCTACTGCATTGAAAGGTAAAAACAGTCATCGTAGCGGGATAGCATACTTGGGACTGTGGTTCTCGAGTTTCCCCTTTGAAATCACATACTTGCATTTACACTTGTTCTAGCATGAGGAACTTGTGTCTTGTTTGATTGTATTGGCTTTTGTTAAATGACTTATGTGTTATATTTATGTTATGCATTCATCTTGAGCCAATCTTGTTTTCAGCGGGCAGAACCGCCCTTTTTGTTTAGACGTTTGGGAACTATGATTGAGTGGCCTAGGTTGTAGTATTTCGCCTAGTGCTAGCATACTCATTATGGTTGCTCAAAGTCTAGAGGAGTGGGATACGTGGCACCACCTCGATTGGGAGGGTCGGTGAGTTGTTACGTAATCTTATCCTCGGGATCCCAAAAGCACAGCAGCAATCCCTCGTTTATCAGATTGATATCCCGGTTTAAAAGACATGCATTCATTACGTTGTTATTAATTTAATTGTTGTATTGAAAGCATGTTGATTGTTGTATAAATTGTTATGTTGCTTTTACTGGGAATGTTGTTCTCACCGGTTATCCGGCTGTTGCTTTGTTTTGTATGTGTACTTGGCAACAGGTGGGGCAGGATCAAGTCAGAAGAGGCATGGTTAGCTCCGAGAGAAAGTTGTAGCAGTGAGACTCGGTTTAGAAGTCGTGTCAGCATGTCTACTTAGTGTTGTTAGAACATGTTTAGATATCAAACTTCGTTATTATGTTGTATTGACATGCAAGCTTTGCCGTGTTGTTATCATGGCATGTTCTATTTTGGAGTAGTTGTTAAACTCTAGAACTTCATGTATTAATCGGAGGAACTGCATTTATAATGTATGTGTTTATTTGGATTGCATTGGAATAGTTTTAGATGGAGTTGCAAAGTATGTTTTTCTGCTGTTCTGTTTCTGCTGTAGGGGGCGCCCGAGCTGCAATTTTTAGCAGCCCGAGTGCACCCCACTCTGAGATCAGTAGCGCCTCTATCCAGGGCGCGCTCGAGCGGCGGTTTTCGGCCGCCCGAGCGCGGCCCTCTTAAATTTTTTTTTTTTTTCCTTTGCTTTGCTTTTAGTTCTTAGATCTTGGTTGCTTAATTATTGTTTACTCCTTAATTAGATGTTTAGAATCGAGATCTCACAGCTACATTCATTCTCCATATTTGGAAGATCACTGCAGAATAGGGAATACAATAGAGGATGACATTAATTACAAAAATGTCATGCTCAGAAATTGCAAAATACTCTTTCTGTATTTTTTTTTCATTTTTTCATTTAAAAATTAATTTTAGTGTTCAAATTTTTTTTCTTTTTAATTTATTTGAAGTGTTTTATACTTTTATTTATTTCAATAAATAATTGTAATTTTAATATTTATAATAAACAAAAAATGAAAATAATGAACAAGATCATGACAAAAAATACATAACATAATTTATTACAAATATTTATTATCGACTTTAATTTAACTTAATAAACATGCGATATTTTTGGACATAGAAATATAAAAAACTGTTATCGACTTAATTTAATACATAATTATTAATATATTATTCGATTTATTTCAAGCTCATTGAATTAATTCAGTTGAACAATACATTATATAAGTATTTTATTACATATATATGTGTGTGTGTTTGGAAATGAAAAAAATAGAAAAAATGGAATACATGGTAATATTTAAATAATATAGGTTGGAGAACGTTTTTGAAAATAGAGATTTTGATTTCTATTTTGGAATATATACGAAGACAAAATAGAGGATTTTTATTGGATGACCTTAACCAATATTGATATTATATTCCTAAATATTCTTTTCTAAAAAAGTATAATATTTTATTAAAATAAAACTCACACATCTTGTTTGGCACAAAATTTGGCATGTGTGCTTTCTGACGTCCTAGAAATGTCACATGCCAAAATTATAAAATTGTGAATGTCTAACTTTTAATCAATCGATTGAGAGCCTCGATTCTACGGTTGGTTTTAATCTCTTTGGTTAAGTGTTGAAAATTAAGAAATTTTCAGTGAAAATGACACTAGGAAATTCAATAATGACAATCGACATTATCTTCTACTTTAAAAAAAATATATGCATAATACTTTCACAAAGGAACTGAAATCTATTGCTGGAAATCAAAAGAAACTAGAAAATGTAAGATTTAAGGTAGTGTTTGAGAGACCTTCTAGTAAGCATTTCTTTCACAAAATTTCAAAAAAATTTATAAAAAAAAAAGCTAAAAAATAATTTCTAAAAACTTTCCTAAACACTACCTAAATAACTCTAGAACATGGGAAAAACATTAACCCTAAGAACGATAATTTGTGCTTAGATGAGACCTAGAAGCCTACTCCACTTTTCAAGTTATGAGCCATGGTCCAAATCCACTTCTCCACTCTTGCTTAGCCATAACATCACCGTGATATAACCACCAATTCACCAAATATTTCCAATCTGATGGTCATTTCTCAAACTTATGGCCCAAACTCAAAAGCCCATCATCATGTCAACTTAAATCTGTTGGGTGACGGGAAATTAATTCTCTTGTTGGACCAAATCAAACATAATATTTTTGGGTCAAACAATTACTTCGCATGTTGTCGAACTAATGCGCCAATAAGACTAAACTATCCTTCCATTTTCTTCTAGGATTTTCTTTGAGGATCTAAAATTATAGGACTTAAATTATTTGCGCAATCTAGGTATATCATTTGGTATAACTTATACAGTCGAAATTAATGTGTGTACCGTCTAATACTAACTTAAGCGTTCTTGGTTTGAAAATGCCCTCCCCAGAGCTCATCTCGGGGCACCAGTCCCGTATCATCAACACAAGTACACATAAACATAAAAAATAATATTTTCATGCTTCATACTTTCATTCCCACTCATTCATTCCATGCTCATTCATATCATGCTCGTAAAAATTTCATGCTTGAAAAATATTCATGCTATTTAAAAAGAAGGTAAACATGTGCTTTAACTTTTCATAAAATATCATGCTTTCATACATAAAATAAGTTTCATGAATATAAATACTTAAACCATTATGCATTATGTATAGTTATCGATCTACGTACAAGGGCGTAGCTAAAATTTTTTTTATCTAGGGGGCGAAATCGGAATTGTAGTTTGAATGTTAAACCTAATAAATAATACAGATTCAATTAAATATAAAGTTGTTATATCAAACTAAAATATATAATATTATTTTTAAATTATTCTTTCAGAAATAAACTGAAAATCATATAAAATGTGTACTAATAGTTTTATAATTTAATTTATAAATAATAATAAATATGAATAAATATAAAAAATAAATTAAAAATAAAATATGACCAATTTATACAAAAAAATACTTAAAAATTGAACTAACATATGTATGTATGTATGTATGTATGTATGTATGTATGTATGTATGTATGTATGTATGTATGTATGTATGTATGTATGTATGTATGTATGTATGTATATATGTATGTATTTAGAACAAAGTCACATTAGATTTTATTTATTTTTGTTAGAATTCCTTCTACAATTCATATTAAATAGACATCATCCTTCACATTCAACTATTTTTCACAATAAAAATAAAAATAACATATAAAATTCGAGTAAAAAATATCATACAAAAATGGTTGTAAGTTTGTAACCTTAATTTGTATAGTAAGCAGTCGGTAGGGACACCGGACATGAACATGACACTAATGATAGTATAATTATTTGTGAGTCAATATGCATGTGAAGTAAAACCCACACACATTGGGTCATAAGTTTTTATAGTGTGGGCTGTACATGTAAGATATTTTGAGATAATTTTGGGCCATAAATATCTAAAATATGGACTACATATATACATAAAAATTAAAATATGGACAAGAGTCTGTTGGGCAAGAGCCCACTCTTGCCCATATAAGAGTTTCGTCCCTGTCCACGTAAGCCGTTCTCAACGATACTACAGACCTTAACATAGAAAAATGGGGGTGAAAGAATTGGGTACCGGGGGGGTGTTGGGGGGGAGGGGGGGCGGCCACGCCCCAACTTACGCGAGGGGGCCGTCAGCGTGGGTTGGGCAGAACTCTGCTTTTACACACGCTCGTTCAAATTCATACTCACGCTTAGTAACCGACATCTAACAAGGAATAGACCTAAAAAATACATCATAAGAGTTTTCTAACAACTTATCCCCATGATTTGAATCAAAAAACACATCAAACTCAACTCAACATCAAATTTTTTTTACTCTTTCAAACCCTTTTTTAATACATACATGCACACAAAAAACATGTTATCCCCAATGAATAGAAATCAAATACGTTTTAAAATATTAATATAATGATTTGTACCCATGAACATGATACCAAATCACATCAAAACTTCAAATCATCATAAAACATATTTGTACTCTTCTTAAAAGCCTTTATACACAAAACATGATCTTAATTCTTCAAGAACGACCTAAGTTAATTTCACGGATACACACCATCATACATTGCTTTTTCAAAAAATTATGGTGATTCCTATAAAAAAAATTGTATACATTAGAATACGCACATCGATATCCAAATACATAATATTTGTTGCATATTTTTTTGTCCACAAGTGCACGGTGTCAAGTTTTAATATTTAGTGAGTAGATTGTCGATCCCACGAGGAGTAGTGTGAAAAATATTCAGTGTTTGTAATTAAAATAGTCTAAACTTTATCTAGAAAATTAAATAGAGAATTTTGTTTTTAAAATTTAAATAATTCAGAAATTCTAGGCAGAGCTCGCACACAATTCAGAAAAAAGTATCAATGAGAGAAAATGGTCTAGAGGTTTTGATTTCACCTGGTTTCGACAACAACTACTTCTAATTAAATTATTTTCATGAATTCTCTTAAATTAATAGCCAAGAACAATTAATTATATTATTTTCCTCTCCCGAGCAACAAATAATGTGTATAAACTAAGATTCAGTTTCAAAATTCCTATTAAAAATCTAGTCTTAGAGATATGTATAAAACGATGTTCTTTCTAAAGCTCCATTAACGTTATACACTCTTCCGAACTATATAAATAATTAACGGTGTAATTTCTATTGGTCCTATTCAAAATCCCTTCTCTCGAGCATTGATTTCAAATAAATATAATAATTCAATTAGTGATCAAGTAATTGAAAAGACAATCAAAGCTAGAAAAAACAATTAATCTAGGAGAATCAATCAAATAAAATTAAAAACTCGTAGAAGAGTCTACACCATGTTCCATAAACCTCTAGACTAATAAAATTAGTTCATAATTAAAATATTGTCAAAATAAATCATGTTCAGAAATCTAGACATTAGTTCAATAATAATAAGCTCAAAAGGAAGAAAACAAATTCGAATATTCGACACCATGTCCGATCGATCGATCTTCGTCTTTGTTCTTGAAGCTTTTCACGTTTTGCCCATATTTCCCAAGTTCACGATCAATCTCTCATTTTTTTGTCTCTGAATTCTGAGTTGTGGCGGCCGCTTCTTCTCTTTTTTCCTCCTCTGAAAATTCCTTTTTATACGTGTATAAAAGCCCACAATCAAGCCCAGGAATCGAGTGTTTTGAGTTTCCAAAACTCTGATCTTTTCCTATTTTAACAGATGCTCTATGAATAGAGAAGATGCGTCAATTCGATTTCCAAACTTCCCCGCATATGCTTGAGATTTTCCCGCAGATGCGCTTACTCCTTTCTCAGATTTCTGTCTTTTTGCGCAGATGCACACATTTTTATGCAGAAGCGCCTTGTTCTTTGTTACGTTTCTGACTTTTGCCGCATATGCGCTTATTTTCACGCTTAAGCGCTTAAAATCTTCTCATTCAACAATGCACTTGCTTCACGCGTATGTGTATTTATGCATCGCACAACAAGTTTAAAAAATTCATATCTCACAATATAACCGTCGGATCGAGCTGAAATTTTGACAACAACTTAAAAACATCCTAAAATTTATTATGAACGGTAAAGATCGGATTTAGGTGTACAAAAAATTCCCAGTAATGTTCTGAAATTTGTTGTCCTTAATTCTTCTTTCCGCTTCTTCTCGGTACTTTTCTTCTAATTCTTGCATATCACAAAAACAATAAGTAACACGAATAAAATCCACTTGATACATCACAAAATCCAAGCCAAATCATATGTAAATCAAGTGCATAAATTCACTTACAATATTTTTTGGATAGTGGCTCAAAGATTGAATAAAACTTGTCTATTCTTGCTTGATATGGAAATCCGGACTTTGGGAATACGATCCTAGCCTTATCATTGATCAAATGACACAAAAAATATTAAAATTTTGAGAGAATTTTCAAAACATAGGGGTAGGAGAGAATGGCGGCGGCTGAAAATATTGAAAGTGATTGAGTTTTGAATTTTTAAAATCTGACGCTAACTTGTTAGACAACTTATGGGCCGAAAGCTGGTCCATAAATTTAAAATACATTCTTTTAAAATACTCTCATTCTTAATCTTTTAAAATTAAATACCATGCACAACATGAAATCTGCACATTAACAAATTTTGATTTAAAATTTTGTAAACCTTGCTGATAAGTTAGTCCTGATTCTCTTCATCACCAAAAATAAACTCATACCAGAAAAACATCAAAACTAGTTTTTTTCCATAAAAAACCATAACTTAAACATTCATGTTATAGATAAGTTATTGATTATTGATTATTGATAAGATTTTCGATTGATGATATCATGTTATCTACTATTCAAATCTGTAAATTGACTCTATAAATAGAGGTCTCAAGTGATGAATAAAGATTCCAAACCATTATCTCTTCCCTGTATTCTTTATTATTTAACACGTTATCAGCACGATCACACTCTTAAAGATAGTTATAATAACTTTGTTTCGCCTTTATGATGATGATTCTGAATAGCACTCTTAAGCTCTTAAAATCTTCTCATTCACGCCCAAAACAAGCGCATATACACTTGTTTCTCCGCAGCTGCGCCTCTTCTCATCCAACAATGCTCTTGCTTCATGCGTATGTATATTTTTGCAACGCGCAACAAGTTTAAAAAATTCATATCTCACAATCTAACCGTCGGATCGAGTTAAAATTTTGACAACAGCCTTAAAACATCCTAAAATTTAAACGGTGAAGATCGGATTTAGATGTCTAAAAAATTCCCAGTAATTTTCTGAAATTTGCTGTCCTTAATTCCTCTTTCCGCTTCTTCTCGGTACTTTTTTTTTAATCCTTGCATCTCACAAAAACAACAAGTAACACGTATAAAATCCACTCGATACATCACAAAATCCAAACCAAATCACATGTAAATTAAGTGCATAAATTGCACTTATCAATATTATTTGGATAATGGTTCAAAGATTGAATAACACTTGTGTTTTCTTGCTTGATATAGAAATCCGGACTTTGGGAATACGATCCTAACCTTATCATGATCAAACAACACAAAAAATATGAAATTTAGAGAGAATTTTTGAAACATAAGTGTAGGAGAGAATGGCAGCGGCAAAAAACATGAAAAATGATTGAGTTCTGAATTTTTAAAATCTGACGCTAACTTGTCAGACAACTTATGGGCCGAAAGCTGGCCCATACATTTAAAATACATTTTTTTAAAATACTCTCATTCTTAATCTTTTAAAATTAAATACCATGCACAACATGAAATCTGCACATTAACATATTTTGATTTAAAATTTTGTAAACCTTGCCGATAAGTTAGTCCTGATTCTCTTAATCACCGAAAATAAAATCATACCAGAAATACATCAAAACTAGTTTTTTCCATAAAAATTCATAACTTAAACATTCATGTTATAGATAAGTTGTTGATTATTGATAAAATTTTTTATTGATGATATCATGTTATCTACAATTAAAATCTGTAATTGAACTCTATAAAAAGAGGTCTCAAGTGATGAATAAATATTCCAAACCATTATCTCTTCTCTGTATTCTTTATTATTTAACACGTTAATCTTTATCAACACGAGCATACTATTAAAGATAGTTATAATAACTTTGTTTCGCCTTTATGATGATGCTCCTGAAGAGCACAACTCTAAATATTATGGTAAGGCTCCTAAGGCCATCTCCAACCCATATCCTTTATATTTCATCCTCTATCCTCTAAATAGAGATTGTGATCTCTATTTTCAAAAATCTTCTCCAACCCATATCCTCTAAATATTATCAAATACTTCATTTTCTATTTATTTTTTTTAAAACATATATATTTATATAATAAAAAAATTACTTAATATGTTTTTCAACAATATTAATTGGATAGGGTTAAAACTAAAATTATGTAATATATTAATAATTATGTATTATAATGTTAAACAAAATAAAATTTACACGACTCGTTATTTTTTTAAAAAAATATGCATTTATTTGGTAATTAAATTACAAACACATGAAAACGGTTGCATTGCACACAACACAAACATTAATCATACAGACAAAATAAAAATTAACATAAATATAAACAACACATAAAAGTTTAAAGAACAATACATCAATTGACAATTAGGAATACTAAAATTTTGAATTACTATATTCCTCCCACAGATGGTCGATAAGAGCATCCCGAAGTGCATAGTGAGCCGACTTATCTTTTATTTGACGATGTCGTGCAAGAAACTCTTGAAATCGAACATGCTCATCATGTGTCATTTCAACATATGGGGTGGGTGTTTTGCGATAATTTGTGACTGATACATGCTCATCCCTTTCATCTTCAATAATCATATTATGCATTATTATGCATGTGGTCATGATATCATGCAAGACTCGTTTGCTCCAGAATCGGGTTGGTCCAGTAATTATTGCCCACTTTGATTGAAGTACATCAAATGCACGTTCAACGTCTTTTCGACAAATTTCATGTCGTGCTGCAAAATATTGTCTCTTCGGACCTTGTGGATTGTGAATTGTTTGCACTAGAGTATCCCACTTTGGATATATACCATCGGCTAGGTAATATCCCACGGTGTATTCTTTTCCTTGTATAACATAGTTAGCGGGAGGAGCTACCCCGTTGGACAAATTAGCAAATAAATGAGATTTTGACAACACATTAATATCGTTGTTTGAACCTGGCAAACCAAAATATGCATGCCATATCCATAACTCGTAATCTGCTACGACCTCCAAAATGATAATTGGTTTTCTGCTATGACCTGCATATTGTCCAGCCCAACCGATAGGACAATTTTTCCATTTCCAATGCATACAATCGAGGCTTCCCAGCATCCCCGGAAATCCACGTTGTTTTCCAATAAGGAGAATCCTTTCAATGTCCTCGGTATTGGGAGACCGAAGATACCAGTCACCAAACACCTCCACCATAGCCTGACAAAATCTTTTCAAACTTTCAATTGCAGTAGACTCACCGATTTTAATATACTCATTCATTGAATCTGTCGATGTACCATAAGCTAAGATTCGCAATGCAGCAGTTATCTTTTAGTTTGGTGACTACCTGGGTCTCCCTAATCCATCTACTTTCTAAACAAAGTAATTGTCATGCTTTTCAACGGATTCCATAATTCGCAAGAATAGGCGGCGAGACATTCAAAAACGTAGTTTGAACATTGACTCATTGTAAATTGGAGACTCTGAAAAATAGTCAGCAAATAAGTGTTGATCAAGTGGTGTTTCTGAGAAAGACATTGTGAGTAGTAAATTTTGTTAGAATATATATTTCAAATAAATTTTATTTTTACAGTATGCAACTAAGATACAAATTACATGTGGTTGTAGTTGGATCGAGCAAAAGAATTATTTAAGCAATCATCTGGGTTGACTTGGAGGTTTGATCATGTTTGGCAGTTACATAAAGATCAAGAGAAGTTTAGACCATCCAACGCTGTTTTACCTAATTTTGTACCAAACCATGGGAACATCGATTAATCCCAATCAGACTATTCTCCCAACACAGAATCACCAACACCCGATTCTCCAGTTTTATCCGGATTTGCTATAAACCTAGATGAAGATAGCCCATCAGGGGGTTTTAAGCGTCCAATTGGCATAAAAAAGGCCAAAGGAAAAAGAAAAGCTAATGAAGTACACTTTAAGGATCTTTCCATAATGGCGAAATGTAGTGAGAAAATGGTGGCTGTGATGGAGAATGCTGAGATCCATCGAAAAGAGCTCATTGATATTGAGAGACAAAGAAATGATATACGGAGAAGGAAGATAATAAAATACTATTGTTGAACCCCATGTCTGTTGATGAGTCAGTGCGTTCATACTTGATCAAACAACAACAAAACATTTATAAGAAAAGACTAGCAACGGGGGATAGTTCTGCTGGGAATTTTGCACCTTTCGAACAATTTTTTGGAGGAACTTCACCACCCGGACCCGACCTATCGGACTACTAGTTTATTTTCTTGATTACGACGAGTGTGTTTATTTTTATTGTTATTTGTGTTTTTTTTTTGTTGGTGATTTATTCTCGTGTCAAAATAATCGCATGGTTTCCAAGTTATATTAAGTCGATAAAATGTTTGTAGTAAATCGTGTTTTGAATAAAATGTTTATGCTAAATTGTTTTGTGTGTTTCTAATTACCTTGTTCAAACCTGCCCATGCCCACTCTTGCTCTCATTTTTCTTCGTCATAATCTCAATGATGGGTTGAAAGCTGAGTATCTCATTGTAAAAGAACCACAAGAGCTTTGAAAAAATCTAAAAGAAAGATTTGACCATCAGAGAACTATTGTTTTTCCAAGAGATCGATACGAATTGATGCATCTATGCTTACAAGATTCAAGTCTGTAGATTGTAAGTGATTATAATTCTGCATTATTTAAGATCAGTTCCACCGTAATACTTTGTGGAGAGAAAGTCACTTATCAAGACATGTTAGAAAATACATTCTCTACTTTTTGCGCATCAAATGTGCTCCTGCAGTAGAAATATCGTGAACGTGGATTCAAAATGTAGTCTGAGCTAATATCTTGCTTAGTAGTTGCTGAAAAAAATAATGACTTTCTCATAAAAAATCACCAATTGAGCCCAAATAGATCTACACCATTTCCTGAAGCAAATGGAACTGAATTTCCTGAAGCAAATGCTAACTCAGCTCAAAATCATTACAATGAGAGCAGGCGTGGGCATGGGCGTGGCCAAAGAAGAAACTACCAGCAACAAATTGAAAATAAACATTAAGCCACCAGCCGTGGAATTCGAATAACGAAGAATCAAAAGAGAAAAGTTCAAAGGAGTTCGAAGATAAATGTTATAGATGTAGGGTGGAAGGACATTGGTCTCGTACCTGTCGTACAACAAAACATCTTATGGTTTTTTACCAAAAATTGATGAAGGAAAAAATAAAAATAAAGAAAAATTTTGTGGATACTGATGATCCAGTTGATATAACTCACTTGGATGTCTGTAACACCCCAAAATTTAGCCTAATAAAGATTTTTAGGAGATTAAGTGTAGTAACCCGTAACCCAATAAAGTGATTAAGAAAATTAATCATAATTAATATTCCTAATGTTCGGACGGCCCGATGAGAAGACCTGAGGATCCGAAGACGTTCGGACGGCCCGTCGGCAGGTTCGGAGGATCCGAACAGGGACATGGCTTACGTCATTAATTACGTCAGCAACGTGACATCATGGCTGACGCATTGATGGGACTTCGGACGCCCCGAAGTAGGGATCGGACGCTCTGATCGTGTTCGGAGGCTCCAAACTGGGTTTGGACGGCCCGAACTTCGGCTATAAATAGAGGGTACGAGAGCTCATTTCACTCGCACCTCTCATCTCTTCTCTCTAGATTTCTAGGCCTTCTAACTCAGATTTAGGGAGATCTAGGCGTCCTAAGAGGAATCCGGATGTGGCATAGCGATCCCGGCGTCGTAGCGGAGCTGTGGCCTAGTTTTGAGGCAAGCGACAAAAAAGGGCTGACGACGGACGCAGGTATAGATTTGGCTTTATAAAAATATTTAGGAGTATGAAATAGCTTATTTAAGGCTTTTAGAGCTTATTTAATGATTCATGGATGTTTGCATTGTAGAAACCTTAGTGTGGACTTGTAGGCGTGAGATCTAGACCAGTGGTGCTAGGATTTTCCTGAAGTGTTAGAGGTACGTAAGTACTGACCAAGATACCCGGCATGATATATATGCTTATATGTTGCATGAGTATGTCCTATATGTTTTACCATGTTTTACGGCTTTAGCACATGCATATTTTTACGGTTGACTATGCTTGTATGATGTGAGTCATTGACAGTTTCCATCGGTGAGGGGTTACTCCTTATGGATTTGTGTCCGGAGAGACTCAGCCCCTGGTTTTGCTATCACTAAGAGCAGCCACGACGGTGGGTTTTGATGCTATAGTTGATAGGAGAATATACAAGTACCCCGTGGAGTCGCTCTCTTAGCACAGTACTGTATATTCATGGCGCCCTGAGTAGACTGTTTTATCCAGTATTTTAAAGTCATTTGCTTGCTGCATATTAGTCTATATATCATTGCTTTCATATTGAGCATTTTCGCTCACGCCCCTGTGTTGGTTTCTTTTTGGATTCCTTGTGGCGGGGCAGGTTTGAGGCTGGACGATCCAGGTGACTCGCAGCAGGGTTGAGGTTGTTACCTATTGTAGCGAGGTTTTAGTGGTAGGGTTTGTTACCCTAAGAATTTCGATTTGGTTGTATAAGAGTATTTATACACTATTGTGTCGTTGGTTGTATTCTGTCGATTGGATTTTTTGTATTTTAAATATTCCGCTCTTTACGCTTTTAATTTTAATGCATGCGCTATTTAAACTCTGATTAGGTAGTGGATCCGGGTAGGGTCACTACATTTATTGGTATCAGAGCGCATTGCAACTGGAAATTAGTAAAACGGATTAATACATTATCTGTTATTAATTGACAGATGGCAGATTACGATGAGAGCCACGACAATGGTGGTGATGGTCGTTGGGTCGGTGGAGACAGTCGTCGACATTGCCGTGGACACCGCGAAGAGCAAAGGAGAGTCAGCATGCATAGGTTTATGCAAGTGAGCCCTAAGCCATTAGCAGGAGGTGAGACCCCGGAGGCTGCTGAAGACTGGCTAGATAGGAAGGAGCATTGCTTCAGAGAGTTCCATTTCACAGATGAGGAAAAGATGTAGACTCTTGGTTTTCTGTTAGAGGGACGAGAGAGGAAGTGGTGGAGATCTACTTTCGCACCGTTTGTAGAAGCGAGAGGAGCATCAACTTGGACTGAGTTTTGTACCGCTTTCCAGAGATTGTATTTTCCTCCAGCCCTTCGTCAAGCAAGAGCTAGTGAGTTGCTTGGACTGCGATATGGGACGATGACTATTGAGGAGTATCAGCAGAAGTTCTTTGATCTACTTCCTTATTGCCCGCATATCGCTGAGAGTTCTGTGGCCAAGTTTGATCATTTCCTTCAGAGTTTGAACCCTGAAATTCATCAGATGGTTGCTGTTGGGAGCGACATGACCTATGAGGGTTTAGTGGACCGTTGCCATCAAGCTGAGGACAGTATACGGAGGAACCGGTCTATGATTCCTTCCTTTTCATCATGACCGTCTAGTTCTTTGGGTCCGAGGGTCCAGTCTTTCAAGAAACAAGGTGGTACTTCTTCTTCTTATTCCGGATCTGGCGGAGTGCAGCGTTTCGGTAGCCAGAGGATGAGCCGACATCGTCAGTGCAAGCAGAGGCATCCTGCAGGACCGTGCCCTATTTCGGCCAGCGCATGTTACTAGTGTGGTCAGGAGGGACATATGAAGAGGGACTGCCCTATGTTGATAGGAGTGGCTAGTGGTTCCAGAGGTTCTCAGGCGACAGTACAGCAGTCGCAACATCCTTCTCATCAGCAACACCAGCAGTCGCAGCCATCTCCACGACAGACTTCTTCCGTGGTCATTCTTCCTTATGGCCATGCGTTCAGGGGCAAGTCTTTTCACCAAACCAGGAGCAGGCGGAGGCAGACAGCGACAGGATGATCGCAGGTACCTGTAGTTTATGTGGTTTTCCTGCGTATGTTTTGATTGATACAGGTGCGTCACACTCATTCATCTCATCACGTTTTGCTAAAAAGTATAGATTGTCGTTTATTCCTTTAGACGTGTTGTTAGTGGTCTCTACTCCGATGGGTAGCGAGGTCTTAGCTAAACCTCTAGTGGTTGGTCGCTCTTTGGATTTCGAGGGGTATCAGCTTAGTGCTAACCTGATGATCCTAGCTATGGAGGATTTAGACTGCATTATTGGGATTGATCTCTTGACTACCTACAGAGCGATAGTGGATTGCTATCAGAGGTTTGTTCAGTTTCGTCCTGAGGATGGTGAGGCATGGTACTTCTATGGTGAGGGAGCGCAACCCCCGATGCCTGTGGTTTTTGCTCTGAAAGCCCGGCGTGCTTTAGAGTCTGGCGGGGAAGGATACCTTATCTACGCCATCGATGCATCCTTTGGGGGACCAGACATCCAGGAGATACCTGTAGTCCGTGAGTTTTCAGATGTGTTTTCGGAGGAGATTCCAGGCTTACCACCAGTGAGGGAGATCGAGTTTGGCATTGAGTTAATGATAGGGACAACACCGATTTCTAGAGCTCCGTATCGATTAGCACCCTCTGAGATGAGAGAGTTGCAGAGTCAACTTCAAGATCTTCTTGATAAGGGTTACATTCGGCCGAGTGTTTCGTCATGGGGAGCCCCAGTCCTTTTTTTTAAGAAGAAAGATGGGTCGATGCGTCTTTGCATAGACTATCGACAACTTAATCAAGCGACGGTGAAGAATAAGTATCCTCTTCCGTGGATAGATGATCTGTTTGATCAGTTACATGGTACTTCTGTTTATTCGAATATTGATTTGCGGTCGGGATATCACCAATTGAGGGTTAGAGATGAGGATATCTCTAAGACAACATTTTGTACACGGTATGGTCCCTACGAATACTTAGTGATGCCGTTTGGATTGACGAATGCTCCATCAATATTCATGGATTTGATCAACAGAGTATTTCGCGACTTTCTGGATAAGTTCGTGGTAGTGTTCATCGACGATATCCTTGTGTATTCTCGTAGCGTTGACGAGCACGTGTTCCATCTCCGTACAATATTGCAGATACTGAGAGAGAGATAATTGTATGCTAAGTTGAGCAAGTGTAAATTCTGGATTGATCGAGTTGTCTTTCTTGGTCATGTGATTTCACAAGACGGTGTTTCCGTTGATCCTAGTAAGACGGAAGCCATTTTGAACTGGTCGCGTCCGACAACAATTTCAGAGATTCGTAGTTTTCTTGGGATGGCAGACTACTACCGGAGATTCATGGAGAACTTTTCTCAGATTTCCAAGCCTTTGACGCAGCTGACGAGGAAGGATGTACCTTTAGTTTGGACGTCGGAGTGCGATGAGAGTTTTCACGAGTTGCGACGCCGTCCGACTACAGCTCCAGTGTTGGCTCTACCGTCTGGATCAGGTTGCTTTTTAGTTCACACTGATGCTTCTCTCCAGGGTTTGGGATGTGTGTTATCGCAGAGAGGTCATGTGATTGCCTATGCCTCTAGGCAATTGAAGTTTCATGAGGAGAACTATCCCGTACACGATTTAGAGCTTGCAGCCATCGTCTTTGCTCTTAAGATATGGCGTCATTATTTGTACGGTGAGAAGTTTGAGATCTTCACTGATCGTAAAAGTTTGAAGTACTTGTTCACTCAGGCCGAGTTGAACATGAGGCAGTGTCATTGGATGGATTTGCTGAAGGACTACGATTGTGAGATCAAGTACCATCGAGGCACTTCTAATCCAGTTGTGGATGCTCTTAGCCGCAAAGTTTACGTGAGTTCGCTTCGTACCAGCTCAATTGCGTGAGTGGTAGATGAGTGTTGTTCCTTGGGTTTCACTTTTTGGCATAAGAAGGAACAACAGGGGGTTCGCGTTTCGTTAGTACTTGCCGAACCAGCCTTGTATACTCGTATATGTGAGTCGCAGGCCGTTGATCTGAAGACGTAGAAGTTAGCCCATTTGGCTCAAGATGGGAATAATTCTGGTTTTCATTTGCAGAATGATGGTCTGTTGTGTCTCTCTAGACGTGTGGTAGTTCTTGATGATTCCACATTACGAGAAGAGATTCTGTCACAGGCTCACCGTAGTAGATTTTCTGTGCATCCAGGCAGCATGAAAACGTACAAGGATCTACGTACGAGGTTCTGGTGAAAAGGAATGAAGTGCAGTGTTTATCAGTTTGTGTCTCGATTCCTTGTATGTCAGCAGGTCAAGGCAGAGTTTCGATGACCCGGTGGTTTGCTTCACAGCTTAGAGATTCCAGAATGGAAGTGGGAGCATGAGACGATGGATTTTGTCAGCCACTTACCTATGTCTTCTAGAAATTGTGATGCTATTTGGGTTGTTGTTGATCGATTGTCAAAATCCGCGCATTTCATGCCTTACAATCGGGACTTTACTTTCGATCGGATGACACGTTTATATGTGCAAGAGGTTGTTCGTCTGCATGGAACTCCGTTGAGTATTGTCAGCGACAGAGATCCGAGGTTTACCTCTAAGTTTTGGGGTAGCTTCCAGCGAGCTCTTGGCACTACTCTGAGTTTGAGTACAGCTTACCACTCGGAGACTGACGGGCAGAGTGAGAGGACTATTCGTACTCTCGAGGATATGCTTCGAGCTACAGTGATGGATTTTGGTCCAGCGTGGCATGACCACTTGGCGTTAGTGGAGTTTGCTTATAACAACAGTTACCACAGCAGCATTGGCATGGCACCATTCGAGGCCTTATACGGACGTCGTTGTCGTACGCCTTGGTTTTGGGACGAGGTTGGCGAGCGTCAAGTCGAAGGTCCTCAGATGATTCAGCAGATGACCGATGCAGTGGAGATGATTCGTAAAAGGATTAAGACAGCCCAGGATTGACAGGCTAGTTACGCTAACACTCACCGCAGACCATTACATTTCGAGGCAAGTGAACGTGTGTTTCTGCGAGTGTCACCTTTCCGGAAGGTGATGAGATTTGGACTCAAGGGCAAGTTGTTGCCGAGATTTATCGGTCCGTTCGAGATTCTTGAGAAAGTTGGAGACATGGCTTATCGTCTAGCTTTGCCACCGTATCTTTCCAGTATCCATGATGTGTTTCACGTGTCTTTGTTGAGGCAGTACGTGGTGGATGAGTCGCACATCTTGCATCCGACTGAGGTGCAAATGGATCAGGATTTGTCCTACGTGGAGAGACCTCTCAGGATTCTTGACAGGAAGGACAAGGAGCTTCACAATAAGAGCATACCTCTAGTGATGGTGCAGTGGCAGCGTAGGGGAACTAAAGAAGCAACTTGGGAGCTGGAAATCCGAATGCGAGCCGAGCATCCAGAGTTGTTTTGATATTTTGTACTTTTCTTTGTAAGGAAGATTTGTACTTTTTAATGTTGAATTGTAATAAAGAACATTGTTTGACTTTTCGAGTTTTCCTCTAGACTTAAATTTCGAGGATGAAATTTCTTTAGGGGGGAGAATGTAGTAACCCGTAATCCAATAAAGTGATTAAGGAAATTAATCATAATTAATATTCCTAATGTTCGGATGGCCCGATGAGAAGACCGAAGGATCCGAAGACGTTCGGACGATCCAAAGTGAAGTTCGGAGGCTCCGAAGACGTTCGGACGGCCCGTTGGCAGGTTCGGAGGATCCGAACAGGGATAGGGCTTACATCATTAATTACGTCAACAAGGTGATGTCATGGCTGATGCATTGATGGGACTTTGGACGCCCCAAAGTAGGGATCGGATGCTCCGATCGTGTTCGAAGGCTCCGAACTGGGGTCGGACGGCCCGAACTTCGGCTATAAATAGAGGGTCCGAGAGCTCATTTCACTCGCACCTCTCCTCTCTTCTCTCTCGATTCCTAGGTCTTCTAACTTAGATCTATGGATATCTAGGCGTCCTAAGGGGAATCCGGAAGTGGCATAGCAATTCCGGCGTCGTAGCGGAGCTGTGGCCTATTTTTGAGGCAAGAGACAGCAAAGGGCTGACAACGAACGCAGATATAGCTTTGGATTCCTAAAAATATTTAGGAGTAGGGAATAGCTTAGTTAAGGCTTTTAGAGCTTATTTAATGATGCATGGATGTTTGCATTGTTGACACCTTAGTGTGGACTTGTAGGCGTGGGATCTAGACCAGTGGTGCTAGGACTTGCCTGTAGTGTTAGAGGTACGTAAGTACTGACTGAGATATCCGGCATGATATATATGCTTATATGTTGCATGAGTATGTGCTATATGTTTTACCATGTTTTACGGCTTTAGCACATGCATATTTTTACGGTTGACTGCATCTGGTATGATGAGATTCATTGACAGTTTCCATCGGTGAGGGGTTACTCCTTATGGATTCGTGTCTGGGGAGACTCAGCCCCTGGTTTTTCTATCACTAAGAGCGGCCATGACGGTGGGTTTTTACGCTATTGTTGATAGGAGAATATACAAGTACCCCGCGGAGTCGCTCTCTTAGCACGATACTGTGTATTCATGGAGCTCTGAGTAGACTGTTTTAACCAGTATTTTAAAGTCATTTGATTGCTTCATATTGGTTTATATATCATTGCTTTCGTATTGAGCGTTGTCGCTCACACCCCTGTGTTGGTTTCTTTTTGGATTCCTTGTGGCAGGGCAGGTTTGAGGCTGGACGGTCTAGGTGACTCGCAGCAGAGTTGAGGTTGTTACCTGTTGCAGTGAGGTTTTAGTGGTAGAGTTAGTTACCCTAAGACTTTTGATTTGGTTGTATAATAGTATTTATACACTATTTTGTCGTCGGTTGTATTCTGCCGATTGGATTTGTTGTATTTTAAATATTCACTACAAGAAAAAAAGGCTATAGTGACATTGAGAAATGTCATTATATTCCACTTTTAGTGACATTAAAGTTTTAGTGACATCTCCAAAAGATGTCCTCTATTCTAATGTCGTCTTAGCCTTGCTGACATTATGTAATGTCATTATATGATATTAATGTCAACTTCATAGGTGTCCTAAAAAAAATAATATAATGACAATTTGACATGTCAGGAAAATTCATCTTTTAATGATACTTATATTTGTCTTGTTATATTGATAATAATGACATGTTTATGTCTCCTTTAAAATCATTTATAAAGACACTTACAAGTGTCAGGAAAACCCATCTTTTAATGACACTTATATTTGTCTTGTTATAATGGTAATAATGACAAGTTTATATGCCCTTTAAAATCATTTATAAAGACACTTACAAGTGCCACGAAAACCCATATTTTAATGACACTTATAATTGTCTTGTTATAATGGTAATAATGACAAGTTTATGTGCCCTTTAAAATCATTTATAAAGACACTTACAAGTGCCATGTATTTCATTTATAATGACAATAAAAAATGTCATTAAAGATAGTTTATAAGGTCAATTAAAAATGTTTCGTTATGTAATTTATAGTGACACGTATAAATGTCCTTTATACTTATCTATATAGACATTAAACTTTGTCATAAATAGTTATTTATAATGACTTTTAATTTAAAATGTCATCATATGAGTTCTATTATTATATTTTTATATACATGATTTTATACGTTATTGTGACACAAAGAATTGTCATATTATAATACCGTCCAATTCCAAGATTTTTATTATATAATTCACGCATTTAAAAAATGAACATAAATACAAATAAAATTTTTAAAATAAAAATCAAAATGACTAATCAATATTTGACATTCATCTTGCATTAATCAATAATGTGCAATATTAATGAAAAATTTGTCACATCAAAAAATATCCAAAAATATTCACACCAACGTACCTAATATTCAGTTTAAGAACAAATAAAAAAACCAAGTCTCAAGAAAAATATCTGCAAACTTGTACTGCATCTTCAACCATCCCATCTTAAACGAAATCCAAAAATTGTCACCTATAATAAAAATTCATATATTTGTTTAAATATAATATAATGTATAAAATATTCACATAAATAAAAAAATCGAAATTTAAATTCAAACTAATGAATATCATACCAAATAAGACACTGATAAGCTGACATTTCCAAATTCAACTAATAGAAGTCTTCTTGATTAACTTTCAACTGCAAATACAAATGATATTGGTTTAAAAAGACAATAACATGACAATTGACAAGTATATAGAATAAATAGTTAATTGAAAATCAAATATCATACCAAATGAGAAGGCCAAGCTATCATTCCTCCAAGCGCATCTCCAAAATTCTGTAAAAGATCATATGGCCTAATCAAACTCTCTTCCTTTTCTAAGACAACTAAAACTTGTATTTCACACCAATTTGGTCCTAGCATCTGTCTCCCAACTTCAATATTAGCATCCATGCCACGAACAACTCCTTTTGCCACAATTTTCGTCGAATCAAATAGACTTTGTAACGAGACAGAACATCCAATCTACATGAAAATGCAAAAGAAGGAATTTGATGAAGACAAATAATATGGTACAGTGAATGAATAACAAGGAAGAAGGGTCAAATTAATCGGCATACTCCCAACAAATTCTAAACAAATATTATTTGCAGGGTTAACTGATTGGCTGCCAATACAAAAACAAATATTCCACACTAAAGCCAAAGAAATCAGCATGTTCCCATCAAATTTACAATAAACTTTTTGTTGAAAAGAAGAGGCTGTACATAGCAGATTAGTCAAGTTCACCCATGGGCCAAAACAATCAGCCCATATATAATGTCTACACTGGAGGCACAAGGCCTAGAAAGATAGGAAACGTTGGACATTACAGAATTTAGACAGGATGTCAAAATTTAGTAGATAGAACAAGAACATAGGAAGGCACCTCAAGCAAACAAAAATCTAGAAAAAAACATAGCAGGCAAAGCTCAAGAGCATTCAATTGATCAAAGAAATGAAAATCATTTATGCATAGAACAAGAACATAGGCAGGCACCTCAAGAAAATGAAAATCTAGGAAAAAACATAGCATGCAAAGCGCAAGAGCATTCAATTGATCAAAGAAATGAAAATCATTTATGCATAGAACAAGCATAGGCAGGAACCTCAAGAAAATAAAAATCTAGAAAAAAAACATAGCAGGCAAAGCGCAAGAGCATTCAATTGATCAAAGAAATGAAAATCATTTATGCATTTAACTGATGTTCTTAACCCGAAATTCATAAAGCAAAAAATTGAAAAATACTTTACCCTCAAAGATAAACTAGCTGGATCAGAAAGTAATGGACTGCTAGATGATGGTGTATGCTGCATATTGTTGTAGTTTGAACCAAGGTCCTTGTTTGGTTGACTCAAAAACTTTGATTCTAACATTGCAATGTGTTGACCTTGCTTTCTAATTTGCTCATCCATTTTTTCTAACAGTGTCTTTTGCTCCATCACTATTCGGTTGCATGTACTACGACTTGGAACTTCTCCCCATAAATCAGTTGTTTTAACACCATCACCAAGCATACGCACTCGGCCAGGTCTATCTGGTCCCATGATCTGAGCAAAAATGTCATTTTGACCTATCTGATCATCCTCATCTTCATGAAGTTGATTTTCCAGTTCTTTCATTGCAGCCTATACCAAAAATTCAAACCATAATTTATACAAAATGATGATGAAACAAATATCTTTGAAATTAATGTACTTTAAATTTATAATGAAACTTACCAATTTTTCTGCCACAATATTGCTCGAGGGACTTCCACTGGCATGAGTGAAGCAGGCATAAAATAATTCAACTCGTGATGGAAGCCGCCCATTTTTTTTTCTCTAAAATTACAATAGGTTATCAATTTATACATTCTAATGCATGAAAAACTAAAATAAATTGAGAAGAGAAATTACCAATTTTTGTTGCATTTGAGCGAAAGATCTTCTTCCAGTTGTCTGATTCATTATCTTTTGCTTTCGAGCAATTTTATTTTTTTCACTTCTCTCCTAATACATTAAATTAAAATTCATACAAAAAAACAAAAAATATATGAAAATTTTTCTAAATAATACATTCTTTTGATACTCATGCAGGAACTGCAACAATAAAACACCCATTTTCACAATCTTTTGGCCTCAACGTTAATGACAGAGGAAAACATTTAAATTTTAAACGCAATATCTCATCATAATACGTATCAATTAACTTTGCTAAGTTCATTTTACACACATAAATTAATACATACCTTTGATTTTTCTGTGTTCCAGTGAGCAACTAGTTTCACATATTGTTCAACAAAGGCTCTTTGATCTCTTTTTTGCAAAAGAACTTGTATTGGCAACTCAGGATCATAATACTTTTTTTTTTAGTTCTGACTTCCAGTTTCTCCATTTTTTTGCTATTGAATTGAGTGTCCAACTCTCTGTTCCAGGAGGAAGATCGTACTTTTCCTGTGAAGATATCCAAACAATTTAGCTTATAATAGAAATTTAAGTAATAATTAAATTATGCAATAACATTTCAATTACCTTTATTACATCTAACATTTTTTTCTTAATATCTAATGGCATTTTATGCCAACCTTCCACGTCGATCGGACAATATTTACCATTTCTTGCCAAAGTACCCAAAAAGTCAGTAAATTTATTTCTTCTTGATCCTATAGGACGCCCCATATCATCACATTGAATCTTAATGCGTGGCAGCGTACTAGGTCGACCCCAAATTTCTTTCATAAATGTAGGGCCTCTAATCTTTTTCTCAGCATCATCATATTCACTTTCACTATCAACATCTAGATAGACAAAGGAAAATAAATTCTTGAATACATATAGTGAAACAAATTATTACATTCTTCTTATAATTTACCTTGATCATATTCTTCATCCATAAAATCAGTTTGGTCTTGAATCGTATTTTCAAAATTTCGGTTAATGCTGGATGTGATCTTAGATGTCAAACCTGTATATTTGAATATATGATAAATAAAATATGAAGTATTATACTAAGTTACATCTAAATTTCAACATTGGAACTAAAAATCTATAATTTCATGTCTTTCTATATCTTAGTTTTAGGATATTACCTTGAAACTCAAGGTGATTCTTATTTGAAGCATCATGTATTTGAATAACATTTTGATCTTTTTCGCTAGTTGCCGTGATACCAACTTCCCTTGCATGATAGACTTGGAGAAAGTTCATAACATATAAAGGAAAAATGTCAAATAAGAATTATACACAAGCAACCAATAATTTTTTGATGTATAAAATGATATGCTACCTTTCTCTTTTAAATTTCCAGCTGCGTGATTGTGGATCATAATCCGGGATTGAGTATTTGTCAAATCTTGAAGTTGAAAATGAGATTTTCCAACACTTCTACTCTTATGAGTCATTCCTATAAAAACAAGACATATAAGATAAATAAAGCATGAAATAAGCATAATAGAGAATTATATCCAAACTTAATCAATTAAAAAAAACCCATAAGTTTCATCTCTTTTTTTTACATCTAATACCTCGTACATCATTTTGTTGCTGTATTGAACCTTTATCCATTTGGTTATTCAACATATCTTTTATGTTTTGACATTCTGCACAAATATTAGTTAAACAAAAATATAAGCAAATTTAGTTTATAATTATAAGCAAGAAAGTTGTAACCTTTTCCATTGTCATTCATGCTACCAAGTTCCCTTATAACACCGACTTCTGCATAATATTTAAAAAAATTCACAAGGTCAAATAAGAATTATACACAAGCAACCAACAAAATGTTATGTATACATAAAATGAGACGTTACCTCTTTCTTTAGAATTGCGAATTGCATGATTGTCAATAATATGTGATTGTGCAAACTCATTCTGAAGTTCAAAACGAGGTTTTCCAACGGTTTTAAACTTATGAGTCATTCCTATAAAAAAAAAATTAAAAACTGCATATTTTCATATTGGATAAACAAAACATTAAGTAAACATTGCACATATCCAAACTTAATCTTTTGATCTTAAACACTATGCTTCATATACTTTTTGTATCGAATACCTTGTGCATCATTCTGTTGCTTCTTTGAAGCTTCATCCATTTGGTTATTCATCACATTTAGTTTGTTTTGAAATTCTGCAAAAGTAACGATTACACAAAAATATAATCAAGTGTAATTATTAATTACAAACAAGAAAGTTCTAACCTTTTTCGCTAGCTACCATGCTACCAAGTTGCTTAGCAAGACCGACTTTAACTAAATAAAAAACATTCATACAAAATGAAAAATAAAATAAGAGTTATACAAAATTAAGAAACATATCCTTAATGCATAATTTGACATGTACCTCTTTTTGAATTTCGAGCTGCGTGATTGGCAACCATAATTCGAGGTTGTGCGTCTATCTCACCTTGATGTTGAAAATGAGATTTTCCGACAATTTTACCCTCTTGAGTCATTCCTGTCTAGAGAAAAATTACAATTACAAATAAACATAAATTTAGTTGCATCTCCTTTGATATGAAATTAAAAAAAAAGTCTACAATGAAAAAAATAATAAAATTCACAATGCCATCATTCCTCAAGTATCTAGAAATCCACTCTAGTACTATAACTTTATATAAGATTAATTAAACATAAAAAAATATACTATAGAAAAAATTTCATTGTAATCTAAATCTCATCATGTATCAATATCAATTTCCTCTCCTGCAACGCCATCCCGAACCCAAACGACTTCTTGGTTATCATCGTCTGTAGGATTACCAACACAACTTTGAAGATATGAATCAACATCTGCAAGAGGTTGCATCTTATACTTTGCTCTTGCATCAGTGGTGATAACAACATGCCAATTACAATCAAGTGGATCTTCCACATAAAAAACTTGCATGGCCTGAGATGCTAATATATAAGGCTCGTTGTTGCGCTTCACATTTGTAAAATTAGCCAACACAAAACCATCATCATCCAATTTTAGTCGTTTGCCTTTGGAAACCCATTCACATTCGAATAAAACAACTCTTCGACCTCCACCATAATCTAGCTCAATCACGTTTTTCAAAATCCCATAATAATCAAGTTCACTTGATATTGGATTTTGATCTCTTATACTTGAATAACTTGAAGTAGTGGCCCGAACAATTACACCACAATTCTGTGTTTTTCTCTTGCGTTCAACTTCTTTTGTATGAAACCTAAATCCATTTGAAACAAATTTTGCATATTGTATCCCTATGAAATTCGGGCCTCCGGCAAGTGATTTCAGATCATTTGTTACCGGATAATCTTGTGGAAGATTTATATTTTCAATCTATCACACAAGAACAAATTGTTAAATTTTGTATGAAAAAATCAGAATATATAAATCTAATTAAGCTTACAACAAAAACTTACATGTTTGGCAAACCAAGAGGCAAAAGACTCACTATGCATACGTTCAATTTGGTGTGGAGGAAGACCAGAATGACTAAGATTCAAAATCTCACGATGTTCCCTGAAATTTAAGAACGGTAATTGGATAAACAATGATGATTATATATTTAAATGAAATATAAATATATAAAAACATACTGTATGTAGGATTGTATGTGATGACAATTGAATAACACATATTGATGTGCCTTCTTTAATGTCTCATCATCAAACTTTGTTGCAATGGCCTTTCCGATTGCATAACTAGAGTTTGTAAACACATCCAATGCGAGTGTTGAGTCGATAGTTGTATCATCATTTCTTGTCGATTGATTGAATTTTGTCTCTACATAATCAGCTAAATATAAAGAACAGAATTTCAAACATTCTTCAGCCAAATACCCCTCAGCAATGGATCCTTCAGGCCTGCTCCTATTTCTGACATAAGACTTCAATGTCCCCAAGTACCTTATATCAAAAACATAAATTTTGTATTATTTAGCAAAAATACTATCTTAAATAAACAGTTAATAAGATTTGTTTTTTTTACCTTTCAAATGGATACATCCATCGGTAGGGAACTGGTCCAGCAAGTTGTACTTCAGTAGCCAAATGTACGGTTAAATGAATCATTATGTCAAAAAATGAGGGAGGAAAAATCTTCTCTAATTGACACAAGATCACCACAATATCTGTCCTAAGACGAACCGCATCAGTAGGAGAAATTACTTTACAACATAGCTCTCTAAAATACCTGCTCAATTTAATCAAAGGAGTCCGTACTAATTTAGACAAAGTTCTACGTAGTGCTACTGGCAACAACTGCTGCATCAAAATATGGTTGTCATGGCTTTTTAGACCAATTAATTTTGCTGGTTTCAGTTGAACACATCGTGAAATGTTAGATGCATAGCCATCTGGAACTTTAACTTTTTTCAAAACCTTGCAAAATATACCCTTCTCTTTTTTCCCCATTGAATAACATGCTGGAGGAAGAGAAACTCTACTTGGTCCTTTCTTGATAGGATGAAGTGCTGAACGTATGCCAATTTCTTGCAAATCAAGACGAGATTTAATATTATCTTTTGTTTTCCCTTTCATATTCAGCAATGTCCCGCAAATTGATTCACATACATTCTTTTCAATATGCATAAGATCAAGATTGTGACGTATCACATTATCTTTCCAATATGGTAAATCGAAGAAAATACTCATCTTTTTCCAATTGTATGGCAGTTCTGGATTATCATCAACGGTTTTTCCGAATTTCAATTTAAAATTTTTCAACTCGTTGATCACTTCGTCTCCAGAAAGTAAGGGTGGTGGTCTTCCATACTCTTCAGTTCCATCAAAATGTTGAGCATTTTTGCGAAACTCATGGTCACTGTTCAAAAATTTGCGGTGACCCATATAGCAGTATTTCTTGCCATTTTTTAACCAGCGTGCATGTGTAAATTTGTGGCACACCGGGCATGCAAATTTACCTTTGGTACTCCACCCAGATAAGGTTGCATATCCAGGAAAATCACTTATCGTCCATAACAATGCGGCATGCAACTGAAAATTTTGCTTGGTTGATGCATCATATGTCTCCACTCCTACTTCCCACAAATCCTTCAAATCTGCAATAAGGGGCTGCAAGTATATGTCGATGTTATTTCCAGGAGCAGATGGACCAGGTATTAACAACGATAACATAAAGTATGGTTGTTTCATACACATCCATGGCGGAAGATTATATGGCACTAAAACGACTGGCCATGTACTGTGCACCACACTCATGTTTTTGAATGGATTAAATCCATCAGAAGCTAATCCAAGCCTTACGTTCCGGGGATCCTTTGCGAATTCTAGATGATTATGGTCAAACGTTTTCCAAGCTGGGGAATCGGCTGGATGCCGCATGTAACCATCTTTTGTGCGAGATTCAGAATGCCATCTCATATGGACTGCTGTTTTGCACGACATGAACAAACGTTGTAACCTAGGCTTTATTGGAAAATACCATAAAACCTTTCGTGCAACTTTCCTCTTCTCACCACTTGGATCACCTTCAGAAGTTTCCCATCTTGGCTCATCACATGTTTTGCATTTAACTCTTTCTTTGTCCAACCTCCAGTACAAGGTGCAATCATTAGGGCAAGCATCGATCTTTTCGTAGCCAAGTCCTAATTGCTTCATCAATTTCTCTGCTTCATAATATGATTTTGGTAAATCCTTCATGGCATTAGGAAATGCTTCTCTCAACAAATCCAAAAGCATGTCGAAGATTTTATTGGTCATTTTACCAAGACATTTTAAGTGAAGCAAGCGAATGATGAATGCAAGTTTTGAAAATTTCTTGCAGCCTGGATATAACTCTTCTTGCGAATCATCAATTAGTTTATAGAATTTTTGGGCCTCCCCAATTGGAATATCATTATCCTTTTCAAATCCTGATGTATTGTTAATATTTTCGTCGTGTTGTGGGACCCCAAAAGCCTCGTGAACTAGCCCCTCCATATCATCTACATCAGCACGATATGGAACAGAACTAGATACTGAAGATGCACTACTTGATATCTCTCCATGAGCAACCCAGTGGGTATAACCTTTGATAAATCCATCAACCGTCAAATGATCATAAGCATCCTCTCTTGAAACACATATGCCAATCTTACATCTTGCACAAGGACATGCAATTTTTCCATTTACGTTTGCATTAGAAAATGCAAAATCTAGGAAACTCTCCAGTCCTTTTCTGTATTCCTCAGTTTGTCTCGGCAAATACATCCAAGTTTTATCCATCACAAGTTTGATAAAAATATCTACTAACACAAGTTCAAAAAACAAATATATAATATATGTATATATATGTGGAGTATGAATATCAAACAAAGACATACAATTATAAATTATAAACTATAAATATAAGAAATGAGATGATATTAATTTTATAAAATATGTTAAAGAAAAACCACTCCACAATCAACATGTTATATAATAAACTTCTACTTATAAATTAATCTACGTTTAAAATATTAATCTAAAATTACTTCACTCATAATTAATTGGCGAGAACATTACTAAAATAAATTTACATGCAACATCTTAAAATAAAAATTTATTTCCTCATAATTAAAATAAAAATTTTTTTCCTCATAATTAAATTGACACAAGAAAGTAATTTATAACATATCAAGGTGGAAGCATCGATCTAAGCCAGATTTCGTTAATTTGGTAATTCAGTTTATTTTTATAACTATTGCCTATTGGTACTGTTTCATTTTTTATATTAATTTTAAAAAAAAGATATTTTTTGACAAATATTATTATTTTATGTATTAATAAATAAAATTTATAATATTCATAATATTATATTATGTATATAAATATATACATTTTTCTTAGCTCATTCATACAGTTACGTACGTTATTATTTTAATTGTGATGAAGTATTCCATAAATAAACTTATCTAATTACCCATCTCAGAATATTCTTTAGTACACCCCAGATTTCAATCAACAAAACAATATTTGATGCAAATAAAGATTTTCATGTTTCAATTACTTTACAAGACAAAGAAATCCCAAACATATTGTTCCAAAAAATCCAAATCAAACAAATAATATCCTACCAACATCTACTTGTTTACAAAACTTTTAAGTTCCAATGGAAATTTGATGCAGCTAGTGCAATAAATTCAAATGCTTGCAACTACTTTACAAACATATAATTGTCAACTTCTTGCAATAAATTTACAACATTTATATGTCTCTCTAAATTTTTTATCCTCTCAAGAAATCTAGATCCATCAAATCTTTTGCTTGAGAAATTATTTCAATCACATGGATTTATTACTACCCATCGTGGCAGCAACCCACATGCATTTTCAGCATGGCATCCCAAATACTTTATTGGCTTTATATTAGATATTATTGATTCATTATTTTACGTGTGATAACTAAGGAATTGAAAATAAATTAGCACATGATAGCTGTTGCCCACTCACTAAAATAAAGCCCCCAACAGTTCTTTATGAGCTCACACTAGCAAGAATTTCTATATTCACAAAAAACTAGAAACTCACAGTTCCAGGAACTAACAGATTCATAATGATATGAGTTGTGGACTGAGAAAACTTACATAATTTTACAGAAACCAAATTTAATAAAATGGGACAGAAATTATAGTTTACAATATGCTTCGCTCCAGAAAGTGAAAAAAAGCAAAATAAAATGGCAGTCAATACAAAACCAGAGGTTTTTTTTAAAAAAACAAAAATATGCATTGCACATACTATGTAGTGAGACTCAAAACTATGTTACTGAGACTCAGAACTATGTCCATTGAAATTATTTTTCTATCCAAACAAGTACGGTGATGAAACTTGCAATGTAAATGAAACAATTTCTAACGTGTTCAAATCTTTTGATTTAATGGCTCTTCATGATTAGACTGTGATGCTGAACAGGTAATCTAGGATTACCAACAGCTTTCTCAGTCTCCTCATGGATCTGCACCGGAGTTAACATCGCAAACTCACAAGCCCTGTCTTGTGGCAGAAACTAACAACCATTTCGAAAGAAATAGGGCCAATACAAAACCAGTTTACAATATGCATTGCTACTACTATGTTAGTGAGACTCAAAACTGCCTACAACCCAAGACTTGATCAAATCAAATCGATTCGAACCAGGGCAGTGCGATTCTTGATAAATTAATTAGTTGAGTTTGAAGAACATATATAGCACCAATAAAACCTCACCGATCAGTCTGCTAGATCAATGAAAATATATTGGATCGAATTTTACACTTCATGAAAACCAAAACAAAATAAATAACATACCTGAGCAAGATGGCGGCGTTGGTGACAGACGGTGCAAAAGCCGTTGATGGGTGAAGACGTAGGCAGCCTTTCCCTGCATTAAAATTGAAATCTTTTATCAAGTTGAACGGGAAACTGGAATCTTGGCTTCGTCAAAGTTTGAAGAAAATGGCACTGAAAAAACCTTACTTGGCAGGGTGAACTAGAAAAGATCAACAGCCTTGCCGTGAACCAAACTTGAATCCCGGCAGATAAGACTCTACTGATAGGAAAATAATCGATAATTGGTAGTTAGATGAATTTTAACACTTCATTGAAACCAAAAACAAAAAAACAAAATCAACAACAAACTCAAGCAAAATGATTGAAAAACATCACGATGCCGAGAAACACAATTCTCCTACGGATAAAAATTTTCTTTGTCAAATTGAAATCTCTTTACCACCTTAAATCACATAAATCAACAGCAAATGCCCAAAAAAAGATCACAAAACTTGAGACTAGGCTATGTATTGCGAGAGAAGGGAAAAGAAATAAGAACCTCGGCGGCGGCACAACGATGGCGGCGCTGGTGAAGAGACGGCGTAAGAAGCGGTGATGGAAGAAGATGTCGAGGATAGGGAGGATCTGGCGGAGCCGGGATATCGATTCGTGAGTGAGATTTTGGAGATTGCGATGGAAAATCTTAAGCGCCACTCCAGAAAAAAAATTGGAGATTTTTAGGCGGGGTCATTGATCGATATGGAGGGAGAGGTGAATTAATTAGGTGTATAATTTTATTGGCATTTTTAATATTGTACTGACATTTTTAATATTGTCATCATAATATACATAATATGGTGAGAGATTCTTTTCCAAAAAAAAAATTATAAAGGAAGAGAAATGAAAAATAATTTAAGCCTAAAAATGGCTCATACTTTTACTGAAATTTTTTAATATTGTCATCATTATATATTTAATAGGGTTTTTATTTTATTAAAATTTTTATTTTTAAGTAATGTCATTATATGTATATATTTAATGACACTTTTAAAAAAATGTCATTAAGAAAGTGTCACTATAGGTGTTTTTTCTTGTAGTGATTCCGTTCTTTATGCTTTTAATTTTAATGCATGCGTTATTTAAACTCTGATTAGGTAGTGGATCCGGGTAGGGTCGCTATATTAAGATTGATAACCAGAGATTATGAAATTTGAGGATTTAATTGATATTCGATCAGAGACTAAATTGAAATTTTTGAGAATTCAGGGACCAAAGTGCAATTTTGCCAATTTGACTTGGTCAATTATAATTAAGGGAGTGAGAGGCGTGTCATCACCATTATTCCTTCCTTCCTCTTTTCTCTGGGCCGATCCACCATAGCCTCTCCTCTCCAAGCTTTCGAATTCCATTTCGTGCTCGTTCCGTCCGATAGAATTTCACTCCAAATGTATATTCGTGATCACGGCTGCGAGAGTTTCGTTGTACAGTAAGTTTCTCTTCGATCGGTTATACTTTGAATTTTGGATGTTGTCAGAATTTTATTATTTTTGGATATATCATTCTTGGGCTAGAATAGATCGTATATTCGAAGACGGGTCGAAAAAAGAATGTCGTTTGGATTTGTTATGATTTTATAGGCTAAATTCAAAAAATGGGGTTTAAGATGCTGTTGGAATTTGAATTGTTTTGATGGATTATTGGTGTTAGAAGTTGTATTGGATTGATATATTGCTGTCTGTGATTTTCGGTTAGTCGAATTATAGTCTTTATGCCGCCGATTTGAGATTTCAGAATTTAGGAGTTGATTGATTTTTTGGGCTTGATTTGAATTGGATTGTTTGATATTGAACTCCTTTATATCTCCGTAAAGATTTGGTTGAAGATCCTGAAGTTCAAAATTGGCAGAATTCGAATCGTTGAAGATTTGATCAAGGATTGGTAAAAAGTTTACCTTAATAGTTAAATTTTGATTGAATAGAATTGTGATTGGAAATTCTTGTTTTTATAGCTTGTCCGGATTGCAGCTACGTCGAACCGAAGAAAAATGTAAAATACGATATCGATTGGAAAGGGTTGAATACTCGAGTTTCGATTGATTCTCGAGTCCCTAAATCACATGCATGCATGATTACCTGTTTAGGTTGATTAAATGCATTGAGTTTAGTTTCTTAAATATATTACGATTACCATATGCATTCATATTGAGCCAATAATTTTTTCACTGTTCGAATTAGACAATTTGGGGATTATAGCTGAGGGGCATTTGTAGTTGAGAATAACTCTAATGACCCGACCAACTTTCTATGATGCTCCAAAGTCTAGAGAAGCAAGATATGCCGCATTTACCTCGATCGGGAGAGTCGGTGAGATCGCGGTGATATATCTTGGCCTCGGGATCCCAATTAAAGAAGATATTCCCTTTGATTATCTGAATAGATAATCTTGAACCCTGATGACATGCATTGCATTTTATTGCATTTGTATTGAGTTATTGTTATTCATGTTGTTGATATACTACGTGAAAGTACATGTCAGGTTGTTGATATATCATTTTTGATATATTATTTGATATTGCCTATTTTTTCTCTTTTATTGGGAGTGTTATTCTCACCGAAGTTATCCGGCTATTGTCTTGTCTTTGTATGTGTGCTTGGCAACAGGTGGGGCAGGTTCGAGTCAGAGGCAACATGACTAGACTGGGATGTGATGATAGAAGTGAGGACTTGGTTTTAGAAGTCGAACTTTATATTCAAACTCTTTGTTGTTTTGTATTTGAATTGTAGAACTTAGAATCTGATGCATGTTCTACTAGTTTGATTATTGTAAAACTTTAAAACTTGATGTACTGTTGTTGACAAGTTGTACTGGATTTATGCATGTTGTATATTGAGATTTGAGGATTTTAGATTTGGTTTCGATATGCATGTTTTGCTGTCCGTTCTTTTTTTTTTTTTTTTCAAAAAATTTATAGGGCACGGACCACATGCCTACGTCCGTGTAGGGGTCCGTGTACCTTTGCATTTTGATATTGTTGGAATTTGTTCATGCACGAACCCCGAACATGCATCCATTCATGGGTCCATGTGCTTAGTGTTCAAGACAGTAACTTTGTATTTTTGAAATCTTGGGCACGGACCCGGACACGGAGGGTGCACGGAGTCCATGCATAAACCTTTTCACGGAGGTGTGCACGGGGTCCGTGTATTTTGTGGCCTCCAAACCGTTGGATACAGATTAATGCACGGACCCGGGCACGGAGGGTGCACAGGGTCCATGCATGCTTTAAAGTTTTTTTTTTACCTTTTGTCCGAACTCTCTGTAGATTATTTGAATGATTATTTCTTGATTAGATGATTAGAATCAAGGTCCTCACAATGTATCTAATTTCTTCTCTCATCCTGATGGAAATATAGATCATTTGATTGGTGGTGGTGTGTTAGAAAACAAGGAATATTTGTTTTCTATGGCCTTGTTTCTACTCTGAAGTTCAATTATTTCGTTCTTAGGTTATCATGGTATCGTTTTGTTTTGAATTTCAATTCATGTTTAGGATTTTTGGGGATGTTATCTATTTATTATTTAATAAATTTTATTTATCATTTTATTGAAATTATAGCTTACTGAGTTATATTTTCTTTTAGATTAATGATGAAATATCGCGATGAATTTCTCGCAGACAGTGGTACAACACATACCATCCTTCAAAATAAAAGATACTTTATGGAATTAACATTAGCTGAAAATAATTTTATAACAATATCAGGTGAATCAAAAATTATTGAAGGTTATGGAAAGGAAAAAAATCATTTTACCAAATGATACAAGCCTATATATTGAAAATTCACTATATGCTAGCAAATCCAGTAAAAATTTGCTCAGCTTTAAAGATATTCGCCAAAAAAATACCATATTGAAACATTAAATGAGAAAAATGTTGAATATCTCTGCATTAAATATTTTACATCTGGACAAAAGCATGTAAAAAAAAAATTCTGTGCACTCCCTTCTGGGATGTATTTTACAAAAATAAAAGCAGTTGAATCAAACATTGTCACAAACCAGAAGTTTGTTGACCAACAAAACTTCAAATTATGGCATGATCGACTTGGTCACCCTGGGGCAACAATGGTACACAAAATATTAATTTACTCACGTGGACACTCTTTAAACCAGAAGATTCTTTTACACAATAATTATCCATGAGTTTCTTTTTCATAAGGAAAATTAATTATAAGACCTTCTCCTACAAAGGTGAGTGTTGAAACTCTAACCTTTTTGGAGAGAATTTATGGGGATATTTGTGGTCATATACACCTACCATGTGTACTATTTCGCTATTTTATGGTACTAGTTGATGCATCTACTAGATGTTCACATGTTAGTTTGCTTTCAAGTCGAAATATAACTTTTTCTTGATTACTTGCACAAATTATTAAATTACGAGCTCAATTCCTAGATTATTCCATCAAGACAATTTGTCTTGACAATGCTGCCGAATTTAAATCTCAAGCATTCAATGACTATTGTATGTCAATAGAGATTCCAGTGGAACACTCGGTTGCCCATGTTCATACAAAAAATGACCTCGCAGAATCATTTATTAAGCATTCACAGTTAATTTCCAGACAATTACTGATGAAAAAAAAACTCCCATCTTCTGCATGGGGACATGCCATAATACATGCTGCAACATTGATTCGTATAAGGTCAACTAATTATCATCAATACTCACCAATAGAACTTTCTTATGGTCGAGAACCTGATGTTTCTCACCTTAGAGTATTTGAATATGAAGTACAAGTCCCTCTCTCACCTACACAACGAACCAAAATGGGTCAACAACGTAGACTTGAGATTTACGTGGGATATGATTCACAGTCCATTATTAGATATTTGGAACCTCTAACAGGTGACTTGTTTACTGCAAGGTTTGTAGACTGCCACTTTGATGAGTCGGAGTTTCCAACTCTAGGGGAGGAAAAGTTATATCCTGAAGAACAAAGAAAAAGTTGGACAACCCAGTTGGAGACAAAGTTCGGACCTACCAAACTAGGGGTTCGGAGCTTCCGAAATCAGCTTTGTCAAATCAAGTCAAGTCGCCAATCAGAAAGCCTGTAGTAACCCGTCTCCAAATTGAGATAATCAATGCTTAATTATGATTAATTAAGATAAAACATTATTAAGGGATCCTTAATTGAGTCTAAGGAATTTGAAATGAATTCAGAACGATCGAGAATGGCCCGGTAGAGTTTTGTATATCGGGTAGTTCGGAGGGTCCGAACCAGGATCGGACGCTCCAAACCAATTAGAGCCTTTGGGTCAAAGTTCGGAGGCACTGTGCAGATCGGACGCTCCAAAGAGAGATCGGACGATCCGATCTCATCCGGATAAGTGGATAGACAGAGTGCTAATATTGGACGCTCCGAAGGCTTAGATCGGATGCTCCGATCATATTACGCAAGTCGTGATGTCACATCCAGAACATGTGTTCGGAGGGGGTTGGTTGGAGAGTTCGGACGGTCCGAACTGCGCCTTTAAATAGAGACCAAAGGACTCATTTAGAATTCGAACCTTCATCTCTTTTCTCTCTAATTCTAGTAGTTTTTTAAAATTTTTAGGGGTTTCTAGGCTTCATATTGGGAAGCCGGGAGTGGTGGAGCACTTCGAGGATAGGAGCGGAGCTGTGCCTAAGTTTTGAGGCAGTTTTCATCAGCGGGCTGACTACGGACACATGTATAACTTTGGATCTCTAAAGAGATTAGGGAGTATGTAATGTCTTAGTTAAAGCTTTTAGAGCACAATAAGTGATATAGTAATTATTGCTTATAGGCATGGATTTTGAATACCTGGACTGCTAGAGTTGCTAGGGTGCTTGGGTTTCTCAATTGGGGTACATACGTATTATCCGAGATACCAGGTTGAATATACATGTATTATGTTTGCATGTTTTTTTGTGGCATTATTATGTGCATTGATATTATGCGGCATCATGTACACGTTGAGCTTTATGCCTTGATTTTCTTGGCCTGTAGTAGGGGTCGCTCAGCCCTGTATTTTAGTGGATGGATTTCTATGGATTTGGATCCGGTTATATCCACGAGTTTTATGGTATGTGAGCCACCTCCTGATGCAACGGCCCAACGTGCTACATACCATGGTGCCTTGATTGAGCAGTCTTTTGGATAGGTTTCCAGTACCCTTCATGTTGCATGTGTATGCATTATATATGTATATTTGTACTTCTGTACTGAGCGTTTTATGCTCACGTCCAAGTTTTTTGTGTTGGACACCCAATTCGATAGGACATGACTTAGGTTGGACGAACACGGGGGCAACAGTCGTTGAGCTGCAGTGGTTGCATGGTGTTCCTATTTCTGTTCAGGTTGTTAGATTGGACTTTAGTACTTTCCGTTCGATGGGGTTGTATAATATTTTATTTAGCCCGGTTGTTTTGCCGGCGTATGTTGTATTTATGGTTTAAGTTTTCGCTGGATTTGTTATTTCAATTTAATACTTATTGCATTCTTAATATCTAATTAGTTAATGATTTCAGGTTGGGTCACTACAAAGCCCTATCTGCCTATCGAGAAAACGTTCGGATATTCTAAACTCAGGATCAGAGCTTTCAAAATGTCCAAAGCTACAGAACTCCAATCTTGCTTCCGAAGGGAACAGAACCACCGAACTGTTTCTAGCTCAAGTTCGGATCTTCTGAACTGCTCAAGAACTTGAAATCCTCCGGACCATTTCCGAAGGTCCTGAATCCGATTTTTTGCTAAATAATCTCATCCGAGAATTCCTTAATTATGTTTTAACCATTCTAAACATGCTTAGATAGTTAATCGCCTATTTTTGGAATCGGGTTACTACAACACCCATTATACAGGTATGTGTCATTCTCAAATATTTCCAATGCTTATCGTTCCTTTACCCATAACATCTTTTGTATATCAGAACCATAAATGTATGAGCAGACTTGTAAGGATACTAAATAGATTGAAGAAATGGAGGCCGAAATTTCAACATTAGAAGCAAACAATACTTGGTCTCTCATGCCCCTTCCCTCATGACATCGTCCGATCAGATGCAAATTGTTGTTCAAGATCAAATATTATTCTAATGGCACCATTGAGCGATACAAAGACCTTCTTGTAGCCAAGGGATTCACTCAAAGAGAAGGTATTTATTATCATGAAACCTTCGCTCCTGTCACCAAACTCACCACTTTTTGGTGTCTCCTTGCTCTTGCCGCTATTAATGATTGGAAACTCCATCAAATGGACGTCCAAAATGACTTTTTACATGGAGATATAACCGAGGAAGTATAAATGCATCCTCCTCCGGGTTTCCATCGACATAGGGAGTCACTTGTATGTCGGCTTCACTTTGGTTTGCAACAGTCGCAGGCTGATCATTCTATTTTTATCAAGGTGCGTGGAATCTCATTTACAACTATTTTGTTATATGTCGATGATATGATCATAGCAGGGAATAGTCAAGAGGCCATTGACAATGTGAAAGCCTTTCTTGCATCCCGTTTCAAGCTCAAGGATCTTGGATTGCTAAAATATTTTCATGGGATTGAAATAGCTCGTTCAAAGATGAGAATTTCGATCAATCAACGCAAGTACACTATTTATATTCTCCAAGAAGCAGGGTTACTTGGCGCAAAACCAGCAAAGTTTCCCATGCAGCAATCCTTAAAACTCACTCCTACCGAGGGTTGCAGCTTACTCAAAAACCCTACACATTATCGGCGACTCATGGGAAAGTTGATTTATTTAACAATAACAAGGTCGAAAATTTCTTTCTCGGTTAACATACTTAGCCAATTCATGCAACAACCTAGACGGACCCATCTAGATGCAGTCCATCGTTTGCTTTGATACTTGAAGAATTCACCTGGACAAGGATTTTTCTTTCCTTCTAAAAATGATGTGAATTTAATTAGTTGGTTTTTGTGATGTCGATTGGGCTGGAGACGTCACTGTGCGTCGATCAGTGACTGAATATTATGCCGGATTCCAATCTTTGTATCTACGTAAATAAATCACATTGTGAATCAATTAGGATTATTTTCCTCTTAGGCAGAATCAATTACAATCAATGGTTGATTCTTTTGTAGTAGTGGTTATATATATATCGTACATCTTCAATATCATATATGCAATAATTTTTCTCTTATCACCTTATATTTCACAAATTCTTACATGGAAAGCTCATATGCCTAATAAAGTTAAATTCACGTTAGGAGAGCTTTGAATGATGCAATTCCAGCACGGTTTCAACTTCTTTCTTGAGGAGTTCAGCTATATCCTATTTGTAACAGGTATCGGAAATCATGCATTCTGGAAATGCAAGAATGCCATTGATGTTCGGAAAAGATGTGCTATATGGCTGGAGCTTGAACGATTCAAAGGTGGTCGGCTTTTTGACCTCTTTTGTTGGGTTGTGGATAATGGAAGAAATGTAGTTGTGGCTAGCTAGCTAGCTTTTCTATGATCCTTTGGAGTATTTGGCAAGCCCGTAACAAGAGGGTGTTCATGTGTACTTACTACGTACAACTGAAGCGGTCGATATTTTAGCCTTGGCGAACAGATATTGGCCAGGGGAACTTTTTTCTCTGCAATCCAACCAATTCTATCCCTAGCCAGCCATATATTTGAGGGTTGTATAGCAGCCAATAGATTTGAATCTCAGGGATGGATTTTGGAATCAAATTCTCTCGATCACCATGGTGAAGTTTCTTGCTTCTATAGCTCCGGAAGCTTCTGTTTCCAACCAAATTACTGCTGTAGAGGTGTGTCTTTCAAACCAGCTGATCATGTATTGGGCCTCGGGAGGGAAATAATACTATTGGGCCTAATGCAAGAATTAAGTCACTGGCCATTATTTAATTTTTTGGGCCTAAACATGGTTTGTTATTAAAAGGAAGCCCATCAATGTGCTAGCCGTTGTGGAGTTGGGCGTATGCCTTATAACGGATTCAGTTTTCTTCTTTGAAGGATACAACAGACACAAGCTGAGATAAGAGAAAGAGATTGAGAGATGTTAAAGAATCAATTCTCCAAAAAATTGAAGATCAACAAGGTTCACACTCACAGGGAATCGAAGGAAAGAAAGAAGCAAGATTGCAGCTGTGATTGAGGAATTGAAAGCTCAATCTGTAATTCTGTAAATCTGTATCAATCTTCTTTTCTTTGTTATTCGATTGGAGAAGTGTATCAAATCTTGGATTGTTCATTAATAAGAAGTGGCGATCTCCCGTGGATGTAGGCTGGTTATAGATGAACCATGTAAATGGTGTTCTTGGTTCTTATGCTTTAAGTTTTTTGTATTGAATTTGTTAATCTTCTTGCTTGAGAAATCTCTGAGATTTGTGTCTGGGAATTCTCTGGGTTGTTCTTCGAATTTGGCTGAGTCGATTAAATCGAATTAGATTGATACCTTAACAGTGGCGTCGTCTGTGGGAATAAAAGGAACCATGCTCGGGTCAATGAAATTCGATATCGAAAAGTTTACCGGAAAGAATGACTTTGCTTTGTGGAGAATCAAGATGAAGGCAATCTTGATTCAACAAGGGTTAGGAGAAGCTCTGAAAATTAAAGAGGAAATGTCGACTTCTTTAAATGATAAAGAAAAGAATGACATATTGGAGAAAGCTCAATGTGCAATCATTCTATGTTTGGGAGAAAAGCCATTAAGGGAAGTAGCAAGGGAGAAATCTGCATCGGCTATGTGGTTAAAATTGGAAATTATATACATGACTAAGTCCCTTGCTAATAGATTATATATGAAGCAGCGCTTTTACTCTTTTAAGATATAGGATGGAAAAGGCATTGAGGACCAGATTGATGATTTTATCAAGATCTTGGATGACTTAGAAAATGTAGACGTGAAACTTTATGATGAGTACAAGGCTCTCATACTATTGAATGCTCTGCCAAAGTCCTATGAAAACTTTAAGGACGCTATGTTGTATGGAAGAGATCAAACTATCTTTTTGGAAGAAGTAAAATCTGCCATTAAATCAAAGGAGTTGTAGAGGAAGATTCAGCTTACTGGAATGACTCTGGGAGAAGGACTTAATGTAAGAGGCAGAGCAAAAAAACGGGTGCAAAGGTCTGTCAAGACCAGGCCAAGATCAAAGAGAAAAACAAGTTATAAATGCTTCACTTTTCATAAAGAAGGAAACTTTAAAAGAGACTGTCCAGAAAGAAAGAAGAAATGGTTTGAAAGACAGAATGATAATGGAGAAGTGGCTCTAGTATCTGATGAATATGACACAACAGAAGCTCTAGTAGTGGCAGATAATGAGATGAAAAATGCTTGGATACTAGACTCGGGCTGTACCTATCATATGTGCCCAGTAAAGTCTTGGTTTGAACAATTGACAGAAACAGATCAAGGTATGGTATTACCAGAGAATGATAAGTCCTGCAAAGTAAAGGGAATTGAAACTATCAGGTTGCAAATGCATGATGGAACAAACAGAATCCTCAAGGATGTAAGGTTTGTACTAGAACTAAAGAGAAATCCAATCTCTTTAGGTACACTGGAATCAAACGGATACTCTTTCAAATCTGAAGCTGGAGTGATTAAAGTGTCTAAAGGTTTGTTGGTGGTCATGAAAGGCAGGAGGGTGAATTCTTTGTATTTTCTTCAAGCTAAGACAGTAATAGGAGGTTCAGTTCTTATTCATGAAGCTCAAGACAAGTCTAGCCTATGGCATATGAGACTTGGTCACTTGAGTGAAAGAGGTATGATGTAACTTTCTAAGAGAGAACTTCTATGTGGAGATAAGCTACAAGGGCTAGACCTCTATGATTACTGCATTCTAGGGAAAGCTAAGAGAGTTAAGTTTGGCCAAGGAAAGCACACTGCTACAAGCCCTTTAGAATATATACATTCTGATCTTTGGGGTCCCTCTAAAACTCACACTCATGGAGGTAGCCGATACTTTATGTCAATCATTGATGATTATTCAAGAATGGTTTGGACTTACCTTCTTAAAACAAAGGATGAAGCTTTTGGAAAATTCAGGGAATGGATTGAAATGGCAGAAAATAAGTCAGGACATAAGGTCAAGCTCTTAAGGACAGATAATGGCTTGGAGTTCTTATCCAAGGAATTCAAAGATCTGTGCACTCAAAGAGTGATCACAAGACACTATACAGTACCATACACACCTCAACAAAACGGAGTGGCAGAAATGATGAATCGCACACTTCTGGAAAGAGTAATATGCTTAATTTTGAATGCAAGTCTTCCTAAGACTTTCTGGGGTGAAGCCTTGGCCACTGCCACTTATTTGATAAACAGAAGTCCCTCGAGTAGCCTAAATTTCAAAACACCTCTTGAACTTTGGAAAGGCACAACAGCTGATTATACAAACTTGAGGATATTTGGTTGCCTTGCTTATGCACACATCAAACAAGACAAGCTGGAACCCAGGGCTCTAAAGTGTATCTTCATAGGATATCCAGATGGAGTTAAAGGGTACAAACTCTGGAACTTGGAGCCAAATGGACCAAGGTGTTTCAATTCAAGAGATGTGACTTTTGATGAAACAAGAATGGGATATGACTTGAGGAAAGCCGAGATTAAAACATCAAATGAAAGTCTAAATGATACTCAAGTCGAGGTGGAGCTACAGGAGAAGGAAAAAGGTGAAACTCAACATCTATCAGATCAAGAGGAGTCTACTGAATCTATCACACCACAAACAGAAACCAACCTTGAATCTTACAGATTAGCAAGGGATAGGCCAAGAAGAGAAATTAAGCTCCCTATCAGATACTCAGATGCAAATTTGGTTTCTTATGCTTTAAGCACAGCAGAACAAGTAGAGTATGATGAACCATCATCATGTAAAGATGCAATGCAAAGAAAACACAAGTATCAGTGGAAGTTGACAATGAAGGAAGAACTCGACTCACTGTTGTATAACAAAACTTGGGAATTGGTTGATAAACCTTAACATCAAAGAATCCTAGGTTGTAAGTGGATTTATAAGATCAAAGAAGACTCTACAACAGCAGATAGAGTCAAGTTCAAAGCCAGATTAGTCGCCAAAGGTTACTCTATAATTGAAGGGATAGACTTCAATGAGATCTACTCCCCTGTAGTGACGCACTGTTCCATAAGAATGATACTTGCAATAGTCACCCAGATGGATCTAGAGCTGGAACAACTGGATGTAAAAACAGCTTTCCTTCATGGTGATTTAGAGGAGACCATTTACATGGAACCCCCTGAGGGCTATCTAATTCCAGGTGATAAAATCAAAGCTTGTTTGCTTAAACGGTCTCTCTATGGTTTGAAACAAAGTCCTAGGCAGTGGTATATGAAATTCGATGAGTTCATGAAGAACATAGAATTTCATAGAAGCTGCTATGACACATGTGTCTACTTTAAGGAAGAGCTGGATCATACAAAAACATATCTCTTATTATATGTAGACGACATGCTTATAGCAAGTAGAAGCAAGGCTGGAATTCAGAAGCTAAAGGAAGAATTGAACTCTGAATTTGACACGAAGGATCTTGGAGAGGCCAAGAAGATATTGGGAATGAAAATCCAGAGAAACAGGAAAAAGGGAAATCTGTTTCTAAGCCAAGGAAATTATCTTGCTAAGGTAGTATTGAGATTCAGTATGCAAGAATGAAAATCTGTTATCACACCACTTGAACATCACATGAAGCTGTCATCAGATCAATCTCCTACAGATGATGATCAGAAGAAGGAAATGGAATCCATTCCTTATGCAAGTGGAGTGGGCAGCATAATGTATGCTATGGTGTGTAGCAGGCCGGACTTGACTCATGCTATAAGTGTGGTTTCCAGGTTCATGGCAAACCCAGGGTTGCAACATTGGGAAGCTCTTAAGTGGATATTAAGGTACTTAAAGGGTTCAGAAATCATTGGACTGTTGTATCAGAAACAAGAAGATGGACAGAAACCAGTGGAAGGATTTGTGGATTCAGACTATGCTGGAAATATTGACACGAGGAAGTCTTTAACTGGTTATGTGTTTACAATGTTTGGGACTGCTATAAGTTGGAAAGCTACTCTTCAATCTGTGGTTGCCCTTTCAACAACAGAGGCAGAATATATAGTCTTGACAGAAGCTATAAAGGAAGCAATTTGGCTAAGAGGGTTGATCACTGAACTTGGGTTGAAACAAGAACAAGTGGTGATTCATTGTGACAGTCAAAGTGCCATCTATCTTTCAAAACATCAGACTTTCCATGAAAGAACCAAACACATAGACGTAAAGCACCACTTTGTAAGAGACATAATTGGGAAAGGTGAAATCAAAATTGAAAAATCAGTACAAATGATAATCCTGCAGATGCTCTAACGAAGACATTGCCTCATTCAAAGTTTAAGCTTTTCTTAGACTTGATTGGAGCAGTGGAATTGAAGTAATCAGTAAGGAGGAGGAATGGAGATCAGCTATGGTTATCAGTCAAGGTGAAGATTTGTAGAGGTGTTTCTTTCAAACCAGTTGATCATGTATGGGCCTCGGGAGGGAAATAGTATTGTTGGGCCTAATGCAAGAATTAAGTCACTGACCATGATTTAATTTTTTGGGCCTAAATATGGTTTGTTATTAAAAGGAAGCCCATCAATGTGCTAGCCGTTGTGGAGTTGGGCGTATGCCTTATAACGGATTCAGTTTTCTTCTTTGAGGGATACAACAGATACAAGTTGAGATCAGAGAAAACGATTGAGAGACGTTAAAGAATCAATTTTCCAAAAAATTGAAGACCAACAAGGTTCACACTCACTGGGAATCGAAGGAAAGAAAGAAGCAAGATTGCAGCTGTGATTGAGGAATTGAAAGCTCAATTTGTAATTTTGTAAATCTGTATCAATCTTCTTTTCTTTGTTATTCGACTGGAGAAGTGTATCAAATCTTGGATTGTTCATTAATAAGAAGTGGCGATCTCCCGTGGATGTAGGCTGGTTATAGCTGAACCACGTAAATGGTGTTCTTAATTCTTATGCTTTAAGTTTTCTGTATTGAATTTGTTAATTTTCTTGCTTGAGCAATCTCTGTGATTTGTGTCTGGGAATTCTCTGGGTTGTTCTTCGAATTTGGCTGAGTCGATTAAATCGAATTAGATGGACACCTTAACAACTGCGACGCGTGCATGATCATCTCCGGTCCCTAGGTGGTTAAATTCCGTTGTGACAAACGATCTCCCTTCTGTTTAGTAATAATATTTCTAGTTTCTAGTTTCCTTTCTTTTTCTTTTTTTTTTTTCCCATTTCAAAAGTTAGAAATTTGAAATTTATTTTGTGATTTATATATGAATATCAATGATTTTAAAATACTTAATAATAATGAAATATGATTGAAAATTATATATAACGCGATTTAATTATTAAATATTTGAATAGCAGCACGACAAACATATGGTAAAAAAAATGAAATGCTAAAATAATTTATTTAATTCGTCGTTTAAAATATTAAATTGAATTGTATTTATTAACTTTTAAACACACTATTGTGGCAAGTTTAAAAGTATAATTATAATTTTTTTATATAACATTATTACACTTAGATAAGAGAAAATCATAAAATTTGGTTGTCCCATTAAAGAAATAACAATTTTTAATAAATAAAATTTAAATTCTACATTAAATACTCATTAAAAATGATTTTTAGTTTCTTTTTTAGTATTTTAAAATTTCAATTAGCATCATATTTTTATTAAAAAATGTATTTATAGAGTGGCTGATGTTTTAATTTATATATATAAGGAATAAATTGATTGAACTTTTAAACAAATAAAATGTGATATACAAGGATTAATTGGTATGAGCACAATTTTCCACAAATATTCGATACGATTTTCTCTTTTAAGGTTTGACCCCGAAGAGGAACTCATTTCATATGAGTTAGATGCCTATTGGCTCATGCGAAGGTTAAATCGAAGGATTTGCACGAAAGGCAGAGACCTGTAGGATGGAGCAACATGGTCCAACTCCCAGAGCATACCCCCGCAATATTTCAACAGGGAATATGCTCCACAAGAGAATCCAACCCGCAACACTGGAGAATCTCTTCCCATGTCACCTCAGGCCTTACCAACTCGCCTATATCCCTGTGGGCTTCAATACGATTTTCTCACCCAAATCTTTGTCGTTCTTAACATTGCAACAATTATCAAATTCAATAGGTATTAATAAAAATCTAAGTAATATAGCCTATGATGTGTACCTCATTTGGAACCAATTTTTCACGTATGAAACCAGATTTTGAATTCGAGATTCAGTTGTGATAATTTCTCCCTAACTCAAAAAAAAAAAAGTAATGTAATGTAATTTTCATTTTTGATAATATATTGAAATAAAATTGGCTTAAGAATTTGTGTTAACGAGTGTAAAGTTGTTCAAAACAATGATCCGTTCATCACTTGAAGAAATGCTAACCAAAATATATCAGCAATGTAATGGTTTTATTTGAGCGGTAAATTTTTTTTAAAAAAAATAGCAAAACAAAAGAAAAATAACGAACTAAAAATAAAATTTGATAGCATAGAAAAACAAAATCACATTAAGAAAGATACCGAGGACCAAAAAAATCAATTTTTCCAATTTCGTAATATGATTGATTGTTGAACAATTCATCGTTATTTTCCTATTCAAATTTGGTTCAAAGCTTTCCATCGGAATATAAAGATTTTTTTTATTTTTAATTTAAAAAAATTAATTTATTTCAAATTAAATGTGTGCCACAACGAATTGCAAGATTAGTACTGCAATCCGTTGTGGCAAGTCCCCATGTGCAACGTTATTTTTTCCCTTTTGGTTTGTTTTTGTTTTCGTAAAATTAATTATAAAATTGTAAAATTATTATTTATTTAGTATTAGTATGATAATATTTTTTTTCAAAAATATAAATTCTAATTCTAATTTTCGAATTTGATGACCGGCTGAGAAATTATTAAGAAAACAAAACAAAAAATTTACGGTTAAAAAAATTAGAATGATTAAATAAAATTTTTTTGGTCAGATATATTTATAAAAAAATATTTAACCTAAATAAACATATTTTCATTAAATTTATTTTATATTATATTTTTTAAATATAAATTCTATTTTAAACTTAACTTTTGGTTAGAAAAGTTATATATTTATTTTAATTCGTTTGGATTTGTTGAGGTCCCTCGGTTCTGTAGATAAATTTAGAGGAGTTAGTTCATATTTATTCGAGTCGAGTTGATGCAAAAATGCTATTAGAAAATTTTTCAACCCGAAATCGAGCCGAAACGAAATCATCTCGGAAATTGTGAACTCGAACCGACCCGAATATATCCGAATTAATCCTCTAGATCTATCCATAGAACTAAAGGACTTGTAGAGATCTAAACGAATTAAAATAAATCTATAACTCCGCTAACCAATTTTTTAATAAAACAATAAAATTTATATTAAAAAATATGATATAAAATAAATTTATATTAATATGTTATTTAGGTTTATTAAATAAAATTTAAATTAAAAATTATGATATAAAGTAATTTTTTTTGTGGTAAGTTATATTTATAAAAAAATTAGTTATCCTAATTAGAATTCAAAAATTAGAATTAAAATTTAGATTTTTAAGAAAAAATATCATAGGTATTAAATAAATAATTATTTTATAAAATATAATTAATTATATAACTAATTAAAAAACTAAAAAAAAAACGAAAAAGTAAAAAAAAAAACAAAAATGTTGCACATGGGGACTTGCAATTTGCACATGTGCTGATGCTGGCAGCGGACATGAGCAGATTGCAATCCGCTGTGGCAGATATTAAATTTGAAATATTTTTATTTTTTAAAATTAAAAATAAAAATAACCCGAATCTAAATCATTGGTTCTCTAATAAGAAAAACTGACAGCCACTATATATTTAAGCACCTTTCCAAGTAGCCCCCATCTCCTCCTTTCTTATCGTCCCCCGGCCCCACAAGTTAATTAGTACAATAATGCGACTAATTAATACTATGTTCATCCATGAATCTATCATTTTAATTCGAGTTTGCTACATATCATGTACGGAACTGTCGATGCTATCCATATCCTGTGGCTAGCGTGACGAGTTCTGATTGATCCAAATTAATAGATTTCCAAATCATGGGATACATGTTGCTCACAGAGCACTAACCAAATTAATTGTTGTCAATTATATGACGTGCTTGGAGGCTCATTAAACATAATAATCAAGGCAAGCTTATCTTACAAAAACAATATATATATATATATACTGAAACATATAATCACCGCATGTGGTCAAATAATTTTATGAAAACAAATGAAATCAAGCAGATGAGCAAAGAGAGTGAATATACTGAAAGCCACCAACTTTTGGGTACTTGAAAGAATTCGACCGAACAATAATTCCACGTTCCAACGTCTCCGCCAAGTCTCGGAAACTCTTGAGCACAATGTCGTATCTCACGACTTTCCCTGGAATCCTCAAAACCAAGAACGAGTCCCCTTCTTCCTCACCTCGTACCGCAGCCAAAACCTCGTACACGAATCCTCCCCAGAACATGGGGTCGCCCCCCCGTATGGAAGCCATCACAGGATTAGCCACCACGACCGCCGAAAGATCGACCCGGTACTTGACGAACCATTCCGAATAATCCCTTTTCAGCTCGTGAACGACCAGCTTCACTTGCGGGCCGCGCATGTCGATGAAATGCAAGTGATCGCATGACTCTCCGAAGTAATAGTGATCTCTTTTACAGTGTCTGCTGTATGCAAGAGGCAGCTTCGGCATGTTGCTCAGTGTTTGGGTTCCGACATTGAAGTACAATGGCCTTGCGTTATCAACGTCTGTATCCATCCAATGTACGGCGTCGTTCCAATACACGCCTCGCTCGAAATCCGCCGAAGAAGAGAAGGGCTGCAGGCTTTGCACCCGCCAACAGCGGGTGTGGGACGAGTAAACTTCGATCCAGAAATGTGAGTCAAATGAGCAGGCAGAGACAATTTTGTAGCGAAACGACTCGACGGGATTAAAAGCCAAGTTGATCCCACGGATTCTTTTCGAAATCCCACGATCTGTTTCATAATCTGGTTTCGGTGGGATTGGGATGCACGAGTGCTTCTTGGTGGTGGGATTGTAAACAAAGTACTCGGGATCATCATCACTACTGATCTTTCTGCAACAAAGCATCAAGCCATTGCAAGACTGCAAGATTCTGATCACCCCAGAAGGTAGATGATTCTTGACGAATTCGAAAGAAGACTTGTCGGAACTGAAAGGGACGAATTCGTATCCGGAATTCGAGGCGGAAAGGGGCAAGAAGAGGCCGACTGCGGGATTGGGATTGGGATTGAGGAGTTGACAAAATCTTGGATCACTGATGAGATGAAACCAGCGTTTGGAAACTAATTTGAAACGAACTACTGATTTTGTTGGGAGGCGGAGCAAGATTTCAGATAAGAGATCAACAGTGGATGCCACCATTTCTGCAGATTTGATCTCATCATGTGGAGAGAATGCCAACTGGGTTTCCATGTCGTCTTGTTTTGTGATGACATTATCCGGTTTCAAGTAAAACATCAGTCTAAACTAAATAATATTTTATTTTCTTTTTAATTATTATTCTTTAGAATTTTTGTAGTCCAACTATTAGTTTTGGTAGGCCAACTATATTTATGATAATCGTATATTCTAAATTAGAGAATGGTTCACATGAATAATCGTTCTACTTAAAAGTAAAATCTATTTAATAAACTATACTAAAGTATTGTTAATGTGTTATGATACATCTCTCTCTCGAATATCTTTGTAATGAAGAACTTACCATCATGATTTTACAAGGCTACTGCAAAACACATTTCAACACATTCAAATTAAATTCTATTTGATGAAGAGGATCATTTGTGCTATTGTGTTGCTCACAAGTTTTTGTAAGCCAGTATTTTTTTGTGAAAGCACGAGTACTTGTAATATGTTGAAAAAGTCTTTACCAGAATCCTTTCATTTTATCAAAGTGTTAAGTGTTAGGAGTTTCGTTAGGCAAAGATAAATACGACTGAAGTGAGTTTATACATGTCGTATCTTCTGAAAACAAAAGAATGAGGGACGTAAAAAAGGTTTATCCTTCGAACTTCAAGAAAAAAAAGTCTTTGTGCTCTTTATCTTTTAATTTTCTTTGTAATGCTTTGTTTCACTAAGTGTTGCACTATTCCAGTAGTCTACTGCCCTCCGAAGTTCGAGATTGGTTTTTCGCTACTATACACAGATGAGAACTATTACTTCAAGTAGAAAAAAAATTGGTCGGTGTATTAATTCATCCTCTTCTAAATACCCACAGCTATCCTAACTAAAAGTTTTCGATTTTTAAAAATTGTACTCATAAATTAAAAATCAGGAAACAAATTAATTCAAAAAACTAAAATAAATAAAATGGAAAATTACAAATAAAGATTAAAAACAATTTATAAAATCTGGAAAATCGATGTCCATACCAACTTGTCATCAGTGTAAATACTATTTAATTAATGTGCGAGATATTCTAGTGTGCTTAGAGCACCCACAGTAGTGAGAATATTTCTCCCAAATATTTGTGAGTTTATCATACCACATCATCTATCTAATATTTCATTTTTTAAATATCTTATATTTTATAATAAAATATACTATTATCCAATAAAATATACTACACACTAGAAAATATTGTATATATCACTCCTGTGAAATCTCGGGTTTGCTGATAATTTTCTATGAAAGTTTTTTGAGCCAATAACCCTATGTAATTCTAGATCTATTTCATGCACACCCCTTCCAGCTAAAAAATGACAAAAATACCATACTTAAATAAATAATTAAATTAATTTTGTTTTATAATTCTATATTGAATAAAATAATCCAATTTTAGTTAAATAACTATGAAAATTATATATAATTATTTTATCTTAATATTTGTAGGGGTGTTCAAATTTCGAATACAACCGAAAATCCAAATCGGAAAAACCAAACACCGCGAACCGAACCGATCGTATTTTGTAATTCGGATATAATTCTTAAAACCGAAATTTATTTGGTTCGATTTTGGATTATATATGTCAAAACCGAACCGATCGAAAAAAATCAAAATTCATTAAATTAATAATTTTATTTATATTTATATTTATATTATATATATGTTATGAGATAATATTTAGTGAATGTATAATTATTTTAAATAATTCTTAGTTGATTGTTATTTATGTAATTTATTGTTATTTTTTTAATTCATAGTTAATTAATTGATGGTTTTTTAACGTAATTTTTAGTTGATTTTTGTTTATGTAATTCATTTAAACTGTACTTTTAAATTTTTTATAAGAAATCATGTAAAAAATGATAACATATTATATTTACAATATATTTATATTACTTATCAAAATCGAAATAACTAACCGTAATAATCGAATAATTTTGGCAGAAAACAAAATCAAATAGAATAAAAATGGTTAGGATCTTGGATTATATATCTCTAAAACTAAAACCGAAAGAAACGAAATACAAAACCGAAAACGGAATAGAATCGGTTGATGAACACCTTTACATTTTATTGTGTTATGTATTATTGATCAAACCGACTAAACCGAACCGTATAAATCGGTCCATTATAGTACAAAACCGAACCAAACTAAAACGGTTTGACTTCGGATTACATTATTCATTAACCGAAAACCGGAAAACCGAACCGAATTTGGACAAATTAAAATCGAACCGACCGATGAACACCCCTAAATATTTGTTATACGCGAAATATATTTTAATAATAAATTGTATTATTACATTAAATTAAGTAGTAATTTTACTTTTTTTAAAAAAAAATTTAATATTTAAATTAATTAAAGTGATTATATAAATAAACATAATTAAAAATATAAGTTAATGCATTGATATTTTAATTTAAATTTTCAATAAAGGGTGATAAAAGAGTTCATAAAAAGTCATTTAAGGGCAGTTTAGTTATTTTTTATTCGGTAGGAGTGTGTATGCAACATATATAGAATCACTGGGGCTACTTGCTCAAAACTTTTATAGAGACTTATCAGCAAACTCGAGATTTCACTGGGGTGATATATGTCATTTTCCATTAAAAATATTATTAAGTGGGGAGATTTGCATAGGGCTCTCCCGTAATAGGTGAAAGTGGCATATAACTCCCTGAATAAAATAAATATATGCTAATAAATCCTCTACCTTATAAATTTGCTGTTTGGAAATGTTTGTACACATGCTGAATACAGCTGGTCATGTTTCTTTTACCTGTGTATTACCAAAATGTACAGAAATGCCCCAAAGACCAAAACCCAAATATAAAACAATTATATATGTGTTTGTTGTGCGAGATTGTCTCATTTATGTTTGATTTCATTAATTATTGTTGTGGTGCAATAATTGTCCCTATTAGGTTGAGTGATCAAACTATGATGCTTGGGCTGTTGTGCGGTTTAAAATATTTGAGTTGCACCATTGCCACCGGCTATAATTTTTGGTAAATCGGCGAACGCTCGGTCATACATTTGGTATCAGAGCCAAGGTCATGGGTTCGATTCACATTGATTGCAAGGAGTGCAATTATTGGGAGGGGGATTGTTGGGGAGCAATAATTGTCGCTTCTAGGTTGAAAGATCGAACCATGGTGCTTGGGCTGCTGTGCAGTTTAAAAGATTTGAGTTACACCATTACCACAACTATAGATTTTGATAAAGCAATAAGCGCTCGATCTTACAATTATTTATCTCATATCAATCAAATAATTAATTATTTTTCTCACATTAATCGTATCATTGATATAAAATTATGGTATTACCCCACATATATTATTGTTTTATTTTTATTAATCATTAAAAATATTAAAAATGTAATTTACCACTTTACCTTAAATTTAATCATTCAAACCAAACATATTATTATTTATTTATTAATATTCAACATCAAATTCAAAATTATTAATAATCATCTAATTTTTATAATATCCAATCCTATCTATCAAACCAAATGAGTATCTAGTTGATTTATTCTACTTCAAATCCATTATTATTTTGAAAAAGTAAAAATTTATGGTAAAAAGTAAAAACTCCAAAACTAAAAATATATCAAACTCTATACTTAATAAAATTTTCTCTCTTAAATTGTGTTTTTCTATACAAATGGAGAGACTATTTATAGATCTAATTTGGAGATTAGTTCAAAAATTAATACATCATCATCTACATCATCACACACTAATATTCAAAATTTTACAACTCAATTTTCAACATTCAACATTCAAATTTAAATATAATTTATTTTCAACACTCCCCCTTGTGATGATGATCGTGATATAGTTACTGTATTAATTACGTGTTTTTATACTGTATCGTTAAAAAACTTACAAGAAAAAACCCAGTGGGATAAAAACCATAGCAAAAAAAAAGAGAGTGCAACCACGTAAACTCTCTCTCATGTTAACACGAGTGATTCTTCACATATTCCGTAGATTGCGCATCCCAATGTTATATATATGATTTCTGAATATTGTCGTAGGAAGTGTCTTTGTGAAGAGATCTGATGAGTTCTCACTTGATTGAATGTAACAGATATCAATATCTTTATTCTTCTCAAGCTCTTGAGTGTAAGCAAAGAACTTTGGGGGGATATGTTTGGTTCTGTCACTTTTGATGTATTCTTCTCTCATTTGAGCAACACATACAATATTATCTTCATATAGTGTCACAAGCTTCTTGTCTACTGAAAATCCACAAGAAGTTTGGATATGCTGTGTCATTGATTTTTTCCAAACACATTCACGGCTTTCTTCATGTAGCGCAATAATCTTGACGTGATTTAATGAATTTGTTACGAGTGTTTGTTTCTGTGAACACCAAGAAATTTCAGTGCCTCCACGAGTAAATACATATCCGATTTGGGAACGTGCCTTATACGGATCAGATAAATATCTAGCATCAACATAACCAATGATACTTTGGTTGATATCTTTTGAATATAAAAGTCACAAATCTGTCGTTTCTCGTAGATAACGGAATATATGTTTAATTTCGTTCCAGTGCCTCTTTGTTGGATATGACCTGAATCTTGCCAATAAATTAACAGCAAAAGATATATCAGGTCTAGTACAATTTGCAAGATACATAAGGGCACCAATGACACTTAGATATGGTACTTCTGGACCAAGAATAACTTCACCATCTTTACATGGATGGAATAGATCCTTTTCTATGTTTAATGATCTAACAACCATTGGAGTACTTAAAGGATTTGATTTATCCATATTAAAATGTTTAAGAACCTTTTCTGTGTAATTTGACTGGTGAACAAAAATTCCACATTATTTTTGTTCGATTTGCAAGCCCAGACAATACTTGGTTTTTCCAAGGTCCTTCATTTCGAATTATTCCTTCAAGTACAACATAACTTCTTGAATTTTTTTATTCGTTCCAATGATGTTTAAATCATCAACATATACAGAAATAATTACATGTACGGATGTTGTTTTCTTGATGAAAACACAAGGGGATATTGGATCATTTACATATCCCTTTTTCATCAAGTGTTCACTTAGCCGATTATACCACATTCGGCCGGATTGATTCAACCCATATAATGATCTTTGCAATTTCACAGAATAAAATTCTCTGGGTTTTGAACTTTGTGCTTCAGGCATCTTAAATCATTCACGGATTTTCATGTATATATCACTATCAAGTGATCCTTATATGTAAGATGTAACAACATCCATAAGACGCATTTTCAAATTTCCAGACACTGCCAAACTAATCAAATACCGAAACGTAATTGCATCCATAACGGGAGAATACGTTTCTTCATAATCAATTTCAGGCCTTTGAGAAAAATCTTGTGCAACAAGTCGAGCTTTACATTGAAACTTATTATTCTGAAAGATCTTCTGGTCTTTCAGTGGATGACAATGTGTATTTTCAATAATTATTTGCATCATTTTTGAACCAGGATGTCCCAATAGATCATGCCAATTGGCTAATATTGATGAATTATCAACCACCATATTTGATTCAATTGGACTTATATGCGTATAATCCAATCTAGTAGGGAGCATTGGTAGTTTTTCAACTACATGTTTCTTTTCTGAATCATATGTAGTAAGACACATATATTTTTGATTTCTATCAGTTATTGTCTCAGTATCATATCCATGAGAATATATGTCATTAAAACTCAACAAATTTCTTTTTGATTGTGGTGAATATAAATCATCATTTATCAGAAATTTTGTACCATTAGGTAACAAAAAATGTGCTTTATCACATCCTTTAATCAAGTCTACATGACCTGATATTGTATTCACCATTGTTTTTGTTGGTTTTAGTTCCAAGAAATATCTTTTATCTCGGAGAATAGTGTGCGTTGTACCACTATCAGGTATGCAAGCTTCCATTGGATAATTTCCTTGTTTAACTTTGCTCATACCGTTTTGCATGTCTAAAAAAATATGCAATAAAAATGAAAGACAATACAAATGCAAAATATAACATGTTTTATAATAATACAGGAATGCATGAAAAATATAATATGTTACATTCTAGTTCCACCAATATATTAATTAATGTCCTCGAAATCAATCAAAAAATTAGCAACATCAAAATGAGTTGAAAAATTAAATGGTTGCTGTTTTCAACAAAATTGGTTTCTTTTTCTTTTCCCTTTATCGATACTTTATAGAGCTTACAAAGGTGCTCAGGGGCTCAGTAAGTACGTGACCAATGTCTTGGAGTGTCACATCTATAACAAACACTCTCAAATCTTTTTGAGTGATTTTCATTTTCACTCATGTTTTCATGCTGCCTTTTTGGTGGGTGGTTCATGACGTTTTTTTGAGATGAGTTATTGAAGTAACTATCTCGATTGTTTTCATATCCACAGTCATGACCATGATCGCGATCATTTCTACGTCCACGCCCACGCGCACGTCCTCGACCTTGTCCACGACCAAAATCTTGTCTATGCCTTTGATTTTTGTTTTTATTTTTAATTATGACATTTGATTCCGGAAATGTCGTTGATCTAGTGGGTCGAGATTGATGATTTCTCATTAACAATTCGTTGTTTCTTTTCGTCACAAGAAGACATGCGATGAGTTCGGAATATATCGAAAATCCACGCATTTTTTTGATGCGTGAAAAATGGAAAATATATTTTTAAGCATTTCCATTTCAGTAACCACATGCACACAAAATTTCAATTGTGAGACTATCCGATACATCGCAGAATTATAATCACTGAATTTTTTAAAGTCTTGAAATCTCAACGTATTCCATTCTTCTCAGGCGGTCGGAAGTATTACTTTTCTTATATGCTCAAATCTTTCCTTCAACTCTTTTCATAAAATTATTGGGCATTTTTCTTTGAGATACTCACATTTCAATCCTTCATCAAGATGTCGACGCAAGAAAATCATAGCTTTTGCTTTATCTTTTGAGGATGATATATTAATTTTTTGTCACTTAGATTCAATGACTCAAGATGCATTTCTACATTGAGAGTCCATGTCATATAATTCTTTCCAGTGATATCGAGCGCAACGAATTCAAGCTTTGCCAAATTTGACATGGTGGTACTAGAAAAATAACAATGCATTTTATTAGTTAATTTCCATTAATATGACAATACAAAATAATGGATAAACGACAAGTACAAGTATGTTTAAAAATAGAGAAAAAGTGTGTGGTGGATAATCACCGATGAATATAAGACTTGTGAGTATGACAACCATAATAGTTATAAAAACTAGCCTTAAAAATTCCATCATCTTCTTCTTCGAAAAATCGAGAAATTATTGAGAGAATGAGTGATTTTGGTGTGATTGAAAATGTGTTTGAGTGATCATATTTATAGGGCAAAAACTAGCCGTTTTGTTACCGTTTGTGACCGTTGGAAGTAAGAAAAAAATTGATTATGTGTTGAATAAAAACTTATGATAGTCATGTGATGCATATAATGATAATGATAATCATAATTAAATAATTATGTATATCATATCACATTATTATAAAGGTCGGTGTCATAGACATCATTTTATATAATATTGTGAAATTATACAAATATGGTTAGTGTATATATATACACAATAAAATATATATCATATCACGTTATTATAAGTTCGGTGTCGTAGACATCATTTTATATAATAATATGAAACTATATATTAATATAGTTAGTATATATATAAATATATATCATATCACGTTATTATAAGGTCGGTGTCATAGACATCATTTTATATAATAACATGAAACTATATATTAATATAGTTAGTATATATATAAATATATATCATATCACATTATTATAAGGTCGGTGTCATAGACATCCTTTTATATAATAACATGAAATTATATATTAATATAGTTAGTATATATATACATAATAAATATATACCATATTACGTTATTATAAGGTCGGTGTCATAGACATCCTTTAATATAATAACATGAAATTATATATTAATATATTTACATAGTAAAAATATATAAACACTAAAATAAATATTCTTACTTGTTGAATATTTTTGTCTTTTCTTTGTTCTTTGAATCTTTGGAAATTTTAGAGAACCTTTGAGCGATCGTGCTGATAACGTGTTGTGAAAAAGTAAAAATTTATGGTAAAAATTAAAAACTTCAAAACTCAAAATATATCAAACTCTACACTTAATAAAATCTTCTCTCTTAAATTATGTTTTTTTACACAAATGGAGAGACCTATTTATAGATCTCATTTGGAGATTAGTCCAAAAATTAATACATCATCACACACTAATATTCAAAATTTTACAACTCAATTTTTAATATTCAACATTCAAATTTAAATATAATATATTTTCAACAATTATATATTTTTTTGACAGAAACTTTTAAATCTTTATTAATGAATCAAAGGTCCAAATTCACAAGCCTATCCAGCCACAAATGAAAATTCCTAGACACCCACAAGAAAGATGCATGAGAAGAAAAAACAAAATTTGCCAAGGATTCTAGCATGGAAAAATACACACTACTAATTTTTTTTAAAAAAAATGTTTCTTAACTCACTAAATATATATATCCGAAATTGAGCCATATATTCAGTTTTAACATTTATATTAAAGTTTTAAAAATTTGTTTTCGGTTCATTTCGGACTTTTGTTTCTTTGGTTCGGATTTATGATTTTTTTTAAATTTTAAACAAAGTTTTTACACACCTTAACTTGAGCGACAAATAGTAAAATCACCTATATTTTTTTAGTATATATAATAGTAAAATCACATATATTTTTTTAGTAACTCGATACCCATTTTAAGTAATGAAATTGTCTAAGCATGTTTAAATGTGTAGCACATGATTAAGAGATTTTAATAGGATTAATCCAAGTGGAAAATGGAATTTGGGATGTCCGAAAATGGTCCATAGAACAAAAGTGGCTCGGGTAGTTCGGAAGGTCTGAACAGTTCGGAGACATAGGGTGCCGTTCGAAAGGTTCGAAGAGTTAGGCCATATGAACTTGTGAGGTGTCAACAGTGTTTGGACACGTCTATACATGCATGAGATCAAAACTTTTGAAGGAGAGTTCGGAGCTTCCGATCAGATTAGTTCGGAACGTGGCATGCATATAGGGTTCGGAACGTCCGAACTATGGTTCGGAGATTCTGAACCCATGCCTATAAATATTGGTCGAGACTCATATTTTAGTGCATGAAATGTGTGAGTTTTTGATTCAGTGGGTTGGTAAGGGTATCTAGTCGTCTTCTCGAGGGTCGGCGTTAGCAAGTTGCTACAAGACTTTTAGCGGAGGTGTGCTTGGGTTAGGACCTTCGACATCAGCGGGATGATGATAGACGCATGTATAAGTCTAAAATCTTAGTAGCTATTGAGAGTAACTAATAGTCTAGCTAATGATTTTAGATAAGTATAGTGATATGATATTCACTTGACTTATAGGATTGGGCTGTAGACAGTTGTACAACTTGGTCAGTTCTTTGAGGTACGTAAGTATAAACTGAGATAGTTAGCTATTTATGCATGTTTATGTATTGCATTATTATGTGTTGCATTATTATACATCATGAGATATATGATATTATTGTTCATGATTTTTATGCGGCATTGACATATCATGTTGAGCCTGTTATCCTTTCCAGATAACCTGTTATTCTAAGGTCGCTCAGCCCTAGTGTTTCCTTGTACAGTCGGGTACCATGTGTCACCCATTGGACCAACGGGGCAGCATGTGTGGTTTACCCAGGACGATGATAGTAAAAAATCAGATTGAGTATGTGTGGTTTCCGCTAGATCTTCAAGGCAACGCACGCATACTGGAGGCACCTACGTTATGAGCATGATGTTCCAGATCTTGATTCCAGTACACCAGAGCATTCATGCTTCATTTTTCATGCATCATATAGTCCTGTATACTCATACTTATGTAATGGACGTTAGCTCTCACGTCTGTGTTTTTATCGTGGACACCCTATTCGACGAGACAGTTTCAAGTTGCCTAAGAATTGGACCTATGCGTAGTTAGTGACCAGAGATTAAGAGCAGGGTTTGCTGATAGTTTAGCTTAAGTTATTTTGGTATTGTATTAATTCGATTTGGTTGTATATTTATTCTTTGGGTTTCAGTTATTTCTGGCTATATTCTTTCGGGTTGGTATTGTTTTAAGTTCGCATATTACTCTGATTGTGTTTACTTATTTAAGTTAACTGCTTGCTTACGTTATGATTAGTAGGTGATCCTGGAATGAGTCACTACATTTATGGTATTACATCATGCATAAGTTGTTTGGGGACATAGTTGTTGATATTTGAGTTAATGTGGGTTATCTTTGTGGAGATGGCTACGTAAGACGATGGTAGTAGCCATCGTAGTGACATACATTGGGGAGATGAGGATGCACATAGATATCCTCAAGTTCATCGTCATTGGCAAGGAGATGATCGTCATAGGTTCGACTTGCATAGGTTCCTTCGGATTGGACCTAAGACGTTGGTTGGCAGTGGGATCCCAGAAGTTGCTGAATATTGGCTAGTGAGAATAAAGCAGTGTTTTCTGACTTTCCATTGCTCGGAGGAGCAGAAGATGGAGGCCACTGAGTTCCTATTGGAGGGACGAGCATGCAAGTTGTGGAGATCTGCGTCCACGTCTATGCTAGCCAAGCGAGTGCGTGTCACCTGGACATATTTCTGCAAGGCATTTACAGACTTGCATTTTCTCCAGAACTCCTTCATGCAAAGGCGATGGAAGTGTAGAGCTTGAAGCAAGGGGATATGTCGATCAATGAATACTAGCAGAAGTTTATAGAATTATTGTCTTTTTTCCCCCACATTAGTGAGAATTTGACATCGAAGTATGATAATTTCCTACAAGGGTTGAATTAAGGGATACTTGTAGTGACCCTACCCGGATTCACTACCTAATCAGAGTTTAAGAGCATAATTAAATATGCATTAAATAAATCGCTGCGAAAGACTTAAATAAAAACAGACCGGCAGAATACAACCGGTTAAACCAATTCGATTTATACAACTAAATCGAATAAATAACCTAAAGGCATAACCTACAGCTAATCCTGCTGTCTTCACTGGTCACTGGCTACTCCAAGCTCCTGGTGCTCAATCCTGCACCTACACCTGCCCCGTCGAATGGGGTGTCCAGATATACAGAAAAGACTGAACGTGAGCTCTAAGCTCAATACGAAAGCACTGGGTAAAACATACAAATATGATGCATGCAAATGATAGGGTATCCATATCTGGGATAACTGTATATAACTGCTCAGTAATGGCGCCTAGGACATGAGTGGTACAACCCGGGGAGCAAACCCTGTCGACACTGCTCATTCCTATAGGACGTGGACTGTGTCCCTAGATGCTAACTACCCGAGACCCGTCAGTCACTGGGCACTAGACATCAACCGTCCAGACAGGGCTGAGCGACCCTACATGACTCATCTCACATGATGGACAGACACAATATGATATACACATGATGCATAATAATATGACACACAAATGCAACATATAAGCATGCAAACCCGCTGGCTATCTCAGTCTGTACTTACGTACCTTTCTACAGGCAGTTCCTAGCAGTCCCACTCTAGGTTCCAAGCCTACATCAGCTCTACAATGCAAATACCCATGCATCATTCATTAAGATCTAAAAGCCTTAACTAAGCTATTGCATACTCCTAAATAATTTAAGGAGACCATAGCTATACCTACGTCCGTCGTCAGCCCGCTGATGGCGACTATCTCGCAACTAGGGGTACACCCCTGCTGCAGCTCCACAGCCTTGAGCACTGCTCCGCTACTATGTCAGACACTGTCCGACCATACTAAAATATGTTCCTTACTCCAACTCTAAAATAAGAGTACCCAAAGCCCTAAAATAGAGCCACGAGGGCGAAGGAGAGGAATTCGGTGCGCTTTGAAATGAAGCCCTCGCACCTATATTTATAGACAATGATCGAAAGCTCCGTTCCTGATCGGAAGCTCCGAACATGTAGATCGAAAGCTCCGTTCCTCCGATCGAAAGCTCCGATGCCACGTGTCAAACCCAACCACATGCAACCACACACCTGTCACCGATAGCCGATCGGAAGCTCCGATTGGTGATCGGAAGTTCCGATCTCCATGCTTCCGATATGGTTCCGATTTGGTTCCGATGTCACCAAGATCGGAAGCTCCGATCCTGGAATGGTGGTTCCGATCCCACTCGAGTCTTGGGACCTTCTAAGCCATTTTCGAGTGTCCTGGGTCCATTTATGAACTCTATTAACCCTTTTGAAATTTCCTTAATCATGTTTTACTTAATCCAAACATGATTACTTGATTAATTACTCATTAATTGTTGATTCAGGATACGGGTCACTACATTCTTCCCCCCTTAAAAGATTTCGTCCTCGAAATCTAGGGTAAAACCTCGAGAACGTACTAGTAACTCTTGCTCGAGTGTCTGGTCGATATATCCTCCAACACACTCAGACTCCCGTCGAATTCTCTGCAAGCTTCATAAATGCTGAACCGCATTAACATTTCCCAGCTGAAATTTACTTCGCTACTGGTCGACAGTCGAACTCCTCTAGCACTAGTATATCACAACACTGATACGCCTTCCATCCTGACCAAGATCTCCCTGATCACGAAGGATACAAACACCCGTTTGATCGAGATCATTGTCCCAAGGAAAAGTCTTAGACTGACGAAAACCAAATCATAACCTAATTGGTTTACGACAATCGTCGAATCAATAATCAAATTAACCATCTAATGGTTCCAAAAGTTCCTGGTGCTCAACACCTCTAGTTAGGAAAACACTAATCCCCAACATTGTGCTGACACATTCTAACATGAATTTCACTTTAAGATAATCCAGTTGACTCAAGTCTATACTTCAACATAACTGCTCACAATGTTTCCTAGACTGGTTACCCTCCCCACTCTCCCTGAAGCACAACCGGCTTCCCAAGGAATACTGGGAACTTAAACCATCATGTCTAGTACATTCTGTTGTCCACGTTTCTTAGTGTAACCTCAACACTGTGCCCTGATGATAACTATCATCACTTGCAATTCATGATGCTACGTCATCTCCTAGCCATTGGCCTGCGAATTCACGCATACATTGCAATGGAAGTCATCACGCCGCTGATGATCTACATCACCTCGATCATAGGTTATTCACCTCATGAATTTCAATCGCTTGACATCCTCTGGTTAGTTATACATACTTGCAACCACTGTACACACATCAAGACTAAGGCAAGCTCCCACCAATATGCTCGACTAGGACATTCCATAGTGCACAGACATATGGAAACGCTTCCTATTCTGTCTCGAAACTCGACAGTCATTGTACTTGGTATAACTCAACTCAGAGTCTCAGATAATACCATCAGCTCATACCAATCTCCCAAGGTTGAACATACTGATCCTGGAACTAAATCCCAACGGATTCTCAATAGTCAAATCGCTCCCTTGCTGAACGCATCATCCTTAGCACTGAAAAGACGAAGATTCCTGATGAACACGTCATCCCTAGAATATCGCAATTCTCTTTTTACCAAATTACTTGTCACCTAACACACGTCCGACTATCGTCCATTACTAAAGCACAATATCCTTGACAAATAGTCCGCACGGATGTGACTCACGGCTTGAAAAGAACAAACCTGATCCCTCCCGATTTTGCGAAATCTTCAATTCCCACAACAATCTTGTTGGCCACTACGTTGAAATTCTACTATCTCTGTCATTTCAGAGACATCGTTCGTCACACGCTAGATGGCTAGTGACACCTCCTGCTAGATCTCGAGGATCAGATCCTAGCTAATGTCACACAGATCAGACAACTGATGTTTCCTTGCTAATGTCCATTAGCATTTCCAACTACTCGTCGGATCCAACCACAACGGTACACATAGATGCCCTCACTTAACCGAAATGTCCGGTCAACAATCTTCACTATTGTTGTTCAATGGAAAACTCTCACATGAAACAATAACATGATCCTTTCCTGACCTATTGCTATCTCTAAGCAATTGATTGGATCAATATCAGTTTCTTTCTTAACAAGAATGCACTATACTGGAAACTACCAACTCCCTTGCTTGTCTCCATTGTCAAGTTAGCACCTAACTTGATCATACAAGTCCACTTGCAATCGTTCCTGATTACATCAATCCCAGAAGATTTATCTCTGACGATCATTGAGACCAAATAACTCAAATCTCCGATTTCTCTGAGATGGTATTCAGTACTCTTCCCATAAGCATTACTTGACAAAATACTATCCCAAGTATTTCTTAATTGCTACATCCTGATCAACTCTAATTGGCTCAACCAATCGAATTCGTCGATCTACTTAAGCTCGCACTTATCAGATCAGACCACCACTGATCATCCCAACCTACATGGCTCGGTCAATAACCATGACTCAACTGCCACAAAGAACTATTTCCAAACGATGTTAGATCACGGTACATAAGTAGTTTACTTGGCACAAGTCCTGCGCCTTTCCAGCACTACTAACTGTTGCTTCGTATTCTGAACTTAATCATCCTAACTCTGATAGAGTTACTCAATAACCACTAGTAGTCACTAGCATAGATCCCGTGCCACCTTAGCACTACTAATCGTTGTCTTGTTCACCCAAGGAAAACATAAACTAAGCCCATTCCATCCCATGAAAAATCCTAAGCTCAATCTTTGAAAATATCAGACAGTACTTAGCGCAACCACTGGGCTCACTATCCTTACCTCGTTCATTCAGAATGAACACCACGGCGCGTCAAGTCCAAGAAGAATAACTAAAGAATTTCAAAGATTTTCACAATCTTCGGACACAATCTTGATTATATCCCTCGCTAAGATTGTTCAACAAATTAAGACCGAGGTAGCCTACCACCATGTCCCACCTGGAATCACCACCAAGTGTATACTGGCATCACGCTTCCCTCATGCCTCAATTAGTCTTATACAATCCTTAGCGTCTGATACAATCCCATTACTGATGGAAGACTAACATCGCTGGAAATACTCACCTCCGAGTCAACGTCTCAGATAGTCTTCACTCTCCCCTCCTGAATAAGTCTCATATCAGGAGAATCCAATCATATTTTTAATATGATACTAGTCAGATGATATCCCCAATCATCATGGTGTAGTCTTCGCATTCGAGTCAAAGTCTCGTAACAATATCCCATCCAATATCTTGGATAATTCCTATCACAAGGAAATTCTAACCACAACTTTGATGACAACCCATAGCCATCGCTGGTAGAATCCGTCCACCTACTAGATCCATACGTCTAGCAGTAACCCAAAGGTTAAAACTTATCTGCTCAGAGTATACACTTGTCAAGAAAATCCCTCCATGACTGGTTCCCACAGCAAAACGCTCAAACTATATCTCTGGCACACCAGACGATATTGAACCATCGATATCAAACCTGATATCTAATCCAAGGTCATACCTCGTCGTGACTGTCACCAAATCCCTAGACTGAACAGCCTTCCCACCGCCAATCCTGAAGCACATGGCTCCCAGATAACCTCTGAAGTACAAGGACTCCCAGAGTAACACTGGCATAGGGTCGCGCCCCATCACGTCTAGTCCTGGTCATGGTCCAAAACTCTCGGCATATACTGGACCTGGCATCCTGATGAAAACCCATCATCACAAGCCTCAACCCAACGAAGGTCAGACAGCCTACTGTTCCAAGAAAACAACCTAGAACAAAGTCCAAATGTTCTAAACCGATCAGTACCCTTATGCCCCTAGATGAGTCCACTCATCACTGGCACTAACATAGTCCACTGACTAACCAGGTCAATCCTAGGAAAAGCCTAGACTAACCACAAGTCAAACCGTCATAGTCGGCCCACTCAAATCCCATGAGCTGCAATAGTTTGAACACTAATCAACTAAAACAATGCCAATCCTAGCAAAATCACTCGCAATCATTCACGAATTGCTGGATAAATAAAACATGTATCATTGCTTCCATTTATGTACAATTTCTCAATTACAATCCCATGTAATACATACAGTATTCAAAATACAATGAAATGTACAATCGAACTTGAAATGATACAACCATAGTATGATGATTCTTTACAACTGAAATACTGTTTACAACTACAACGATACATTATTTAAATCATCGTACTAGTCTTCGTTTCTTGAGCATGAAGCTTCTAGTCGACACACGGATCGATACAAGCATACTCCCGACCAAGTGTCTCTACATGTTCTCCTACGAAGAACTCTGGAGAAATGGCACGTGATAGCTAACCAGCTATGTTCTGCGTCAGTGCATGTCGCTCGACATCTTCTGCTCACGATCTACCATCAGCCTTCTTCTTGTAACTACATCATGCTTTTGAACATGAAGTTTCCCGTGGGCCTACCGAACGCATCGATACAAGCATACCGGAAAAACCATGTTCTGCATGAGGTTAAAGACCTCACGCTCGAAACCTGTCATTCTTTAGGCACTCGAGGCATTCTCTGGTGAAGGTCTATCTGACAATCTCTCCATCTACGACTGGAGAATCTTCAGAGTAGTGTTATCATGGTATGGACGATACAGATGCAAGCATCAAGTGCGTCCCATCCAATGCTCTGCCACTGCCTCTGGCATGCGGTACTCGATCCAAAGCTAGGATCCACATGAGTAGAAATCTTGAAAACTCGGACACGATCCATCACTCCTGTCCGCACTTGCTGGAATCCCATAAGCCAAATCTTTAGAAATCCTGCTGATGATGATAGTCTCTGGGTAAACCAATTGCCGCATCATCACTTCTTCCAAGGTCTCATCCATCCTATAAGGATAACCCAAAGTCTCCTTACTATATCCCAAGTCTCTTGCATGCATATGCTCTGATACCAATAAATGTAGTGACCCTACCCGGATTCACTACCTAATCAGAGTTTAAGAGCATAATTAAACATGCATTAAATAAATCGCTGCGGAAGACTTAAATAAAAATAGACCGACAGAATACAACCGATTAAACCAATTCGATTTATACAACCAAATAGAATAAATAACCTAAAGGCATAACCTACAGCTAATCCTGCTATTTTCACTGGTCACTGGCTACTCCAAGCTCCTGGTGCTCAATCCTGCAACTACACCTGCCCCGTCGAATTGGGTGTCCAGATATACAGAAAAGACTGAACATGAGCTCTAAGCTCAATACGAAAGCACTGGGTAAAACATACAAATATGATGCATGCAAATGATAGGGTATCCATATCTGGGATAACTGTATATAACTGCTCAGTAATGGCGCCTAGGACATAAGTGGTACAACCCGGAGAGCAAACCCTGTCGACACTGATCATTCTTATAGGACGTGGACTGTGTCCCTAGATGCTAACTACCCAAGACCCGTCAGTTACTGGGCACTAGACATCAACCGTCCAGACAGGGCTGAGCGACCGTACATGGCTCATCTCACAAGATGGACAGACACAATATGATATACACATGCTGCATAATAATATGACACCCAAATGCAACATATAAGCATGCAAACCCGCTGGCTATCTCAGTCTGTACTTACGTACCTTTCTACAGGCAGTTCCTAGCAGTCCCACTCTAGGTTCCAAGCCTACATCAGCTCTACAATGCAAATACCCATGCATCATTCATGAAGCTCTAAAAGACTTAACTAAGCTATTTCATACTCCTAAATAATTTAAGGAGACCATAGCTATACCTGCGTCCGTCGTCAGCCCGCTGATGGCGACTATCTCGCAACTAGGGGTACACCCCTGCTGCAGCTCCACAGCCTTGAGCACTGCTCCGCTACACGAGCACTGCTCCGCTACTATGTCAGACACTATCCGACTATACTAAAATATGTTCCTTACTCCAACTCTAAATAAGAGTACCCAAAGCCCTAAAATAGAGCCACGAGGGCGAAGGAGAGGAATTTGGTGCGCTTTGAAATGAAGCCCTCGCACCTATATTTATAGAAAACGATCGGAAGCTCCGAACATGTAGATCGGAAGCTCCGTTCCTCCGATCGGAAGCTCCGATTCCACGTGTCAAACCCAACCACATGCAACCACACACCTGTCACTGACAGCCGATCGGAAGCTCCGATTGCTGATCGGAAGTTTCAATCTCCATGCTTCCGATATGGTTCCGATTTGGTTCCGATGTCACCAAGATCGGAAGCTCCGATCCTGGAACGGTGGTTCCGATCCCACTCAAGTCTTGGGGCCTTATAAGCCATTTTCGAGTGTCCTGGATCCATTTATGAACTCCGTTAACCCTTCTGGAATTTCCTTAATCATGTTTTAATTAATCCAAACATGATTACTTGATTAATTACTCATTAATTGTTGATTCAGGATACGGGTCACTACAATATTTGTCGCGTGTCTGTTTGCGACAATATGACTCCTTATGAGAGTTTGGTGAATCAGTGCAGGAAAAATGAGATCAGTATTTTGTGATGGAGGTCTTTACAGATTGGTGGGACTCCGAGTGTTGTGTCACCTAGAGATCAGTCGTTCAAGAAGTTTGGATCTTCTTCATCTGCTGGATCTGGTGAGACCCGTCAGTTTGACAAGAAAAAGTTGCAGTGTGATCATTATGGGAGAGTTCATCGTACTGAGAGGCGTTGAGCAGCTGTTGGAGCTTATTTCATTTGTGGATGTGTGGATCACTTCAAGAGATATTGTCCCAAGCAGGGAGGACAAAGTTGTCATGGGATGATGATGGGATCTTAGGGTAGTAGACCGCGTGAGACATCAATGCAGTAGAGGACCCAGGGTAGGCATCAGGTGTAGGGTCATATGTACGTAATTCAGGGAGATCAGATGTCGGCTAGGATGGATGATGATATCTAGGATGATTTCGACGGTTGAGTTTGTATGGGTATATCTAGTTTGTAGTTTTCTTGTTTCTGTTTCTTTATTTTGGGACTGTAATATGAACTGTACTGAATCTGGTTTCTTGGTGTTATGCTTTTAGTTTTGTGAGTATCTTGGTTTACTTTCAGTGTTTGTTTTATTTTATCAGTGTTTAACTACTATGATTTTTAGATTATTTCAGTAATCTGATTTGATGAACCGTAGTTACTTTCCAAAGATGAAATTCTAGGTGATTCCTTAAAGTAGTTGGTTAAGTATGTAATCTTGATAATTGTTGCCAGAGATGACTATTTGCATCAGAGGTAAAGTTGTGATAATCTACCAAGTACTTTGAACCGTGTTGGTTTATGATTAGACATTTGAGGAATCAAGAACCTACGCAGTGTTTTCTCTAGAAGCCTTTTGTGCTTTAGAGATGTGTACGGGGAAGGCTACCTCAGCCTTGATATTTACATGGTCACAAAAGGGTATAGCCAACCAAGAACGTTCAGTGATAGTTGAGTTCTCTTGATGAGATTTATATTGGTACTGGGTTAGTGCCAAGGAATTCTAGTGTTTTGTTTTGTCTGACTTTGTCAAGGATACAATTTGAGGTTTTTTTTTAATGAGTTGTCTGGGAAAGGGGCATTCCTTGAAAAATGACAGTATAGAGTTTTTGTTCAAATATTGTTTTTTGTGAGGTTGAATTAGCGTAAAGTTCTAATTCCAACATTCCGATAATCACGGATGGAGTAATCAAGTTGGAACCAAGAACAATTATATGTTGCCCGTATCGATAATTTTTTTTTCAATTTCATGCAAGTTTGAATTGGGATCTGATAGTCGTTAGATAAGAATCGAGATTCAGATATTTAAACTGTGTGACAAAGGTTAGACCTTATGGGTTCCGGCAATGTCATTTGATTAGAAAATGTGTCAAATGCGTTCTTGGAAATTTTCGAGATGAATTTTTTTAGACTCCTTAGATGAACTTGCCCTAAAAGGATAGCAACGACTGGTTGGTCTGTTTGATAGTGTGCACTACATGTCTGTGTTGAGATGATTGTAGCAGATAAGTCTAATATCTTGATCGAGCTTTTCTAACACAATAATTAATGACAATTAAATCTCTTCAATCTACTCGATATTACCGCAAGTGTGTGGGTCAAGTTTAATATAGTGTAACAAGTACGAGTATCATCCCACAGAGATTGATGTACGACAAATTTTCCTCAAGCACAATTCTTTAGTTAACTAAGATGAAAAGTGAATAATTAATAAACCAAATAAAATTATGAAAGAAAGATAATATAAATAAATTAAATTCAAATAATAAAGAAACAATTGTTAGGATCTCGGTTCATCTACTCATTAATCTTCTCTAATGATTGAATTTTAATTCTTAAGCCATGATTTTGACGGTATTCCCTAATCTATCAATATACTCTATTGAGATATATTAATCTAATCGCAAAATGTTGTAACCAATTGTTCTTGTGTTATTTAACAATTGCAATCATATTAATGTATTGTGAAATCCTACAACTTTTGACCTATTAGACTATGACTATCAACATATACCCAACCCCATATGTCTATACAAATTATAGATCCATGCATTATGTTACTCTATCATATTATAAAATCTCTTTTTGGTGTCAATTATTACATATAAAATCACTTCGAAGTTGATCAAACTTCAAAGATGCAATGAACACAATACATAGTCAAGAATGCTTACAAACTAAATTCAATCTTCAAAAAGAAATCCAAACTTAATTGTTTTGGAGGTAGGATCCCCTAAATCCCAACAAATAGAAAAGATAAAAACGAGTTTGTGTGGTTGTTGTTCCTTCTCGAGTTCTTCATGTCTCGTCCCTCTTCTTTTCTCCCCTTGACGGCCGTTGAAAAATTCTCTCCAAACCAAATTCTAGAGTTATTATATTATCTAAGAGTCCAAGCTTCCCATTTTTCTTTTTCCTTTCCACATAAAAATTCTCTTTTTCAAATTCTATGTATCGCGCCCAGGCGCATACTCTTATTTCCGTGCTGCTGTATCTCATGTGTCTTACCTAGGCACAAGAAATTGCCTCCTAGGAGGATTATCTGCTATCTCCATATTTTTGAGAGTTTTATGATCCCGCCCTAGGCACGAATTCCCTCCTAGGCTGAAATTTTTCCCGCCTAGGCACGAATTCCTTATTTTTTCAGCTTTATTATTTTTTAGCAAATCAAGCTTGGAACAAAATTTTCTGTGAAATCTTTCATCACCACATTAGAATGTTGCGTTTTACCTCTTTACCTATAAATAAACACATTCCAATGATTAATTACCAAAATGTATAATCAATAAAATAAACATGAAAATGTAGTCGACACAACAAAAACTATGCAATAGTGGACTCAAAATAGCACACATATACATGAAAAATCGACATCTATCATATAAGTTAGAAGCATAGTTTGATGTTGGTTTCTTCTATGTTAAAAGATCTATATGTAATATAGATCTAAAAGTTCTGGTGTTTCGGATTAAGATTGTTCTATTGGGTTTCGATCACTGATTGATCAGTGGATTAGGGAAGCTACTTGCGAGATTAAGTATAGTTATATGCAAGCGTGGTGTGGAATTTGAGTTTAGTGTAGAACTCCAGCTCCAAAGTGATTTTGTGGTTACATTCTGTAGTGACCCAACCCGAATCCACTACTAATCAGAGTTTAAAGATAAATTAAGCATACAACAAATAGTAATCAGAGATACACTGCGGAAACTTAAAATAAATATTGGTCGGCAGAATACAACCGACTAACAAAAAAATTAGATATACAACCCGATCGAATGATTCTTAGCAAAAATATTTCCTACAGCTAAGTCCTGCTGTCTCTTCTTGGTCACCGAGTACTCCGAGTCTCTGAGCGCACTACCTGCACCTGTCCCGTCGAATGGGATGTCCAGACAACACAAAAAATACTAGACATGAGTACTAAAGCTCAGTACGAGAGTACGAATATACACATGCTATGAATGCAAATACAAATGCATATGAATGGGTACCGGGAACCTATCATAGATAGAACACTGCTCAGTCAAAAGCGCCATGGTATGTAGCACGCTGGTGTAAGAGTGGGTGCCCAGTGAGCCAACTGTGTGGCTATGGGCTTTGTTGACTCTTTGTATAAACAATCTTTTGTTTAATATTATTTACACTTTTATGGCAATGACTTTATATTACTTCATATTGTTATATTGTGATATACTATTGTTGTTTTGATAAAGACCTTGAATATACTATAGTGTATGTAAGATGTGGTAGAACATGGAGATGTCTATCATGAAATACATCTTATAGTCACTGTATATTCTAAAACCGTTCCTAGTCGATTGAGCCGTCCGATAATAAGGATAAGGATCGCTCGAGTTTGAGACTAGCATTTGCGATGCGGAGTACCACATTTCATTGGTAGGGAACATGGAGATGTTCGAAGCATGCAAATGGATATTCATAGGATGAATAGTCGAACTACCCTATCCGGACTTTCCAAGTGGTTATCACTTATCGAGTGGATAAAGTCCGCGGTTTTGGTTGTACACCATTAGTCCTTACGACTTGAAACATCATGGAGACTCTATATGCTAGTACTGTGCTTTGACTCGTTTACCGACTCTGAGGGGGTCATCAGGTGTCGAGATTGGGTACAGTTACGACACATATAGGAGTCAATGCATTGTTGTCAAGGATTCACCACATACTTGCGAGTGTGGATATCCTATGCGATCTGAGGAGATATTAGTGTGACAAATCTCTGGCCAGAGTACTTGATGTGATTTAAGAAATGGTTTCTTAGTAGCACATGCGATGTCACTAATTTGATCTTCAAGATGCATTGCATAGTTATCGAATCTTGAGCGACTCTCGATATACCAATGGTTGTTGATTCGATCGGGATATTTGGATGAAGGGACCGTACTGTACGTTAACCAAAATCTACTGGTTCTTGTAGGCACTATCAGTGATACCTAGGGAATCATGGGGCGATGTTGCTAGGCGCTTTACCATGATTCGTTGGGCAAGTCGGAAAGTGTTGTTCCGAGTCACAAGGAGTTGTGAGCCCACGGCTAGCTGTATCCCTGAACCATTGAGGGTCACACAGTGTAATGGAGTTTTAATCCCCGTTGAGATAGTTAAATTTAAAGAGTTAAATTTAATGAACTAAGGAGTTGGACTTCTTAAATAAGAGTAAGGGAGTAGGATTTCCTAAAATGACATAGGGATGGACATTTTTGGAAACCACTGAATTCGGATTCAGGAAAATTTATTTTGACTTTAAAACGTGCAGAAATGGTTTCTGTGCACATTGGTGAAATCGTTTCATCAATCGGAGTCACGATGAATTTTATATTAATTTCTGAACGAGTGGGCTTTGCTTGTCGGGCCCCAGCTTATGACTAATGGGCCCTAAGGTGTTAGTGGCCTGCATTATAAATAAGTTATTTCAGTACAAAAATTACACACGATAGCTCATAATTTTGAGAGAAAAAAAATCGAAACCCTAGCCCCTCTCTCAAGCTTGGCCGTCGCCCCCCCTCCCTCTCTGTCTGAGAAATTCCGGTCTGTGATTTTGAATCGCAGTAAGGAATAACGAATCAAATTCGTGTATTCTCTTCGCAGAAAACTTCTGATAGATTTTCTAGTGCAATCTATCAGAGGGATTAAACCTCTGTTCGTGGACCTGATTGAAGGCGTTCATCGGTTCCAGGGAGAGACAACAAGAGCAGAATTGTTCTGTTGGTGTCCATTAATCTCGTTGCGAGATTTGAGGTAAAATTTATTTAATTGTTATTTAAATTTTACACACACGTAATTCAATCGATGAACGGTTGATACCCATACCATGGAAACGTTCCATGAAAAATTTTTAAACTTCCGCTGCACCGGGTATCAATCGTAATTGGTCTGGGAACTCGCCAGTTTTTACAACAGTGGTATCAGAGCCAGGTTGCTCAGATCAATCGATTGAATAATCAATTGTACAAAATTTTTGAGTCTCGGTTTATGAAACAAAATAAATATTTTTAATAAAAAAAAAAATTTTTTCGGGGCAAAACCCGGGCAGCGATTGGATCGCTGCCCGGTGGGGCAGCAATTGTTGCTGCCCCGGGCGGCGCACGGCGCCGCCCAAAGGGGGCGCACAGCGCCGCCCAAGGCGGCGACCGTCGCCGCCCAGGGCGGCGCACGGCGCCGCCCAGGGCAGCGCTGTGCGCTGCCCAGGGGCGGCGCTCGGCGCCGCCCAGGGCAGTGCACGGCGCCGCCCAGGGGCGGCGCCAGGCGCTGCCCTAAGGGGGCAGCCGGGCTGCCCCCGGCCCGCGCCCCGGGTGCGGGCCAACCCGGGAGTGTCCCGGGTGGCCCGCGGGAAAAATTATATTTTTATTAATTTTAATATTTAAAATTTTATTTTTGGTCCGGTCAAAAATTGTTTTTGATTGGTTCACGAGATTTCGGATCGAATTGTTCGAGTCCGTAAATTTTAAAATTGATTTTGGATAAATTTGAATTTTTGGAAAATTTTAATATTTTATCCGTAAATTGAATTTTGAAATCAATTATTTTGGTACAATTGATGATAAGATATGATCTTATGATATATTAGATAAAATATGATTTTATTTGTAAAATTGGATTTTATAGATAAAATATGATTTTATTTGATATGGAGATAAAATATGATTTTATATGTGAAATGTGATTTTATATATAAAATATGATTTTATCTTGTTTAAATTTGAATTGCCACAGCATGTTATCCAATAAATTAATTTTGAATTAAATGTTATTGGATAAGGATGATCGATTGCCATGACCAATTTTGTAGGTGTATGTTAGGAATTTACATTTTGTCTTTATTGTTGTTGGTTTTATTAATGGGCCTGGTTTATGGCCCGATATGAATGTCATATGTAATAAAAGTGGGCTTGGTTTATAGCCCGTTCCCACCCCCTAAAAATGTATCCCCTACTTGTCATTGTTATTTAATTGTAAATACATTAGATTTAGTGGGAGATCAAGATTTGAAGATGGTGGGCCCAGCAGACAATGAAGACTGAAGAAATGTAAATTGGAAGCATATGTAATAGGATTGCATTTGCATACTGCATATTACCTAGGATTGGACTAAGACCCGTGATTGGCAACCACGGGTCAATTAGAAATGGAATCGATCATCCTATATAATATGTGATATTATGATTGTATGCATGTTTAGACATAAATTGCGTGAATCCGGCAATGCATGCAATAAATTAAATATGATGAGACAAATATTTTTATAAATAAAATCCCTCATTTTAAATATGATTTAAAATTTATATCAAGATAAATAAAGGAAATTTAAATATTGTTTAAATGTTCCTACCTTCCATCAACGGTCAATGTATGTGATGCTACCCGCGGATACGGTCCGGCTCATATTATTGGGGGGGCCCGTCCGTCGGAAAGCTGTACATTGGATCGACAAATGTTGTAAGTTGGGTGGAACTCCCATGGGATCGGCTCATATTATTGGGGGATCCACATGGCGACCGTCCATCACAACTTAATATTGATGGGTCATCTTGACATGTCACTTTAAACGGCGTCATATTATTGGGCCCTTATTGGACATGAGGTAAATACATGGGGGTTGCTTTGGAAGCAATTGGGCTCTACCTTTTGAGAATTATGGTTGGCTGATATTATTCGGGACCATAAGTTTGTCAATTGGACTCCATGTTCTCACTAAGGAAAAAGTTTCCCGTTTTCACTAGAGGGTGGTGAAATCGTTAAAATAGTGGGAGTGAGATTCATAAAATTAAATTCGCCTATTTTATGTCTTAGTAAATTGTTAAACAATCATTGATATATGTCTGTTTTCCTTTTCAGTATTTCATACAATGAATTCGCGAAATCCTTTATTCTCGATCCTCGAACAAAACAAGCTGACTGGCGCCAACTATACGGAATGGTTCCGGAAGTTGAAGATTGTCTTAACTTCGGAGAAAATGCTCTACGTGTTAGAGAAAGCACCTCCGAAGGAAGCACCAGCTGACATAAGTCCGGAGGAATTGGCCAAACTTGATGCATGGTGCGACCATGACATCAAGACCAAATGCTATATGCAAGCCTCGATGTCTGATGAACTCCAGAGGCGATTTGAGGACACGGTGAATGCTGCTGACATTCACACGCAACTCAAGGAACTTTTTGGGGCTCAGTCGAGGGCTGAAAGGTTCTCTACTGTTAAGGAGTTGATGACGTGCCGCATGCGTGAAGGGACTTCGGTCCGTGATCATGGGGTACGAGTGATTTGGCTCATACAGAAGTTAGCGACCCTTGATTTGGTGTTGGAGCATGAACTCAATGTGGACTTGCTGCTTCTATCTCTTCCTTCTTCATTTGATGGATTCGTGATAAATTTTAATATGAACAAGATAGAGGCCACCCTTGAAGAGATGGTCAATATGCTCGTTACATATGAATCCACACTTAAGAAGGATAAGCCAGCTTTCTTGGTGGGCTCCTCATCTTCTGCTAAGAAGGGGCCAAGTATGAAGGGCAAGAAACGTTCTGCCCCACCCAAGAAAGTGGAACCCGAGAAGAAGCAAAAGACAAAGGCTTCAAACGATGGAAAATCCAAGGATGTTTGCCATTACTGCAAGAAGCCGGGTCATTGGAAGCGCAACTGCAAGGAGTATCTTGAGCAGTTGGGAACTGCAAAGGGTATGTTCTATATCGAAATAAACATGTCACTTAATACAACTTCTTGGGTATTGGATACCGGATGTGGATCTCACATTTGCAATGATTTGCAGGTGATGACAAGAAGTCGCAGGCTTAGAATGGGTGAGACCCAGCTGAGGCTCGGGAATGGTTCCAGAGTTGAAGCTACGGCCATTGGAGATGTTTGTTTGATTTTGCAGAACGGTTTTAAATTATTGTTGAGAGATGTTTTATTTGTGCCAGATTTAATTAAAAACATTATTTCTATTTCTATGCTTGATAGAGATGGTTATTCTTGTAATTTTGTGAATGGGATTTGCAATATTTACAAGAATGAATGTTTAATTGGAAATGGACAACTTGAAAACGATCTATACAATTTAAAACTAAAAGACGTTCCAGTAAATTGTATTGACAAACCGGCGACAACAAACAAAAGGAAAATCGATAGTCAAAACCCGGCAAACCTTTGGCACGCTAGACTAGGTTATATTTCCTCAAGGAGGATGAACAAGCTAGTGGGAGAGGGCATGTTTGATATGTCTGATATTAACTCTCTACCTACTTGTGAATCCTGCCTAAAAGGGAAAATGACTAAATCTCCTTTTAAGGGGAAACCTGAGCGTAGTCAAAATCTGTTGGATTTGATCCATACAGATGTTTGTGGACCATTTAGAGTTGGGACTCAATATGGCCACACCTACTTCATTACCTTTACTGACGATTATTCAAGGTATGGGTATTTATATTTAATGAAATATAAGTCTGAAGCATTTGAAAAGTTCAAAGAATTCAAGGCTGAAGTAGAAAACAAGCTAGGTAAAAGTATTAAAGCACTTCGATCGGATCGAGGTGGAGAATACTTGAGTACCGAGTTTTTGGACTATCTAAAAGAGAATGGGATTCTCTCTCAGTGGACTCCTCCTATGACACCACAGCTTAATGGTGTATCGGAGCGTCGTAATCGAACTTTGTTGGACATGGTTCGATCCATGATGAGCTTCACTGAGCTTCCACCTTCGTTTTGGGGCTATGCGCTTGAAACGGCGGTATTGTTGTTGAATAACGTCCACACTAAAGCAGTGGACAAAACACCATACGAGTTATGGAATGGCAAAGCTCCTAAGTATTCATACTTGAGGATTTGGGGATGTCCTGCTTACGTGAAGCGGACAGTGGGAGATAAGTTGGATAGTCGATCCAGCTTGTGTTATTTTGTGGGGTATCCGAAGAATTCAATCGGATATTATTTCTATTATCCTGCTGAAACAAAAGTGTTTGTTTCACGGAATGCCACCTTCTTGGAGAAGGAGTTCTTATTGGATAAGAAAGGCGAGATGATGGAACTCGAAGAAGTTCGAGAAGAACCCGAAATACAAAATAACGATCCCACACCTCAGGAACCATTGCTGGACACGCCTGCACCTAGAAGATCCGAGAGGACTTCTAGACCTCCAGTTCGATATGGTCTTCTTCTTGAAGAGGGTCAAGATGAACCCGACATTGGATGTGATCCAAAAAGCTTCAAGGAAGCAATTTCTGATGCGGATTCGAATTTATGGCTTGAAGCTATGCAATCAGAATTGGATTCAATGCATACAAACCAAGTCTGGACTTTAGTGGATCCTCCCGATGGAATTGTTCCAATAGGGTGTAAATGGATCTACAAAAGAAAGCTTGGGCCTGATGGTAAGGTATTGACCTACAAGGCGCGATTGGTGGCTAAAGGTTATACTCAAAGGCAAGGAGTTGACTATGACGAAACCTTTTCACCAGTTGCAATGTTCAAGTCCATAAGAATCCTTATTGCCATAGCTGCATGGTATGACTATGAGATATGGCAAATGGATGTGAAGACTGCTTTTCTTAATGGAGACATTAAGGAAGAAATCTATATGAAGCAGCCTGAGGGGTACACATCCATGGGAAGCGAGCATAAGGTATGCAAGCTTCAGAGATCAATTTATGGTCTAAAACAAGCATCAAGAAGTTGGAACCAGAAATTTGATGAAACAATTAAAGACTTTGGTTTCATCAAGAACCCGGAGGAACCTTGCGTGTACAAGAAAGTAGTTAAGGATGCGGTGACATTCTTAGTACTTTATGTTGATGACATCCTACTCATTGGGAATGATGTAGGGATGTTGCAGTCAACAAAGATATGGTTATCAGGTAGATTTTCGATGAAGGATTTGGGTGAGGCATCCTACATTCTTGGGATACAGATCTATAGGGATAGATCTAAGAGAATGATAGGACTCACTCAATCAACCTACATCGATACCATATTGAAACGGTTTTCAATGGATGGGTCCAAGAGAGGACATCTACCCATGTGTCATGGAGTTTCTCTATCCAAGTCTATGTGTCCCAAGACTGATGCAGAGATAGAGAATATGACACATGTACCATATGCGTCAGCTATAGGTAGTATCATGTATGGGATGATATCTACCAGACCGGATGTAGCATTTGCTCTGAGTGTCACGAGCAGATATCAGTCTAATCCTGGTCAGATGCATTGGAAAGCCGTGAAGGACATTCTTAAGTACTTGCGAAGGACTAAGAATATGTTCATGGTTTATGGAGGACGAGAACTCAAACTGGAAGGCTATACCGACTCTAGCTTCCAAAGTGATGTGGATGACTCGAAGTCAACCTCTGGATTTGTGTTCATGCTCAATGGCGGTGCTGTCTCTTGGAAGAGTTCCAAGCAGGACACCACAGCGGATTCCACCACTGAGGCTGAATACATTGCAGCATCAGCTGCTGCTAAAGAGGCCATTTGGATGAGGAATTTCGTCCAAGAGTTGGGCGTCATTCCTGAATTTGTTGGTCCAGTCCCGGTGTACTGCGACAACACGGGTGCCGTTGCTCAAGCAAAGGAACCAAGGTCTCATCAAAGATCCAAACACGTACTGAGGAAATACCACATAATCCGGGAGATTGTGGAAAGAGGAGACATCAGTGTCGAACGAGTGGCCTCTGCAGACAATATCGCTGATCCACTTACTAAGCCTTTGCCAGGACCATTGTTTGACAAACATCGCGAAGCAATGGGTCTACGTAGTATGACTAGTTGGCTATAGGGCAAGTGGGAGATTGTAAGAGTGGGTGCCCAGTGAGCCAACTGTGTGGCTATGGGCTTTGTTGACTCTTTGTATAAACAATCTTTTGTTTAATATTATTTACACTTTTATGGCAATGACTTTATATTACTTCATATTGTTATATTGTGATATACTATTGTTGTTTTGATAAAGACCTTGAATATACTATAGTGTATGTAAGATGTGGTAGAACATGGAGATGTCTATCATGAAATACATCTTATAGTCACTGTATATTCTAAAACCGTTCCTAGTCGATTGAGCCGTCCGATAATAAGGATAAGGATCGCTCGAGTTTGAGACTAGCATTTGCGATGCGGAGTACCACATTTCATTGGTAGGGAACATGGAGATGTTCGAAGCATGCAAATGGATATTCATAGGATGAATAGTCGAACTACCCTATCCGGACTTTCCAAGTGGTTATCACTTATCGAGTGGATAAAGTCCGCGGTTTTGGTTGTACACCATTAGTCCTTACAACTTGAAACATCATGGAGACTCTATATGCTAGTACTGTGCTTTGACTCGTTTACCGACTCTGAGGGGGTCATCAGGTGTCGAGATTGGGTACAGTTATGACACATATAGGAGTCAATGCATTGTTGTCAAGGATTCACCACATACTTGCGAGTGTGGATATCCTATGCGATCTGAGGAGATATTAGTGTGACAAATCTCTGGCCAGAGTACTTGATGTGATTTAAGAAATGGTTTCTTAGTAGCACATGCGATGTCACTAATTTGATCTTCAAGATGCATTGCATAGTTATCGAATCTTGAGCGACTCTCGATATACCAATGGTTGTTGATTCGATCGGGATATTTGGATGAAGGGACCGTACTGTACGTTAACCAAAATCTACTGGTTCTTGTAGGCACTATCAGTGATACCTAGGGAATCATGGGGCGATGTTGCTAGGCGCTTTACCATGATTCGTTGGGCAAGTCGGAAAGTGTTGTTCCGAGTCACAAGGAGTTGTGAGCCCACGGCTAGCTGTATCCCTGAACCATTGAGGGTCACACAGTGTAATGGAGTTTTAATCCCCGTTGAGATAGTTAAATTTAAAGAGTTAAATTTAATGAACTAAGGAGTTGGACTTCTTAAATAAGAGTAAGGGAGTAGGATTTCCTAAAATGACATAGGGATGGACATTTTTGGAAACCACTGAATTCGGATTCAGGAAAATTTATTTTGACTTTAAAACGTGCAGAAATGGTTTCTGTGCACATTGGTGAAATCGTTTCATCAATCGGAGTCACGATGAATTTTATATTAATTTCTGAACGAGTGGGCTTTGCTTGTCGGGCCCCAGCTTATGACTAATGGGCCCTAAGGTGTTAGTGGCCTGCATTATAAATAAGTTATTTCAGTACAGAAATTACACACGATAGCTCATAATTTTGAGAGAAAAAAAATCGAAACCCTAGCCCCTCTCTCAAGCTTGGCCGTCGCCCCCCCTCCCTCTCTGTCTGAGAAATTCCGGTCTGTGATTTTGAATCGCAGTAAGGAATAACGAATCAAATTCGTGTATTCTCTTCGCAGAAAACTTCTGATAGATTTTCTAGTGCAATCTATCAGAGGGATTAAACCTCTGTTCGTGGACCTGATTGAAGGCGTTCATCGGTTCCAGGGAGAGACAACAAGAGCAGAATTGTTCTGTTGGTGTCCATTAATCTCGTTGCGAGATTTGAGGTAAAATTTATTTAATTGTTATTTAAATTTTACACACACGTAATTCAATCGATGAACGGTTGATACCCATACCATGGAAACGTTCCATGAAAAATTTTTAAACTTCCGCTGCACCGGGTATCAATCGTAATTGGTCTGGGAACTCGCCAGTTTTTACAACAGCTGGGTCGTTGCATCAGGAGGTGGCTCCCATATCATAAAAACCGTGGATATAACCGGATCCAAATCCTTGGAATCCATCCACTAACATATACGGGGCTGAGCAACCCCTACTACGACTATGCAATCAAGGCATAAAGCTCAAAGTGTCCATGCATGCAACATAATATCCGTGGCATAACAAATGCACATATAATAAATGCCACATAAAACATGCAAACATAGAATATGTATATTCTACAGGCTATCTCGGATAATATATCCGTACCTTACTAAAGACAGTTCTAGAAGCATCCCTCTAGATTCCAAGCCTATCGTCATCTCTACAATGCAAAGTACCCATACATCATTAAAAAATGACATTTCTTGAATTACACCTTTGATGCAACTACGGCATGACACATAGTTATCGATTCATTGACAACTCTCGATAAAACAATGGTTGTCAAATCGGTCGAGATATATGAGTTGAAGGGACCGTACTGTACGCAAACCATAATTGATTGGTTCTTGCAGAAACTATCATTTGATACCTAGGGAGTCATGTAAGCGATGCTGCTAGATGTTTAACATGACTGGTTGGGTACCATCAGACTTGAGTTTTCTGACGTTCAGAATGGAGCTATATAGGGTATGCTCATATAAAGGACTTGTTGATCCCGAATCACATGAAGATGTGAACCCACTGCTAGTTTTATCAATGAACCATTGAGGGTCACACAAGTATTAGATTTCTAGATCCCGTTGAGATTAAAATTAGTTCAATGTGTTGAAAAATTTATAAAGGAGTTTATAAATAAATTAGCATTATGACTTCTAATGGAGAATAAAAAGTGAAAGTAACTTTTAATCTAAGTAACTTTTACTTTGTGAATGTGTTCCAAGATTAAAAGTTGACCTGAATAAATAATTAGTTTTTGAAAATGGTGATTTTCAAAAACTATTATTATGAACTTAATTAAATTAATTCAAGAGTTGAATTAATTTGACACTAGTGGATTTTGTATAGTCCAAATAATTATATTAATTCAAGTGTTGGAATAATTAAACACTATTGGGTTTTGTAGATCCCAAATAGAAATAGTGTTTAATTATTATACTAGTGGGCTTGAATGAGTTCAAGTTGGATTTAATTAATTGATTAAACTTAAATGGGTTTGAGTTTAATAATTAATTAAATATTAAGTTCAAGGGACATGTATATATTATATATGTGAGAGGGAGTATGAAGGGTTAAAAGATTGAGTGCAATTTTTCATGCATGTTTTACACTTTTTCATGCATGATTTAATTGTATCATTTATGTTTGAACATGATACATATATTGTTATATATTCCTCCACTAATAAATATAGTGGCCGTCCCCTCCAAACCCAAGAATTCTCCAATTTTGTCTTTTTATTTTGGGAGAAAAAGACAAGAAAAATTTCAATAAAAAATGCTTTAAATATTCTAGTTCATATTTAGGGTGGACCTAGTTTGACGAGTTGTTGACCTAATTCGAAGGAGGAACTATTTTCTAACAAGGTCTGTTCTTGAAGTTTTGAATCCATTTGAGCAAGGTGTGCTCTTGGAATCTTGTAGATAGTGCTTATCATTTCAAGAGCTAAGTTGTTCACAACTTGGATGGAGCCATAAATCAATATTTTGAGATTGATAAGTAAAAACTTCTTAAACACCCTATGAATGTTTGATGTTTTTAATGCTACACAAGTTCTCGTGTCTTTAATAAAAATTTTAAATTTCTGCTGCGTTTTCGGACACGAGGTAACCGATCCCCAATAGTGGTATCAGAGCTTAGGTTACTCCTTTTGGGTAGAATTTGTTGAATATTATGTTGAGGTCAATTTCTAACCGCATGAGAAAATCGAACCATTTTTGGGGCTGTTCTGTAAAAAAATTTTGGGGCTCATTTTGGGCAGCCATTTTATTAAAAAAAAAATTTATTGGCCGGAATCCAACAACGGAGCTTCGGCAACGACTATGACGACTTGAGTTTCCAAAAAGTGTTTTTGGGATATCAAATATCATAGACCCTAAGTTGTTAAAATAATAATGCTTGATTTTTGTGAAAAATAAAATTTTATAAATTATGTATTTTTGCATGAAATAAATAATTAAAGTGTGACTTTGATTATTTATAGTAAATGGTGATTTACAAGAAATTCGGTTATAAATAAATTAATTGGAAAGTAAACAAAGGTGTTTATTTATTTTATTAATTTAATTTATAATCTTGGCGATTAGTGAATGGACCAAGATATATAATATTTGATCAATTGATTATTGTGATAATTAATTGTTGATGTATGATATCTGATATTATGCATGAAGGATGATCAAAATCCCAAGCCCAATTTTTTAGGTGTATGCTAGGATATTTTGTGTTGAATGGATTGTAATAATTATCAAATTTAAAGTGGGCTTGTTTTATAGTCCGTTCTCATCCCATGAGATGTATCCCTATTTTCCATGGATATTTTAATGTAAAATATTTGATAGTGGAAGATCAAGATTGGAAGATGGTGGACCATGATGAATTATGAAGATCCAAGACATGTAAATATTGGAAGCTTATGTTATTGTTGTTTTTCACCGGTGCATTCCCTAGGATTGGACCTAGGCCCGTGTTTGGCTCACACGGACCAAATAGTATTGGGGCGATTGATCATCCTTATTAATTTACTGTTTATAATATATGCATGATATATTATAAATAATGAGTGTGAGGACCTCGGTTTCAATCATCTACACTAGTATAATCTAATATAAAAGCATACAAGAGCCAAGATTTAAAAAAACAATATAAAAAAAATATTTTATTTTCTGGAACAGTGCCTCGCTCGAGCGGCAAGAAACGCCTGCTCGAGCGAGCAAAACTCTGCCCGGCTCCCTGTAATACTCTCGCTCGAGTGGTAAAGAACACCCGCTCGAGCGAGAAATTCCCTGCCTCAAAAAAAGAAATTTCTTTTCCTTCGCTCGAGCGGTAAGAAACACCCACTCGAGCGAGCGATGCTCTGAGCCAAAAATCTGGGCTTTCCCTGTTAAATTCAAACTCAATACAAAATCCATTCCAACAAGCATAACTCACTCCAATCAACATGCATAATCCAATACAAGGTAGTTCTAGAGTTATACATTCATTCGATCCAGTAGTACATGCAACGATTCTAGTTTTACAAAACAACTCAAAACAAGTTCAAGTACAATCTAAGTTCTATTACATAATCGACTTCTAAAACACCAAGTCCTCACTCTATCTTCACATCCCAACTATCCATGCAGTCTCTGACTCGGTCCTGCCCCACCTGTTGCCAATCACACTTACAAAGACAAGACAACAGCCGGATAAATCCGATGAGAATAATATTCCCAGTAGAAGAGACAACATGCTATATCAAATAGGCATCTCAAAATGAAATACATCAACTTCCAGATATTCAAAATGAGAATAAATGAATGCATGTCTTCAAAAGTCTAGATTATCAATCCGGATAATCAAAATGTAAATCGGTTCCTCGATTATTTGGTTGGGATCCCGAGGATGAAATATCACAAAAATCACACCGACTTCCCTTTTCGAGGTGGACGATGTATGCATCAATCCTCCAGACTTTGGAGAATTCAATAGAGAGTTGATCGGCCACTGTAATGCCTACCAGTGCCACTCGACTATAATCCATAGATCGGCTAATTCAAATGGAACGAATCGTTCGGCTCAATATGAATGCATATGAAAAACTAAACATTCAAAAAAGTAAATCAAGTAATTCACATAGACATGCAAGTATGTGATTTCTCTAGGACACTCGAATCAATCCGGATTCGAGTTAATCGTCCTATTCCATCAAATGTCGTCTTATAGCTTTCTCGATTCAGTTGAAGCTCCAAATCTGGAAAACAACAACGATAATCAACAATGATCCAATCAATCTCATAAACAAACTAGGTAAAACTCATTACCAACTCTGTCCCTTCTTCTACGATTAGAAATTATGTCGACTCTGAATCCAACGACCTTCAATCAATCTGAAATGAAGCCACAAAGATCAATATCAACATTCGAACTTCAATAAATACACGATTTGATCAATTCAAACGAAACGATATCCAAAACTCTAACCGGCGGCATAACGGCTATATTCTGATCAAACCGGAAACACAGAAAATAGTATAATATCGAAACCAACTCAAATCAATACCAAATCATCAATAAAGACTCAAACCCATCAAATCTCAAAACTCCAATTTTCGAATTATGCCTGAAAAATCATAACAATTCCGAACGACGTTCTATTTCCGATCTGACTGAGAATAAACGATAAGAGCTAGTTCAAGAACATCATACTCGAAACTCATTAGATTCTAACAACATCCGAAAAATAAAGTATATCTGATCGAAGAAATACTTACGATAGAACGAAGTTCTCGCTGTCGTGATCGATAATCTGCCTTCAGATTTAAATTCTATCGAACGGATCGAGCAAAACCAAAAATTCAAGAAGGTTAAGGAGATGTTGGGGCATCTTCAATGGAGGAGGAGGCGATGGGGGAAGAAGATAATGGAGTGAAAAGTTAAATCCATGTATAAATATCTAATAAACTCCGTATTTGCGTTTTAGTCCTTGAAAATTCCAAAATTGCAAAAAGGTCTCTGTTATAAATCAAAACGGACCTCGAATAATAAAATCTCCGGTTATCTCAAATAAACTCAGTTAAGATAAATTCGGGGTGTTACAATTCTCTCCATCTAAGAAAAGATTTCGTCCTCGAAATCGAATCAAATCAATTACATAAGATAGAATAAAGAATCATAAACAGAGTTAAGAACTCACAACATCAAAATAACTCTAGAAATCGCTGTCTCATATCAGACTCTGTCTCCCAAGTCTCTTCCTCGACTTCGTGACGACTCCACTGAACCTTCACCAACTAAATTGACTTGGTTCTGAGCTGTTTTTCCTTTCGATCAAGAATCTGAATAGGTCGCTCGAAGTAGCTCAGCGACTCGTCGAGCTCGGCCTCGTCAAGATGAAGAATATGCGAAGGATCTGGATGATATTTCCGCAACATAGAGACGTGAAAAACGTCGGGAATACCAGATAAATAAGGAGGTAGAGCTAATCTGTAGGCAAGATCGCCTATCTTCTCCAGTATCTCATACGGTCCAATAAACCTCGGAGACAAATTCCCTCTCTTTCCGAATCTAACAGTGCCTCTAAAAGGAGAAATATTCAAAAATACTCGGTCTCCTTGATCAAAAGATAGAGGTCTGCATTTGATATTCGCATACTTCGCCTGTCTGTCTTGTGCCGTCTTCATTCTGAATCGAATAATCTTAACCTGCTCAGACATGTCAAGAATCATATATGGTCCCAAATCGGGCGAATCAAAAATCTCATGCAGTACAAAGGAGATCTGCACTTCTTTCCGTACAATGCTTCGAAAGGAGCCATACCAATGCTTGTCTGAAAACTGTTGTTGTACAAAAACTCGACAAGAGGCAACGAATCCTGCCAACTGGTGCCAAAATCAAGCACCACGGCTCGTAGCATGTCCTCAAGAGTCTGAATTGTCTGCTTAGATTGCCCGTCGGTCTGAGGTTGATATGCTGTACTCAGATGCAATCGAGTACCAAGTGACTCCTGTATACTGTGCCAAAAATGAGAAGTAAACCGAGGATTTTGGTCAGAAACAATCGACCTCGGCACACCGTGCAATCTAACAATCACTTTGACATACAACTCGGCCATCTGATCATGACGATAAGTCATCCTGTATGGAATAAAACAGGCAGATTTCGTCAGTCGGTCAATCACTACCCAGATATAATCACATCCACGGACTGATCACGGTAGCTTCGTGACAAAATACATCAAAATGTGATCCCACTTCCACTCTGGAATGGATAAACTGTGCAATAGACCACCCGGTCGCTTCCTCTCTGCTTTCACCAGTTGACAGTTCAAACACCGGGATACAAACTCCGTAACATTGCTCTTAAATGTCTTCCACAAGAACTGACTTCTTAGATCGTTATACATCTTTCGGCCACCTGGATGAACACTGAACCGACTGCAATGTGTCTCTCAAAGAATACGCTGTCTCAACTTAAAAATATCAGGCACAACAATACGGTTATTCACAAACAAGATATCATCCCAGACCTGAAACTCAGACTGGTGTTTTGCTCTGAATTTCTCTACAGAACTTTGAATACTCGCATCGGATTGGATAGCACAAACTCTCATAGACCCACTATCTGATTCAAACTACAAACCAGAAGTTCAATAGTCTTCAATCAAATGAGAAACACCGATAGTAAAAAGAGATAATGAACAAAGCTTTTGGCTCAATGCATCAGCAGCTGCATTCGACTTTCCTGGGTAATACTTAATTTTGAAGTCGAAATCCTTCAATAAATCTAGCCATCTCCTCTGTCTCATATTCAGTTCGGACTGTGAAAACAAATATTTCAGGCTCTTATGGTCAGAAAAGATCTCGAAGGACTCACCATAAAGATAGTGACGCCAAATCTTCAACGCAAACACGATCGGAGCGAGCTCAAGATCATGAATCAGATATTGAGTCTCGTGCGGCTTCAGCTGCCTTGATGCATACGCTATCACATGCTTCCTCGGCATAAAAACACATCCAAGACCTAGAAGAGAAGCATCGCAATAAACAGTAAAACCTACAATACCTGATGGAATAGAAAGAATCGGAGCACTGGTCAACCTCTTCTTCAGTTCAACAAAACTGGCCTCACACTCTTCAGTACAAACAAAAGGTGCATTCTTCTGAGTCAGCTAGGTAATCGGCTTCGCAATAGAAAAGAAACCCTGGATGAATCTACGATAGTAACCCACTAAACCCATGAAACTTTGGATCTCAGGCACAGACGTCGGTCTACGCCTATTCATAACCGTTTCGATCTTGCTGGGATCAACAAAAATCCTATCTCCAGAGATAATGTGACCAAGAAAGACGACTCGGTCCAACCAGAACTCGCACTTTGACAACTTGGCATACAATTGCTCTGTCCTAAAAACCTGTAAGACGATCCTCAAGTGATCTGCGTGGTCAGTACGGCTCTTTGAATAAATCAGGATATCATCAATGAAAATAATAAAAAACTCATCCAAATAATGCTGAAAGATACGGTTCATCAGACCCATAAAGACTGCTGGAGCGTTTGTCAAACCGAACGGCATGACAATAAACTCAAACTGGCCATACCTCGTTCTAAACGCAGTCTTAGGAATGTCTTCATCACGAACCCTCAGCTGATATCCGGACCTCAAATCAATCTTCGAATAAATGCAAGAACCCTGCAGTTGATCAAAGAGGTCATCTATTCGAGGTAAAGGATACATGTTCTTTATCGTCGCTTGATTCAGTTGGCGGTAGTCGATTCAGAGTCTCATAGAACCATCTTTATTTCAAACGAAAAGTACCGGAGCACCCCAAGGAGATACACTAGGTCGGATGTATCCCTTGGCAATCAAATCCTCCAACTGCTCCTTCAATTCCTTCAATTCGATTGGAGCCATTTGATATGGAGCCTTGGAAATCGGATGAGTACCTGACAAAAGTTCTATACTGAATTCTACCTCACGAATAGGCAGTAATCCAAGAATCTCATCCGGGAATACATCAGGAAACTCTCCAACGACTGGTATGTCAGTCAACCCATGGCTAGACTTCAAAACATCCATAGCATAAAACAGAAATCCCTCTTCTCCTCTCTGTAACAGTCGAGTCATAGACAAAATAGATATTAAAGGAATTTGGATCGAGAACCCTTACCAAAGAATTTCCACTCCTCGGCCATCTCTGTCTGAATCTGACTATCTTCTGAAAACAATCGACTGTAGCCCTGTACTTGATCAAAGCATCTATACCAACAATGAAATCGAAATCGGATAACCCAAGTACAATACAATCAAATTCAATCACATTCTCATCAAATTGCAGTTCACAGTTCCTAACTAACCTCACTGAAACAATTTCTCCACCCAAAGGTGAAGTAACAGAAACTACAGCAGGCAAAGGCTCGCAAGGCAAGACATGCATCAAAAAAAATTTCTCAGAAATAAAAGAGTGAGCCGCACCCGTATCAATCAAAACATGAGCAGGATAACAAAATATCAAACATTTACCTGCTATAACGTCATCAGGTGCTGCCTGAGCCTGATCCTCATTCAAAGAAAAAGCTCTAGCCTGCTGTCTATGAGGCTGATTTGCGTTTTGTCCACCTCCCTAACGAATCTGCTGTGGTGGCTGAAAGAAATGTACAGTAGATGCTTGCCTCTCGGGCTGAGCTGACTGTCTCGACGAACTTCCACCCTGTGATCTCTCAGGAACACACTGAGGATAGAATCTCGCATAGTGCCCAGACTGTTGATAGATAAAACAACTCCCAGACACACCTCTACACTGATCACTGGAGTTGCGTCCTCCACACTTGTTAAAAGCCGTTCCATAGAATCCTGAACTCGGTCCTAAACTATGCTGCTTCGAGCTACCTAAACTCAAAGAACTACTCCCAGATTTCTTAAACTGCTTTCTCTTGGGACTAAAGTAGTCCTTTCTATTGCCTCCACTGCTACCACCCTCTGATCTCTGAGGTTGGTTCTGATAATGAGATGATTTTTCTTGAAACTTTCTCTGCTGTTGTTGAGGTGTAAACTAATTCCCTCTTTATCTCATCAGTCCTGCCTCAGCACCCTTGGCCTGATCCATTGCATCTGCAAAATTACTGGGCCTCCCAGTATTCACAAGAGTAAAGATATCAGGATTCAAGCCGTTGATGAACTGATCTGCTTTAGCTTCTTCGTTGTCAGCAATGTGCGGTGCGAACCTCATTAAGCTGTCAAACTTGGTAACATAATCCTAGATATTCAAGTTCCCTTGTTTCATAATAGCGAACTCGGCAACCTTATCCTTTCGGTACGAAACTGTGAAAAAAAGCTTATAAAACTCAGATTTAAAAAAATTCCAGTCAATAGTTGTACCTCAATTTTCAATAGCTCTCTTTGTCGAGATCCACCAGTTCTTAGCAACACCCCGCAGTTGATGAATAACCAACCTGGTTCTGCGGTAATCAAATATTCGAGAGAATCAAAAAGCTGATCTATATTGTCCAGCCAGCTCTCACAGTCAACCGGATTCTCCGTACCCTTCAGAATCGGGGTTCGGAAAGATTGGAACCTCTTCAATAAGGTTTCCATGGGCGTAGCTGTGACATCCATCTAATCTGTCACTGTACTGCCCTGTTCGTTCGGAGGAGTGACTACAGGCGGATTCTTATTCGGAGGAATAACTGACGGTGGGTTCCTATTCAACATTCTTCAAGGACCCATAATCTGATAATCAAGAGTTAAGAAACAGATAATCCAATTCCATCAATTCCATTAGTGCCCAAAACCTCTTTCTCGAATAATTTAACCATCTCGAGAAGATTCGAATTCGATTCAGGAATCCAAGCAATTGATATCTCAAGTAAGTCATGCTTTATAAATTTAAATCACATAATCATGTAATTAAAATATTTCTCAATTAATAAAGCATGCTCGCATGGTATTTAATAAATTAATTAAATTACTCAAACACATGCGAGAAATCAGTTCAAGCGGACTCGATCTACCCCGCTAACTCTAATTCAGTCCAAGAAACTTATCGCTCTGATACCACTTAATGTGAGGACCTCGGTTCCAATCATCTAGACTAGTATAATCTAATATAAAAGCATACAAGAGCCAAGCTTTAAAAAAACAATATAAAAAAAATTTATTTTCTGGAACAGTGCCTCGCTCGAATGGCAAGAAACGCCCGCTCGAGCAAGCAAAACTCTGCCCGGCTCCCTGTAATACTCTCACTCGAGCGGTAAAGAACACCCGCTCGAGCGAGAAATTCCCTGCCTCAAAAAAAGAAATTTTTGGTCCCTCGCTCGAGCGGTAAGAAACACCCGCTCGAGCGAGCGGTGCTCTGAGCCAAAAATCTGGGCTTTCACTGTTAAATTCAAACTCAATACAAAATCCATTCCAACAAGCATAACTCACTCCAATCAACATGAATAATCCAATACAATGTAGTTCTAGAGTTATACATTCATTCGATCCAGTAGTACATGCAACGATTCTAGTTTTACAAAACAACTCAAAACAAGTTCAAGTACAATCTAAGTTCTATTACATAATCGACTTCTAAAACACCAAGTCCTCACTCTATCTTCACATCCCAACTATCCATGCAGTCTCTGACTCGGTCCTGCCCCACCTGTTGCCAATCACACTTACAAAGACAAGACAACAGCCGGATAAATCCGATGAGAATAATATTCCCAGTAGAAGAGACAACATGCTATATCAAATAGGCATCTCAAAATGAAATACATCAACTTCCAGATATTCAAAATGAGAATAAATGAATGCATGTCTTCAAAAGTCTAGATTATCAATCCGGATAATCAAAATGTAAATCGGTTCCTCGATTATTTGGTTGGGATCCCGAGGATGAAATATCACAAAAATCACACCGACTTCCCTTTTCGAGGTGGACGATGTATGCATCAATCCTCCAGACTTTGGAGAATTCAATAGAGAGTTGATCGGCCACTGTAATGCCTACCAGTGCCACTCGACTATAATCCATAGATCGGCTAATTCAAATGGAACGAATCGTTCGGCTCAATATGAATGCATATGAAAAACTAAACATTCAAAAAAGTAAATCAAGTAATTCACATAGACATGCAAGTATGTGATTTCTCTAGGACACTCGAATCAATCCGGATTCGAGTTAATCGTCCTATTCCATCAAATGTCGTCTTATAGCTTTCTCGATTCAGTTGAAGCTCCAAATCTGGAAAACAACAACGATAATCAACAATGATCCAATCAATCTCATAAACAAACTAGGTAAAACTCATTACCAACTCTGTCCCTTCTTCTACGATTAGAAATTATGTCGACTCTGAATCCAACGACCTTCAATCAATCTGAAATGAAGCCACAAAGATCAATATCAACATTCGAACTTCAATAAATACACGATTTGATCAATTCAAACGAAACGATATCCAAAACTCTAACCGGCGGCATAACGGCTATATTCTGATCAAACCGGAAACACAGAAAATAGTATAATATCGAAACCAACTCAAATCAATACCAAATCATCAATAAAGACTCAAACCCATCAAATCTCAAAACTCCAATTTTCGAATTATGCCTGAAAAATCATAACAATTCCGAACGACGTTCTATTTCCGATCTGACTGAGAATAAACGATAAGAGCTAGTTCAAGAACATCATACTCGAAACTCATTAGATTCTAACAACATCCGAAAAATAAAGTATATCTGATCGAAGAAATACTTACGATAGAACGAAGTTCTCGCTGTCGTGATCGATAATCTGCCTTCAGATTTAAATTCTATCGAACGGATCGAGCAAAACCAAAAATTCAAGAAGGTTAAGGAGATGTTGGGGCATCTTCAATGGAGGAGGAGGCGATGGGGGAAGAAGATAATGGAGTGAAAAGTTAAATCCATGTATAAATATCTAATAAACTCCGTATTTGCGTTTTAGTCCTTGAAAATTCCAAAATTGCAAAAAGGTCTCTGTTATAAATCAAAACGGACCTCGAATAATAAAATCTCCGGTTATCTCAAATAAACTCAGTTAAGATAAATTCGGGGTGTTACAATTCTCTCCATCTAAGAAAAGATTTCGTCCTCGAAATCGAATCAAATCAATTACATAAGATAGAATAAAGAATCATAAACAGAGTTAAGAACTCACAACATCAAAATAACTCTAGAAATCGCTGTCTCATATCAGACTCTGTCTCCCAAGTCTCTTCCTCGACTTCGTGACGACTCCACTGAACCTTCACCAACTAAATTGACTTGGTTCTGAGCTGTTTTTCCTTTCGATCAAGAATCTGAATAGGTCGCTCGAAGTAGCTCAGCGACTCGTCGAGCTCGGCCTCGTCAAGATGAAGAATATGCGAAGGATCTGGATGATATTTCCGCAACATAGAGACGTGAAAAACGTCGGGAATACCAGATAAATAAGGAGGTAGAGCTAATCTGTAGGCAAGATCGCCTATCTTCTCCAGTATCTCATACGGTCCAATAAACCTCGGAGACAAATTCCCTCTCTTTCCGAATCTAACAGTGCCTCTAAAAGGAGAAATATTCAAAAATACTCGGTCTCCTTGATCAAAAGATAGAGGTCTGCATTTGATATTCGCATACTTCGCCTGTCTGTCTTGTGCCGTCTTCATTCTGAATCGAATAATCTTAACCTGCTCAGACATGTCAAGAATCATATATGGTCCCAAATCGGGCGAATCAAAAATCTCATGCAGTACAAAGGAGATCTGCACTTCTTTCCGTACAATGCTTCGAAAGGAGCCATACCAATGCTTGTCTGAAAACTGTTGTTGTACAAAAACTCGACAAGAGGCAACGAATCCTGCCAACTGGTGCCAAAATCAAGCACCACGGCTCGTAGCATGTCCTCAAGAGTCTGAATTGTCTGCTTAGATTGCCCGTCGGTCTGAGGTTGATATGCTGTACTCAGATGCAATCGAGTACCAAGTGACTCCTGTATACTGTGCCAAAAATGAGAAGTAAACCGAGGATTTTGGTCAGAAACAATCGACCTCGGCACACCGTGCAATCTAACAATCACTTTGACATACAACTCGGCCATCTGATCATGACGATAAGTCATCCTGTATGGAATAAAACAGGCAGATTTCGTCAGTCGGTCAATCACTACCCAGATATAATCACATCCACGGACTGATCACGGTAGCTTCGTGACAAAATACATCAAAATGTGATCCCACTTCCACTCTGGAATGGATAAACTGTGCAATAGACCACCCGGTCGCTTCCTCTCTGCTTTCACCAGTTGACAGTTCAAACACCGGGATACAAACTCCGTAACATTGCTCTTAAATGTCTTCCACAAGAACTGACTTCTTAGATCGTTATACATCTTTCGGCCACCTGGATGAACACTGAACCGACTGCAATGTGTCTCTCAAAGAATACGCTGTCTCAACTTAAAAATATCAGGCACAACAATACGGTTATTCACAAACAAGATATCATCCCAGACCTGAAACTCAGACTGGTGTTTTGCTCTGAATTTCTCTACAGAACTTTGAATACTCGCATCGGATTGGATAGCACAAACTCTCATAGACCCACTATCTGATTCAAACTACAAACCAGAAGTTCAATAGTCTTCAATCAAATGAGAAACACCGATAGTAAAAAGAGATAATGAACAAAGCTTTTGGCTCAATGCATCAGCAGCTGCATTCGACTTTCCTGGGTAATACTTAATTTTGAAGTCGAAATCCTTCAATAAATCTAGCCATCTCCTCTGTCTCATATTCAGTTCGGACTGTGAAAACAAATATTTCAGGCTCTTATGGTCAGAAAAGATCTCGAAGGACTCACCATAAAGATAGTGACGCCAAATCTTCAACGCAAACACGATCGGAGCGAGCTCAAGATCATGAATCAGATATTGAGTCTCGTGCGGCTTCAGCTGCCTTGATGCATACGCTATCACATGCTTCCTCGGCATAAAAACACATCCAAGACCTAGAAGAGAAGCATCGCAATAAACAGTAAAACCTACAATACCTGATGGAATAGAAAGAATCGGAGCACTGGTCAACCTCTTCTTCAGTTCAACAAAACTGGCCTCACACTCTTCAGTACAAACAAAAGGTGCATTCTTCTGAGTCAGCTAGGTAATCGGCTTCGCAATAGAAAAGAAACCCTGGATGAATCTACGATAGTAACCCACTAAACCCATGAAACTTTGGATCTCAGGCACAGACGTCGGTCTACGCCTATTCATAACCGTTTCGATCTTGCTGGGATCAACAAAAATCCTATCTCCAGAGATAATGTGACCAAGAAAGACGACTCGGTCCAACCAGAACTCGCACTTTGACAACTTGGCATACAATTGCTCTGTCCTAAAAACCTGTAAGACGATCCTCAAGTGATCTGCGTGGTCAGTACGGCTCTTTGAATAAATCAGGATATCATCAATGAAAATAATAAAAAACTCATCCAAATAATGCTGAAAGATACGGTTCATCAGACCCATAAAGACTGCTGGAGCGTTTGTCAAACCGAACGGCATGACAATAAACTCAAACTGGCCATACCTCGTTCTAAACGCAGTCTTAGGAATGTCTTCATCACGAACCCTCAGCTGATATCCGGACCTCAAATCAATCTTCGAATAAATGCAAGAACCCTGCAGTTGATCAAAGAGGTCATCTATTCGAGGTAAAGGATACATGTTCTTTATCGTCGCTTGATTCAGTTGGCGGTAGTCGATTCAGAGTCTCATAGAACCATCTTTATTTCAAACGAAAAGTACCGGAGCACCCCAAGGAGATACACTAGGTCGGATGTATCCCTTGGCAATCAAATCCTCCAACTGCTCCTTCAATTCCTTCAATTCGATTGGAGCCATTTGATATGGAGCCTTGGAAATCGGATGAGTACCTGACAAAAGTTCTATACTGAATTCTACCTCACGAATAGGCAGTAATCCAAGAATCTCATCCGGGAATACATCAGGAAACTCTCCAACGACTGGTATGTCAGTCAACCCATGGCTAGACTTCAAAACATCCATAGCATAAAACAGAAATCCCTCTTCTCCTCTCTGTAACAGTCGAGTCATAGACAAAATAGATATTAAAGGAATTTTGGATCGAGAACCCTTACCAAAGAATTTCCACTCCTCGGCCATCTCTGTCTGAATCTGACTATCTTCTGAAAACAATCGACTGTAGCCCTGTACTTGATCAAAGCATCTATACCAACAATGAAATCGAAATCGGATAACCCAAGTACAATACAATCAAATTCAATCACATTCTCATCAAATTGCAGTTCACAGTTCCTAACTAACCTCACTGAAACAATTTCTCCACCCAAAGGTGAAGTAACAGAAACTACAGCAGGCAAAGGCTCGCAAGGCAAGACATGCATCAAAAAAAATTTCTCAGAAATAAAAGAGTGAGCCGCACCCGTATCAATCAAAACATGAGCAGGATAACAAAATATCAAACATTTACCTGCTATAACGTCATCAGGTGCTGCCTGAGCCTGATCCTCATTCAAAGAAAAAGCTCTAGCCTGCTGTCTATGAGGCTGATTTGCGTTTTGTCCACCTCCCTAACGAATCTGCTGTGGTGGCTGAAAGAAATGTACAGTAGATGCTTGCCTCTCGGGCTGAGCTGACTGTCTCGACGAACTTCCACCCTGTGATCTCTCAGGAACACACTGAGGATAGAATCTCGCATAGTGCCCAGACTGTTGATAGATAAAACAACTCCCAGACACACCTCTACACTGATCACTGGAGTTGCGTCCTCCACACTTGTTAAAAGCCGTTCCATAGAATCCTGAACTCGGTCCTAAACTATGCTGCTTCGAGCTACCTAAACTCAAAGAACTACTCCCAGATTTCTTAAACTGCTTTCTCTTGGGACTAAAGTAGTCCTTTCTATTGCCTCCACTGCTACCACCCTCTGATCTCTGAGGTTGGTTCTGATAATGAGATGATTTTTCTTGAAACTTTCTCTGCTGTTGTTGAGGTGTAAACTAATTCCCTCTTTATCTCATCAGTCCTGCCTCAGCACCCTTGGCCTGATCCATTGCATCTGCAAAATTACTGGGCCTCCCAGTATTCACAAGAGTAAAGATATCAGGATTCAAGCCGTTGATGAACTGATCTGCTTTAGCTTCTTCGTTGTCAGCAATGTGCGGTGCGAACCTCATTAAGCTGTCAAACTTGGTAACATAATCCTAGATATTCAAGTTCCCTTGTTTCATAATAGCGAACTCGGCAACCTTATCCTTTCGGTACGAAACTGTGAAAAAAAGCTTATAAAACTCAGATTTAAAAAAATTCCAGTCAATAGTTGTACCTCAATTTTCAATAGCTCTCTTTGTCGAGATCCACCAGTTCTTAGCAACACCCCGCAGTTGATGAATAACCAACCTGGTTCTGCGGTAATCAAATATTCGAGAGAATCAAAAAGCTGATCTATATTGTCCAGCCAGCTCTCACAGTCAACCGGATTCTCCGTACCCTTCAGAATCGGGGTTCGGAAAGATTGGAACCTCTTCAATAAGGTTTCCATGGGCGTAGCTGTGACATCCATCTAATCTGTCACTGTACTGCCCTGTTCGTTCGGAGGAGTGACTACAGGCGGATTCTTATTCGGAGGAATAACTGACGGTGGGTTCCTATTCAACATTCTTCAAGGACCCATAATCTGATAATCAAGAGTTAAGAAACAGATAATCCAATTCCATCAATTCCATTAGTGCCCAAAACCTCTTTCTCGAATAATTTAACCATCTCGAGAAGATTCGAATTCGATTCAGGAATCCAAGCAATTGATATCTCAAGTAAGTCATGCTTTATAAATTTAAATCACATAATCATGTAATTAAAATATTTCTCAATTAATAAAGCATGCTCGCATGGTATTTAATAAATTAATTAAATTACTCAAACACATGCGAGAAATCAGTTCAAGCGGACTCGATCTACCCCGCTAACTCTAATTCAGTCCAAGAAACTTATCGCTCTGATACCACTTAATGTGAGGACCTCGGTTCCAATCATCTAGACTAGTATAATCTAATATAAAAGCATACAAGAGCCAAGCTTTAAAAAAACAATATAAAAAAAATTTATTTTCTGGAACAGTGCCTCGCTCGAATGGCAAGAAACGCCCGCTCGAGCAAGCAAAACTCTGCCCGGCTCCCTGTAATACTCTCACTCGAGCGGTAAAGAACACCCGCTCGAGCGAGAAATTCCCTGCCTCAAAAAAAGAAATTTTTGGTCCCTCGCTCGAGCGGTAAGAAACACCCGCTCGAGCGAGCGGTGCTCTGAGCCAAAAATCTGGGCTTTCACTGTTAAATTCAAACTCAATACAAAATCCATTCCAACAAGCATAACTCACTCCAATCAACATGAATAATCCAATACAATGTAGTTCTAGAGTTATACATTCATTCGATCCAGTAGTACATGCAACGATTCTAGTTTTACAAAACAACTCAAAACAAGTTCAAGTACAATCTAAGTTCGATTACATAATCGACTTCTAAAACACCAAGTCCTCAATCTATCTTCACATCCCAACTATCCATGCGGTCTCTGACTCGGTCCTGCCCCACCTGTTTCCAAGCACACATACAAATACAAGACAACAACCGGATAAATCCGGTGAGAATAATATTCCCAGTAAAAGAGACAACATGCTATATCAAATAGGCATCTCAAAATGAAATACATCAACTTCCAGATATTAAAAATGAGAGTAAATGAATTCATGACTTCAAAATTCTAGATTATCAATCCGGATAATCAAAAATGTAAATCGGTTCCTCGATTATTTGGTTGGGATCCCGAGGATGAAATATCACAACAATCACACCGACTTCCACTTTCGAGGTGGACGATGTACACATCAATCCTCCAGACTCCGAAGCATTCAATATAGAGTTGATCGGACACTGTAATGCCTACCAGTGCCACTCGACTATAATCCCTAGATCGTCTAATTCAAATGAAACGAATCTTTTGGCTCAATATGAATGCATATGAAAAACTAAACATTCAAACATGTAATTCAAGTAATTCACATAGACATGCAAGTATGTGATTTCTCTAGGACACTCGAATCAATCCGGATTCGAGTTAATCATCCTATTCCATCCATTGTCGTCTTATACCTTTCTCGATTCAGTTTAAGCTCCAAATCTGAAAAAAAAAAAAACGATAATAAACAATGATCCAATCAATCTCATAAACAAACTAGGTAAAACTCATTACCAACTCTGTCCCTTCTTCTACGATTAGAAATTATGTCGACTCTGAATCCAACGGCCTTCAATCAATCTGAAATGAAGCCACAAAGATCAATATCGACATTCAAACTTCAATCAATACACGGTTCGATCAATTCAAATGAAACGATATCCAAAACTCAAATCGGCGGCATAACAGCTATATTCTGATCAAACCTGAAACACAGACCGCAGTATAATATCGAAACCAACTCAAATCTATACCAAATCATCAATAAAGACTCAAACCCATCAAATCTCAAAACTCCAATTTTCGAGTTATGCCTAAAAAATCATAACAATTCCAAACGACGTTCTATTTTCGATCTAACTGAGAATAAACGATAAGAACTAGTTCAAGAACATCATATTGAAACTCATTCGATTCTAAAAACATCTGAAAAATAAAGTATATTTGATCAAAGAAATAATTACGATAGAACGAAGCTCTTGCGGTAGTGATCGATAATCTGCCTTCAGATTTAAATTCTACCGGACGGATCGAGCAAAATCGAGAATTCAAGAAGCTTAAGGAGATGTTGGGGCGTCTTCTGTGGAGGAGGAGGCGATGGGGGAAGAAGATAATGGAGTGAAAATTCAAATCCATGTATAAAAATCTAATAAACTCCATATTTGCGTTTTAGTCCCTAAAAATTCCAAAAATTGCAAAAAGGTCCCTGATATAAATCAAAACGGCCCTTGAATAATAAAATCTCCGGTTATCTCAAATAAACTCAATTAAGATAAATTCGGAGCGTTAAAATGAGTATGTGCGTTATTATTTTATAATAACAAAGTTTCATGAATCCGACAATCATACGAACAAACATGAAGAGTTTTAAAATTAATGATGAGACCATTTCAAAAATGAAAAACCCTCATTTTGAATTAGATTCAAAATTTATATCAAGCCCAAAAAGGGGAATTATAAATTTTTTATAATTTTCTTGTCTTCCATCGACAATGGGTGCATGATGAACACTATCCATATTCAATGCATGTCTCATATTATTGGGGGGGGGGGGGGGCTTGGATGCAGGAAATTTGTGACATCCATTGACATGGTGATGTGAACTACATGTAAATCCCATGACTTCGGATCATATTATTTAGGGAACGCATGACGACCGTCCATTTAGGTTCAATATCGATGGGTAAGTTTTGACACGTAAAGATGAACGATGTCATATTATTGGGTCCTAATCAAGCGTGAGACAAAATATTACGTAAGGGTTGCATGGAGATGCAATTGAAAACTACCTTTTAGGAATTGTGATTGGCTGATATTATTCGAGATCATGATTGGCTAATTGAACCTTACGTACCTACTGAGGAAATGTGTTTCCCGTTTTTCACTAGAGGGTAGTAAAAATGTCAAAACAGTGGGAGCAAGAATTTATAAAGTAAAAGTTCATGCTTTATATCTTACTAAATATTTTAAAATAGTCATTAACATTTATCTGTTATTATTTTTTAGTATAAAATTTTGACATGTCATCAATTCGCAATCCGTTATCTACAATACTCATCAAACATGTACTGACTGGTCCAAATTATCTCGATTGGCTAAGAAATCTAAAAACTGTCTTGAAATTGGAGAGGATTGCATATACACTTGATAAGTCTCCCCCTGCTGAGGCTCCGACTGGATGTAGCCTTGATGAGCTACAGACTTACAAGGATTGGTGTGACCATGACTTGAAAGCCAAGTGTTATATGCTGGCTTCTATGTCTGATGAGCTGTAAAGGAGTTTTGAGGATGCCAAGAATGCTGCTGACATTCATTTGCATATCAAAGAGCTCTTTGGTGAGCAAACACGCCCACTTAGGCATGGACAATGTAAGCGTAACTGCAAGGAATATCTTGACCAGAATGGTTTTGGAAAAGGTATGTTCTACATTGAAGTAAAAATTTCAATTAACTCTTCTTCATGGGCATTGGATACCGGCCGTGGCTCATATCTCTGTAATGATTTGCAGATGATGTAAATAAGTAGGAGACTCCGGGAAGGTGAGACCTTCTTGAGGATGGGCAATTGGGCAAGAGTTGCTGCCAAAGTTGGGGGATATGTTTACTTATTGTTGAACAATGATTTTAAATTAATTTTGAGAGATGTTTTGTTTTTATCAGATTTGGTGAAAAACATTGTATCCATTTCTATGCTTGATAAAAATGGATATTCTTGTTTATCTGGCAAAAGTGTTTGCAATATTTATAAGAATGAATGTTTAATTGGCACAAGAAAATTGGAAAACGATCTCTATAATATAAAATTGAAAGATATTCCAATGTATAATGTCCAAGAAATATCAACAACACTGTAAGGCCCGAGATTAATTAATTTTAATTCAAGAATATTTAATTTGGGAATATTTAGAGTTTAGAAGTAAATTCTAATATTCTTAAATGAATAAGGATTGAAATTGAATTAAATTGCTTTTTCGGAGACTGAATTGCAAATAGCCAAAAGTACAGGGACTAAAGTGCAAATATGCTATATATATATATATATATATATATATATATCTTATTTCCCACCTCATTATTCTCCTTTACACGTGCATAAGAATCAGAAAAATAAGGAGACGCCCAGAACTTGCAAAAAACGCCATTTTTATTCTGTTAAAGCTCCGTTAATTTGTGATTCGGTCGTCAGAAATTCAAGATAAATATATATCTGCGATCATCGCTCCGAGAGCTTCGTTTTGGTACAAATTTTATTGATTTATTTCATACTTTATTTTTATGTTGAAGATGGGTTGTTCTTCTTTTTTATTATATATGTGATTGAGATAGTACCGGTTACGTATTCGCAGAAGGTTCGAAAAAAGACTGTCATTCGGATTTTATATGAATTTAGAATCAAAATTTGAAATTTATCATTTCTGATATGTTGCTGAACGTGTATATATATTGATGTTTGTTGAAGATTATGGTTGGTATGGCTTGGTAGATTGATTTGGATATCGTTTGGGTTATCAGTTTTTAGCTGTTATGCCGTCGGTTCAAGAAGTATCAAGATTTTGATATTGTTGTTTGTTTGAGCTGAGAATTCTTGCGTTATCAGCTAATATTCATTGTCTATACACACTTCATTTCAGCCTTGTGTTTGAAGTTGTCGAGCTCGGGAAATCCGGAATTGAATCGGCAAAGAGTTCAAGAAGGTTGAAGCATTTGCGTTTGACGTTTGAATTAGCAAATTGAACAGCCTTGTGATATGAATTCGTATTGATATATTTCAGATTTGAAGCAATTTTAGACTCGACATTGAAAGGTATAAATGACAGTTAATCCAGATGGGATAGAACACTCGAAATAGCTATTGTTTTGAGTATTCCCTTGTCAATCACATACTTGTTTGATTATGTGCTTTATGTGATTAGATGCTTTTTGTTGCTTTGCTTGTTTATTTGATTAAGTGTTCAAGGTGTTTTATAGCATTTAATGCATACAGATTATGTTGCATTCATCTTGAACTCCAGCCTAAAAAGCATAAAGGGCTGAAAGGCCTAGAGTGCATATGACGTTTGGAAAGATGTAGTTGAGTGGCACGGAATGTAGAGTTACTTCCAGAGCCAGAAGACTCACTATAGTTATACCAAAGTCAGAGGAAATAAAATACTTGACTTTACCTCGAATGGGTAAGTTGGTGTTCGTTTGAGATTTTATTCCCTCGGGATCCCAAGAACCAATGTTTATTTGATATCACATTTGATAGCCTGCCATTGAAACATGCATTGCATTCATGTTTATTATAGTGCATGTTTTGTTATTTATACTAAGATTTATTCTCACCGGAGTTATCCGGCTATTGCTTTTTTTTTTGTATATGTGCATGGAAATAGGTGGGGCAGGAGCTGGTCAGAAACGACAAGAATAGGTCGAGAGAGAGTAATAGCATGTGGTGATTTGGGTTTTAGCAGTTGATGTACTCGATCTTGTATTGAACATGTTAGAACACTAGATTTTGGTTTTTATGTTTGATATTCGTCACTTTTTAGATTGGTACATTTTGTATATTCTAGACCACAATGTTCATGTATGATTTTATACATGTTTAAATTTGTAGTGTACCAAGATGATATGAGCTATGCATGATTGATATTTTATGGTTTAGTACACAATACAAGAATCAGAGGATTTCAGCCAGAAATTGCTGGTTTGTTGACCTACGCGCGGGCGAGAGGTCTTCTCGCGCGAGCGTAGGCCACCAGAGAAATTAGCTGGAACGTTGCCTCACGCGCGGGCGAGGTGCTATTGCGCGCGCGCGCGAGAAATTGGTTAGCCGCGGGAAGTTTTGCTCGCGCGTAGGCGAGATGCCCCTCACGCGCGCGCGCGAGTCATGGAATAAAAAAAATTTGGTTTTAATTACTTGAACTAGATTGTGTTATATGATGTTTAAGAATAAATTGCCCCAAGATAAGATTAGCAACCCGAGTCCCCACAACAGGTGGTATCAGAGCATAAGTTTCTGGATTAAGATGGAAATTGATGAGCGGGGTAGATTGATTCTGTCTGATTGCTTGATATTGCATAAGATTACATGTTGTATCTGATTATGTGCAGTATATGCTAGCATGCTTTATATTGCAAGACTTATGTAAATGCATGATTATGTGCTTTCAGTGCTACTGCATGCTAGTGTTGTATTCCAGATTATCCTCAGTCAGAACCTGAATTCTCATGAGAATGCATGAGAATTTTTATCAGAGAAGGATGGAATAAATTGCTGACTATGATATTGTTTATGCACTAATCTGTTTGACAATCAGATATGCCTCCTCGCAAAGCACCGGTCATTAGACAGACATTGGCTGTTCCCCAGGCCGAACCAGCACCAGTACCACCGCCAGTTTTTGAACCTCAGAATGCACAGGGTAGTACATCTGCTGATTCTATGGATGATACTGCTACTCCGATGGAGACATTGTTGAAGCGATTTTAGCCGTTCAACCCACCAAAACTGAGAGGAACAGAAAATTCAGTTGATTGTGAGAATTGGTTAGAAGACATTGAACAGTTATTTAATTCTCTAGATTATTTTGATGATCATCGTATCAGACTTGTAATACATCAACTTCATGAAGTTGCCAAAAGTTGGTGGATTACTACAAAACGGGCGTTGGAACAACGAGGTACGAATATAACTTGGAATGTCTTTAAAACTGAATTCTATCAATGTTTCTTTCCAGTCTCCTACAGGAAAGATAAGGGTGCTGAATTTGCCAATCTGAGGCAAGGCATTATGAACATTGAAGAATATTTGGCCAAATTTTCAAGTCTTTTGAAATTTGCCCCACATATAGCAGCGATTGATGAAGCCATGGCAGATCAGTTTATTAATGGCCTCAATCCAGATGTGTTTGCTTCGGTGAACAGTGGATGGCCTAATACCTTTGTTGATGCCTTGAATAAAGCTAAGGGAGCAGAAGCAGGTTTATTGCGACAAAGAGTAACACCGTTTATTCCACAACCATCTCCACAGCCTGTATCAGTATCAGTGCCACAGAATCCACCACAGTTTCAGTAATCATCTCCCAGATTTGAGGGAGGAAGCAGTGGCAGAAAGGATTCTAGATTCAGGCCAAAAGGTAAACAATTTAAGAAGTCAGGCAGTAGTTCCTCCAGCTCAAGTGGACCAAGGCCATTTGGTACAGGGCAGAGATTTAGTGAATCAGGGGTGTATTGTGGCAAGTGTGGTGGATGACATGCTACTGATCAGTGCAGAGGTCTGTCAGGTAATTGTAATATCTGTCGCCAACCAGGTCATTATGCCAAGGTATGTCCTCAAAGAATAACAGAACGTACATTTGGTGCAAGTTCTTCTCGACCAGTACCTCAGGCAGAAAGACAATCATTGCATTCATTTCAGCCTCAACAACAAACAAGACCAGGAGGAAGCCAGACTGTGACTCAACCTCCTAGACAACAGGCACAAGTGTTTGCATTGACGGAGGAGCAGGCTCATGCAGCACCTGACGATGATATAGCAGGTAACTGCTTTGTCTTTGGTTATCCTGCTTATGTTTTGATAGATACAGGTGCATCACATACATTCATATCTGAAAAATTTGCTATGATTCATTCTTTATCGTTTGAGCCATTGCCTACTGTTGTTTCTATTTCGTCACCTTTGGGTGAAGGTATTGTATCTGTTAGAATGATTCGAAATTGTGCTTTGCAATATGATGGGAATGTGATTGCTCTGGATTGTATAGTACTTGTATTATCATATTTCGATTGCATTATCGGTATAGATATGTTAACCAAGTATCGGGCGACTGTAGACTGTTTCCAGAAAGTGGTAAGATTTAGGCCAAACATGGCAGCTGAATGGATCTATGGTAAGGGTTCTCGAGCCAAGATCCCTTTGATATCTGTGTTATCTATGACCCGTTTATTGCAGAGAGGTGCAGAAGGATTTCTGATTTATGCAGTCGATGTATTAAAATCTAGTCCAGTAGTGACAGATATTCCAGTGGTGCATGAATTTGCTGATGTATTTCCTCATGAAATTCCTGGTTTACCTCCAGTTCGAGAAATAGATTTCAGCATTTAGTTAATGCCAGGTACGCAACCAATATCCAAAGCTCCTTACAGAATGACACTTATTGAATTGAAGGAGTTGAAGGATCAGTTGGAAGATTTGATGGCCAAAGGGTACATTAGGCCGAGCGTTTCACCTTGGGGCGCTACGGTAATTTTTGTACGCAAGAAAGATGGTTCAATGCGGTTATGTATTGATTATCGTCAACTGAACAAGGTAACGATAAAGAATAAATATCCACTTCCTAGAATAGATGATTTGTTTGATCAGTTACAGGGTTCAGCTATCTATTCTAAGATTTATTTGCGATCCGGATATCATCAGCTGAGTGTACGACATGAAGATATCCCTAAGACTGCTTTCAGAACAAGGTATGGACATTATGAATTTATTGTCATGCCTTTTGGTTTAACCAATGCTCCTGCAGTATTTATAGGATTGATGAATAGAATATTCCAGAAATACTTGGATGACTTTGTCATCATTTTTATCGATGATATCTTGATATATTCCAAGAATGTGCATGATCATGCTGAACATCTCAGAATCATCTACAAACTTTGAGAACTGAAAAATTATATGCCAAGTTATCGAAATATGAGTTTTGGTTGCAGAAAGTTGTGTTTCTTGGGCATATTATTTCAGGTGATGGTATTTATGTGGATAAATACGGAGTTTTATGGGCTTAGCAGGATACTTAATTGGCCTAGACCTACATCAGTGCCATAAATACGGAGTTTTATGGGCTTAGCAGGATACTATCGCAGATTTATTCGAGATTTTTCCAGCATTGTCAAGCCTATTACGCAATTAACTCAGAAAAATATGCCGTATGTATGGACTGAAGCTTGTGAAGCTAGTTTCTTGGAGTTGAAGAAGAGGCTTACAAGTGCACCTATCTTGACGATTCCATCAGGTACATGTGATTTTGTTGTATATTGTGATGCTTCTCACAAGGGTCTGGGTTGTGTGCTTACGCAGCGAGGGCATGTTATCGCTTATGCTTCGAGACATTTTAAGCCACATGAGACTCGGTATCCTATCCATGATTTGGAGCTTGCCGCTATTGTGTTTGCATTGAAAATATGGCGACATTATCTTTATGGTGAGAAGTTTGAAATCTTTTCTGATCACAAAAGCTTAAAATATTTGTTTTCGCAATCAGAATTGAATATGAGACAACCTAGATGGCTTGATTTATTGAAAGATTTCGATTGTGAGATCAAATATTATCCAGGAAAATCCAATGCAGCTGCAGATGCCTTGAGTAGAAAGGTATGTTCATTATCCTTATCTACGATGGGTGTATCTCATATGGTAGAAGATTGTTGTATTTTTGGATTAGTATTTGAAACAGATATGCAGCCTATCCGTATTTGTGCTATTAAAGCTGAGCCAGAACTTTTGATGAGAATTAAAGAAGCACAGAAAGTGGATTAGAATATTCAAAAATCGATTGATATGGTCAAATCTGGACATCAATTCGAATATCAGGTCAGTGCCGATGATGTGTTATACATGAATCACAGATTGGTTGTTCCAAATGTTTCAGACTTGAAACAGCAGATATTGAAAGAGGCTCACAGCAGTCGATTCAGTATTCATCCTGGTGGCAGAAAAATGTATAATGATATGAAAATTCAATACTAGTGGAAACAAATGAAGTCAGATGTGACTGAATTTGTATCTAAATGTTTGAATTGCCAACAGGTAAAAGCTGAACGAAAGAAGCCAGGTGGTCTATTGCAGAGTTTATCAGTTCCAGAATGGAAATGGGATCACATTTCCATTGATTTTGTCACACAGCTACCACGTTCATCCAGAGGGTGCGATGCCATTTGGGTGATTATTGATCGTTTGACGAAATCAGCATGTTTCATTCTGTACAAGATGACGTACAGACATGATCAAATGGCAGAGATCTACGTCAGAGAACTGGTAAGATTACATGGTGTGCCTAAATCTATCGTTTCAGATCGACACCCTAGATTTACATCACACTTTTGGTATAGCTTGCAACAAGCTCTTGGTACTCAATTGCTCTGAGTACTGCATATCATCCTCAAACAGACGGACAGTCAGAGCGGACTATCCAGACACTTGAGGATATGTTGCGAGCTGTAGTACTAGACTTTGGTACTAGTTGGAAAGATTAATTACCACTTGCAAAATTTTCTTATAATAACAGCTATCAGACTAGCATTGAGATGACTTCTTTTGAAGCACTGTACGGAAAGAAATGTAGATCACCGTTATATTGGGATGATATCTGAGACGTACCAGATGTTGGGCCTGATATGATCTGTGAAATGACTGAAAAGGTGAAGCTTATACAGAAAAAAAATGAAAACAGCTCAGGACAGACAAGCAAAGTATGCGAATATCAGACGAAGACCTCTATCTTTTGATCAGGGAGACCGAGTTTTTTTGAATATTTCTCCATTTAGAGGTATAGTCAGATTTGGCAAGAGAGGAAAATTATCTCCGCATTTTATTGTTCCTTATGAGATTATCGAGAAGATAGGCGATCTGGATTATCGACTCGCTCTTCCTCCATCTTTAGCTGGTATTCATGATGTATTTCACGTCTCTATGCTGCAGAAGTATCAGCCTGATCCTTTCCATATTCTTTAGCCTGATGAAGCTGAACTTGACGAGACTCTAAGTTATTTTGAGCAGCCTATTCAGATTCTCGATTGCAAAGATAAACAGCTCAGGAACAAAATGATTCAGCTAGTCAAAGTTCAGTGGAGTCGACATGGCACAGAAGAAGCGGCTTGGGAGACTGAGTCAGATATGAGACAGAGATTTCCAGAGTTGTTTCATTGATGTGAGTTCTTATTCTGTTTTCCGTTATTTCATTATCTTATGCGTATACAGATTTCATATACAGCTTACTTATGATTTCGAGGACGAACTCAAGCCTTAGAGGGGGAGAAATGTAAGGCCCGAGATTAATTAATTTTAATCCGAGAATATTTAATTTTGAAATATTTAGAGTTTAGAATTAAATTCTAATATTCTTAAATGAATAAGGATTGAAATTGAATTAAATCTCTTTTTCGAGGACTGAATTGTAAATAGTCAAAAGTACAGGGACTAAAGTGCAAATATGCTATATATCTTATTTCCCACCTCATTATTCTCCTTTACACGTGCATAATAATCATAAAAGAAAGGAGATGCCCAGAACTTGCAAAAGATGCCATTTTTATTTTGTTAAAGCTCCGTTAATTTGTGATCCGGCCGCCAAAAATTCAAGATAAATATATATCTACGATCACCCCTCCGAGAGCTTCGTTTTGGTACAACTGTTATTGAGTTCTTTCATACTTTATTTTTATGTTGAAGATGGGATATTCTTATTTTTGATTATATATGTGATTGAGCTAGTACCGGTTACGTATTCGCAGAAGGTTCGGAAAAAGACTGTCGTTCGAATTTTATATGAATTTAGAATCAAAATTAAAAATTTATCATTTCTGATATGTTGCTGAACGTGTATATATATTGATGTTTGTTGAATATTATGGTTGGTATGGCTTGGTAGAATGATTTGGATATCGTTTGGGTTATCGGTTTTTAGCCGTTATGTCGTCGATTCAAGAAGTATCAAGATTTTGATATTGTTGTTTGTTTGAGCTGAGAATTCTTGTGTTATCAGCTAATATTCATGTCTATACACACTTCATTTCAGCCTTGTGTTTGAAGTTGTAGAGCTCGGGAAATCCAAAATTGAATCGGCAAAGAGTTCAAGAAGGTTGAAGCATTTGCGTTTGACGTTTGAATTAGAAAATTGAACAGCCTTGTGATATGAATTTGTATTGATATATTTTAGATTTGAAGCAATTTCAGACTCAACATTGAAAGGTATAAATGACAGTTAATCCAGATGGGATAGAACACTCGAAATAACTATTGTTTCGAGTATTCCCTTGTCAATCACATACTTGTTTGATTATGTGCTTTATGTGATTAGAAGCTTTTTGTTGCTTTGCTTGTTTATTTTATTAAGTGTTCAAGGTGTTCTATAACATTTAATGCATATAGATTATGTTGCATTCATCTTGAACTCCAGCCTAAAAGCATAGAGGGCTGAAAGGCCTAGAGTGCATATGACGTTTGGAAAGCTGTAGTTGAGTGGCACGGAATGTAGAGTTACTTCCAGAGCCAGAAGACTCAACCAAAGTCAGAGGAAATAAAATACTTGACTTCACCTAGAATGGGTAAGTTGGTGTTCGTTTGAGATTTTATTCCCTCGGGATACCAAGAACCAATGTTTATTTGATATCAGATTTGATAGCCTGCCATTGAAACATGCATTGCATTCATGTTTATTATAGTGCATGTTTTGTTATTTATACTGGGATTTATTCTCACCGGAGTTATCCGACTATTGCTTTGTTTTGTATGTGTGCATGGCAATAGATAGGGCAGGAGCTGGTCAGAAACGACAAGAATAACTCGAGAGAGATTAATAGCATGTGGTGATTCGGGTTTTAGCAGTTGATGTACTAGATCTTGTATCGAACATGTTAGAACACTTGATTTTGGTTTATATGTTTGATATTCGTCACTTTTTATATTGGTACATTTTGTATATTCTAGACCACAATGTTCATGTATGAATTTATTCATGTATAAATTTGTAGTGTACCAAGATGATATGAGCTATGCATGATTGATATTTTATGGTTTATTACACAATACAAGAATCAGAGGATTTCAGCCAGAAATCGTTGGTTTGTTGACCTGCGCGCGGGCAAGAGATCTTCTCGCGCGAGCGCAGGCCACTAGCGAAATTTGCTGGAACATTTCCTCGTGCGCGAGACAATGGTTAGCTGCGGGAAGTTTTGCTCGCGCGCAGGTGAGATGCCCCTCACGCGCGCGCGCGGGCGAGATGCCCCTCACGCGCGCGCGCGAGTCATTGAATAAAAAAAAATCTGGTTTTAATTACTTGAACTAGATTGTGTTATATGATGTTTAAGAATAAATTTCCCCAAGATAAGATTAGCAACCCGGGTCCCCACAAACAAACAAGCAAAAACAAGATACTCTGAATCCGACACACTTGTGAAATGCTCGATTAGGTCATATTTCTCTAAGAAGGATGAACAATCTAGTGGGAGAAGACATGTTTGATATGTCTGATATTAATTCTCTTACTACTTGTGAACCCTGTCTAAAAAAAAGATTTCCAAAATTCCCTTTAAGGGCCATGTGGAGCGAGCAAATGGACTATTGGATTTGATCTATACATATGTGTGTGGTCCACTTAGCACCACCACTAAGCATGGACATTCCTACTTCATCACCTTTACCGATGATTTCTCAAGGTATGGGTATGTCTATTTGACGAAATACAAATCTGAAGCTTTTGAAATCCAGAAATGAAGTGGAGAAATAGTTGGGACGAAGCATCAATACACTTAGATCAGATCGATGTTTTGAGTACTTGAGTGCAGAATTCCAAGAGTATCTTAGGGAGAATGTGATTCTCTCGTAGTGGACTCCTCCAAGCCCTCATCATAAGAATTCCAGAACAATTTGCGGAATCGAAATCGGATAACCGGAGCAAAAGTTATAAGGATTGAAAGATCACAAATCCAAAGGAAAAGAAAGGATCTCGGCTTCTGCTCTCAATTTCTGAATTGAAATGAAGATTTACACGTGCACATGCTGATACATCACATAATAATCTGATAACTTTAACTATATTTGCACTTTAGTTCCTCAAATCTTCAATAATTATAATTTTGTCCTCGGCCCTTATTTTAATTCAATTTCAATCCTAATTAATTTAAAAATATTAGAATTTAAATTGAAACTCTAAATATTCCCAAATTAAATATACTCGGATTAAAATTAAATGATTTTGGATTAATATTAATTAATCCCGGGCCTTACAATATTGAAGAACTATCAACCATCATATTTGATTCGATTGGACTTATATGTGTATAATGCAATCCAATAAAGAGCATTGATAATTTTTTAACCACATATTTCTTTTCTGATTTATATGTGGTAAGACACATATATTTCTGATTTTCATCAGTTATCGTCTTAGTATCATATCCATGAGAATATATGTCATTAAAACTCAACAAATTTCTTTTTGATTGTGGTGAATATAAAGCATCATTTATCAAAAATTTTGTACCATTAGGTAGCAAAAAATGTGATTTTCCACAACCTTCAATCAAGTCTACAGGACCTGATATTGTATTCACCATTGTTTTTTTTTGGTTTTAATTCCAAGAAATATATTTTATCTCGAAGAATAGTGTGCGTTGTACCACTATCGGGTATGCAAACTTCCATGGGATTATTTTCTTGTTTAGCTTTGCTCATACCGTTTTCCATTTTGAACTTCAAAATAAAATATGCAATAAAGAAAATTAATGACATTATATGAAAAATATAACATATTTCATAATACAAGAATACATGAGAAATACAGTATGTTACATTCTAGTCCCACCAATATATTAATCAATGTCCTCGAAATCATTTGAAAAATCAGCAGCATCGAAATGAGTTGAACCACTTAAATGGTTACTTGTTTCAGCAAAATTGGTCTCTTTTCCTTTTCCCTTAATCAATTCTTTATAGAACTTACATAGGTGCTCAGGGGTTCGACAAATATGTGACCAATGTCCTGGAATGCCACATCTATAACAAACACTCTCAGATCTTTTTGAGTGATTTTCATTTTTACTCGTATTTTCATGCTGCCTTTTTGGTGGGTGGTTTTTGACGTTCTTTTGAGATGAATTATTGAAGTAAATATCTCGATTATTTTCATATCCACGGCCGCGACCACGACCGCGATCATTTTTACGTCCACTTCCACGTCCTTGACCTCGTCCACGACTAAAATCTTGTCTATGCCTTTGATTTTGGTTTTCATTTTTAATTACGACATTTGCTTCTGGAAATGCCGTTTATCCAGTGGGTCGGGATTGATGATTTCTCACGAACAATTCGTTGTTCTTTTCCGCCACAAGAAGACATGTGATTAGTTCAGAATATCTCAAAAATCCACGCACTCTATACTGTTGTTGTAGAGTTATATTTGATGTGTGGAATGTGGAAAATATTTTTTCAAGCATTTCCATTTCAGTAACAACATGTTCACAAAATTTTAATTGCGAGACTATTCGATACATCGCAGAATTGTAATCACTGATTTTTTAAAGTCTAGGAATCTCAACGTATTCCATTCATCACGCGGTCGGAAGTATAACTTCCCTTACATGCTCAAATCTTTCTTTCAGCCCTTTTCATAAAATCATTGAGTCTTTTTCTGTGAAATACTCACATTTCAATCCTTCATCAAAATGTCTACGTAAGAAAATCATAGACTTTGCTTTTTCTTTTGAGAATGATATATTATTTTCTTTGATGGTATCACTTAAACCCAATGACTCAAGATGCATCACTACATCGAGAGTCCATGACATATAATTCTTTCCAGTGATATCGAGCGCAACGAATTCAATTTTTGTCAAATTTGACATGGTGGTACTAGAAAAATAACAATGTATTTTATTAGTTAATTTCTATTACTATGACAATACAAAATAATAAAAGAACGAAGATTACAAGTATGTGTACAAATAAAAAAAAATTACGTGGTAGATAATCACCGATAAATAAAAGACTCGTGAGCATTATAACCATAATAGTTATAAAAAATATTCTTAAAAACACCATCTTCTTATTCTTCAAAAAAACCGAGGAGAAAATATTTTGAGAGAAAGAGTGAATTTGGTGTGATTGAAATGAGTTTGAGTGATCATATTTATAGGGCAAAAACTAGCCGTTTTGTTACCGTTTGTGACCGTTGGGGGTAAGAAAAAAAATTATTATGTGTTGTAAAAATTTGTGATAATCATGTGATGCATACAATGATAATCATAATTATAATTGAATAATTATGTATATCATATCACATTATTATAAGGTCGGTGTCATAGACATCATTTTATATAATAACATTAATTTATACGAATATGGTTAGTATATATACATAATAAATATCATATCACGTTATTATAATATCGGTGTCATAGGCATTCTTTTATATAATAACACGAAATTATATATTAATATAGTTAGTATATATATATAATAAATATATATCATATCACGTTATTATAAGGTCGGTGCCATAGACATTCTTTTATATAATAACACAAAATTATATATTAATATAGTTAGTATATATAAATAATAAATATATATCATATCACGTTATTATAAGATCGGTGCTATAGACATCCTTTTATATAATAACACGAAATTATATATTAATATAGTTAGTATATATACATAATAAATATATATCATATCACGTTATTATAAGGTCGGTGTCATTGACATCTTTTTATATAATAAAATGAAATTATATATTAATATATATACATAGTAAAAATATATAAACAGTAAAATAAATATTCTTACTTGTTGAATATTTTTGTCTTCTCCTTGTGTTTTGGAGCGTCGGAAATTATACAGAACCTTCGAGCGGTCGTGCTGATAATGTGTTGTGAAAAATTAAAAATTTACGGTAAAAAATAAAAACTCCAAAACTCAAAATATATCAAACTCTACACATCACAAATTTTTCTATCTCAATTCAATTGTGATTTTCTACACAAATGGAGAGACTTGTTTATAGATCTCATTTAGAGATTAGTTCAAATATTAATGCATCATCATCTACATCATCACACACTAATTTTCCACATTTTACAACTCAATATTCAACATTCAACATTCAACTTTAAATGATAATAATAACATATTTTCAAGAAAATATGTTTATTTAGATAATTATTTCAATTATACCCGACAGCCGTATCCAATGAGAAAAAATATCCATATGTGGATGTCAAACAAGCATGTTATTGAGAAATGGATCTAAGATGGGTTAACGAGAAAAAATATCCACATGTGGATGTCATTAAATAATGTCCCTTAGCTGTCTGAAATTATTATTTCATATATATGCTCATTTATAATGACAATAACAACACAATTATCTGGATAGGGATGAGACGTATGACGACAATTCGTGCTGCCCCGCCTCGATGGCAGGCCGGGTTGGCTCGGCCCGAATTGATGGTGGGTTGAAAATACCCCAACCCAACTCAACCCGCCATGAGTTATGTGGCGGGTTGGGTTGGGCAGGTCAATCCGCCATAAATTTAAAAAATTCAAAAATATATGAAATTTTTTACAAAATCATATATAAATAATTATAAATGATATATATATATATATAAACCCATTAACAATAAATAAATCATTATAAATAATATAAAATTTTAAAAATAAGCAATTAAACCTAAATTATTATAAATTATATAAATCATTTAGAGCTTATAATGATTTATAAAATATTTTAAACAATATAAATTGTTTAACAATTATCAATCATACATAAAATATTTAAAATACTAATTATAATATAAATTTTAAAATGTAAAAAAAAATGGTGGGCCAACCCGCGGGCCAGCCTGCCCCGCCCCGCCTTGGCCCGTGGCCTAAACGGGTCAGCCCGTTTCGGCATGCCTCCTAACGGGCCGGCAAAAGCATGACCCAATCTGCCATTTTTTAATAACGGGGTGGGTTGGGGCCAAACCCGAATTTACGGGTCTAATGAGACGGACGTGTTTTCTTTTTCTTACGTGAGTATCCGCAGTCGTTATATTTCGGTCTGCACTGGGTAAATCACTAGACTAACACAATAACCTCCAAACTACGCTAGCCAAATAAACCGCACTAGAAAAGTCATGTACAACAAGTTAGTCCAAGAAGGTATTTGTAGAAAAATTTGAACTCTTGACCTCTGACCAAGAGTTTACCTACTCCACTAACTTGAACACCCCTTGGGGATACCCACTCACACTTGATGAGATGTGTATTTTGTTTGTCAAAGAAACTATTTTCTTTACATTAGACATGCCTACTCACACTTGATATAATTTCCACCATTTACACAGTAATCAATATTGATGCCCCTAACAATATTAGGTCTGGTCCGACCCGAGCTCATTCATAAAAAGGGTATGAGCCTAAAATATTTTTTCAAGGCTAGGGGTGTGCTCAGAGGGATGAGCCCATTTCCTTTATTAAACTCGATTAGGCACTATCTCGTAAAGGCCCAAATATTGTACTAATCCTTGGATTGTCTAAGCCCATGTAGTTGAGCCTGTATGGCCGAGCCCGTATAGCCCAAGTGAAGGTGCCGAGCCTTGAGCGTGGATCTATGGTCGAACCCAAGTATATCAATGGGCCGACCCGAGCTCATGAATCGAGCACAACCCTAAAATTGTTATATCTCGTAGACATGGTCAACACTTGAGAATATTTAGTGAAAAGAAAGAAATCTCGATAAATCCAAAATAGAGCCAAATCTACCAATACTAGAAGTCCTAGCCACCGCAATAAGTGAGTCTTACTCTCATAAGTCTCTTACCTTGGGTAGTATTGTACTCTAACAATATTCTATTTTTACAAGGTAACTAACTTCTCCTGCTCTTATAAAATACCAAGTATTTCTTATGGTTTTACACATTCATTTACTCTCTTTCTCTCCCCATATTATTTTTATTTTTAAAAAATTATTTCTTTTTTGATAGGGACTGGAATTCAATATTTTTAGCATCATTTTAACCATAATTTTGTTTATAGTGGGTAATGTAAAAAAAACTTTAAGTATAGCGATACTGAAAGATGTTATTCACAATCATTTTTTTTCCCATGTACTCCATTTTATTAATAAAATAATTTTGTTTGGTTATATATATCGATGTGTATGTATATTCTTCTAGATCATAATTAGTAACTTGATATCACTAAGGAGGTATTGGCATTATTACCACAACTATGGATCCAACCATCATTATTGGACAAAATACATGTGAGTCACGTTTAAGGACGGATTTAGTTAAAGTCCGTTTTGGGTTGTAATACACCTTACTCTTTTTTTTTTTTTTTTTTTTACTTATTTTACTTAATTAGTCCATTATAGTCTACCATTTTTTACACTCAAAGCTCAGCTTACCTTCTTAATTCTAGAACACAACTTCATTAAACAATTCAATGTAATGATTTTTTGTTATATGTATAATTATTATTTTTTGGTTAATAATATATAATTTATTATATTAAGTTTAAGTTCATGACTCCACATGAAAATTGTTTTCAGTGACGATATACCGGCACTCGATATCGAATGTTGTTGTCGGAGTAGAAAAATCGGCTAACCGCTTATGAAAAAAATACCAAAAAAATAAAAATTAATATAAGGATATCAGAAAAAAATTGTGGCTAGGAATGATGCATGGGCATTTAAGCATGGGGTGCTGTGGGTGGTAAACGGCGTCGTTTGCCACCTACAGCACAATATTCAATTTTTGTTTTGTTTTTTTTTTAAATATATATTTTATTTTTTATTTTTATTTATGTTTTTGGTTTTTTTTTGTTAAAATCTTTTGTGTTTTTTTTTTTTCCTCTTCTGACCTTTTTTTTTAAAAAATTATACATTTTAATTTTTTTAAATAACTTTCATTTTTTTTAAATATTTTTAAACACATTATGCTTAGAAAAAATAAGAAAAAATAAGTATAATAGTAAATATATAAACATTTAAAAATATCATAAATTATATGTAAATTTTAAAAAAACCAAATTATACAATTTGTATTTTTAAACAATAAAAAATAAAAATTATAAATACATAATTTAATATGAGATCTTTATTATAATAAAACACATTATACTTGACAAATTAAAAATAAGAAAAATTAAGTAAAATATTAAATGTATAAACAACTAAAAATCAAAATCAAAATCAAAATATAATTATTTATAATTTTGTTAAAACAAATTTTTTTATGGAAACCAAAAATCAAATTGAATTAACTGAAATTTTATAGAACTAAACCGAATTTCTTAAATATTGAGCACCCCTAATTTTCTTGAAATCATTAATTTCAATAGAAGTGCACTAATATTGAAATGTAAATTATAGGTCTCCTAAAAATTAATATAAATTATAAGACAAAAAAGTGATACCAGAAAATGACAAGATTAAAAAAATGATGTTTTTTATTAAGAAAATTAAAATGTACATAAAAAGGCCAAAAAATGGAGAACAAAGCCCCAAAAAGTTTAGGAAAAAAAAACCCAAAAATGTTTTAAAAAATAAAGAATTAAATATATTAACAAAAGCAAAACAAAAAGAATATTGAATATTGTGTTGTGGTGGTATAAAAAAATTGAATTTAAAAATGAAGTTAAAATCATTCCAATAACTTATTTATCAAACCCTACCTAATTTTGAATTTTAGATTTTCACAATTGTTTCCAAACACTATCAACTTTTGATTTTTCTTAATTTTTTTATAATTTATTAATTTAATCACTTTTATAAAAGTATAATCTTTTGCAAATACTCCCTTACTCGAACGTGTGGTGTCAGAAAATTATCGACTCTTTTTTGATGAAATATGGCTGACTAGAAAAATGCAAAGTTATTGTTTGACAATCCAACTTTGACAAGTTAGCGTACAAAAATTCAACTAAATTCAACTTTGTCATATGATGATTATGATTTATGATTCTCCAAAAGTGATTATAATAAAAAATTAAATGTTAAAATCACTCCAATAATTTATATATCAAACACTACCCAACTTTGATTTTTAAATTTTCATATTTGTTTTCAAACACTGCCAACTTTTGATTTTTCTTAAATTTTTTATAATTTATTAATTTAATCACTATTATAAAAGCATAATCTTTTGCAAACACTTCCTTACTCGAACATGTGGGTATCAGAAAATTATCGACGCTTGTTTGATGAAATATGACTGACTAGAAAAATGCAAAGTTATTGCTTGACAAACCAACTTTGACAAGTTAGCGTACACAAATTCAAAACATGTCAATTTACGAAACTAAATTTGCTATTTTCCTTAAAATTTTTAACACTGTTACCAAAACCTGAATGCAAAACCTCCTAGGAAAGAATCATTGTTTGATAGAATTTATTAGAGTGATTTCGAGGTTGCAAGTTCAACTTTTACCCATATTTAGCGGGCCAACACCAAGCCCAAATTAAATGGGATATTTCTAAGTCCAAACAACAATCTAGTAGGTCATCCCCAAGCCCAAATTTAAATGGGCTATTTCAGTAGCAATTTTCCGCCGGGTTCTTTTATTTATTTATTTTTAAACAAAATATAAATTTTAAAACATAATTACCAATTTATTAAAAAAACATTTTGTCTAACAAACCGAGAATGATTCCTTGAATTTCAACACTTTAATTTTTTCTATTCGCATATTAAAATCCGAGCAACATTACCCCGATCAAAATTATAAAAATTTATATGTATATATCTATAGGAAAAATTGCATACGCTATGTATATGAAATCTCGATATTGATGATAAATTTTCATAAAAAAAATTTCAATGAATTCTTTGTGTTTCAAATATTGAGCACATGAACCTCTGAAAGTATGTACGGACAAGGACGTGTGTGCTCGAGATTTGAAAACATGAAAAGTTAACAAATAAATTTTTTTCATGGAGATTTTCATTAATATCGATATTTCACAGGAGTAGTACATCTGTACATGCAATTAGACCATCTCCAACCTCTCCTCTATAACGAAAGATTTATCCATTATAAAAGAGGAAAACCCAACCCAACTCTATTTGAACTCTCCATTTTGGAGAGTGCTACATTAATTCTCCATATTTGGAAGATCACTGTAGTATTTTTTTTTCATTTTTTCATTTTAAAAATTAATTTTAGTGTTCAATTTTTTTTTATTTTTAATTTATTTGAAGTGTTTTATACTTTTATTTATTTCAATAAATAATTGTAATTTTAATATTTATAATAAACAAAATGAAAATAATGATCAAGATCATGACAAAAAAATACATAACATAATTTATTACAAACATTTATTATCGACTTTAATTTAAATTAATAAACATGCTATATTTTTGTACATAGAAATATAAAAAATTGTTATCGACTTAATTTAATACATAATTATTAATATATTATTCGATTTATTTCAAGTTCATTGAATTAATTCAGTTGAACAATACATTATATAATTATTTAATTACATATATATGTGTGTGCCTATGTTTGGAAATGAAAAAAAAAATGGAGTACATGGTAATATTTAAAGAATATAGGTTGGAGAACATTTTTGAAAGTAGATATTATTGATTTTTATTTTGGAGGATAGAAGAAGACAAAATAGAGGATTTGTATGGGATGACCTTAACCAATATTGATATTATATCCCTAAATATTCTTTTCTAAAAAAGTATAATATTTTATTAAAATAAAACTCACACATCTTGTTTGGCACAAAATTTGGCGTGTGTGCTTTCTGACGTCCTAGAAATGTCACGTGCCAAAATGATAAAATTGCGAATGTCTAACTTTTAATCAATCGATTGAGAGTCTCGATTCTACGGTCTGTTTTAATCTCTTTGGTTTAAGTGTTGAAAATTAAGAAATTTTCAGTGAAAATGACACTAGGAAATTCAATAATGAAAATCGACATTATCTTCTTCTTTAAAAAAATATATGCATAATATTTTAACAAAGGAACTAAATTATTGAAATCTATTGCTGGAAATCAAAAGAAACTAGAAAATGTAAACTTTAAGGTAGTGTTTGAGAGAACATCTAATAAGCACTTCTCAGCTTTTTCCTTCACAAAATTTCACAAAATTTTATGAAAAATAACTAAAAAATGATTTCTAAAAACTTTTCCAAACACTACCTAAATAAATCTAGAACATGGGAAAAACATTAACCTAAGAACAACAATTTGTGCTGAGATGAGACCTAGAAGCCTACTCCACTTTTAAGTTATGGGCCACGGTCCAAATCCACTTCTCCACTCTTGCTTGGTCACCGTGTAACCACTCATTCACCAAATATTTCCAATCTGATGGTCATTTCTCAAACTTATGGCCCAAAATCAGAAGCCCATCATCATGTCCACTTAAATATGTTGGGTGACGTGAAATTTCTCTTGCATGTTGGACCAAATCAAACATAATATTTTGGGGTTAAATAATTACTCCGCAGGCTGTTTGACCTAATGCGCCAATAAGCCTGAACTATCTTTTCATTTTCTTCTAGGCTTTTCTTTGAGGATCTAAAATTATAGGACTTAAATTAGTTGCGCAATCTAGGTATATCATTTGGTACAGCCCATACATTCGAAATTAATATGTTTATTGTTTCATACTAACTTAAGCGTTTTTGGTTTGGAAATGCTCTCCCCAAAGCTCATCTCGGGCACCAATCCCATATCATCAACACAAGTACATTGTACACATAAACATAAAAAATAATATTTTCAGCTTCATACTTTCATTCCCACTCATTCATTCCATGCTCATTCATAGCATGCTCGTAAAAATTTCGTGCTTGAAAAAAATTCATGCTATTTAAAAAGAAGGTAAACATGTCCTTTAACTTTTCATAAAATATCATGCTTTCATACATAAAATAAGTTTTATGAATATAAATACTTAAACCATCATGCATTATATATAGTTAGGGATCCACATACAGGGGCGTAGCTAGAAAATTTTTATCTAGTGGGAGAAATCGGATTTGTAGTCTGAATGTTAAACCTAATGAATAATACAATTTAAATTAAATATAAAGTTGTTATATCAAACCTAGAATATCTAATATTATTTTTAAATTATTCTTTCAGAAATAAACTGAAACTCATATAAAATGTGTCCTAATAGTTTTATAATTTAATTTATAAATAATAATAAATATGAATAAATATAAAAAAATATATTAAAAATGAAATATGACTAATTTATACAAAAAAATCACTTAAAAATTGAACTAACATATATATGTATGTATGTATGTATGTATGTATGTATGCATTTAGAACAAAGGCACATCAGATTTTATTTATTTTTGTGAAAATTCATTCTACAATTCATATTAAATAGACATTATCCTTCACATTCAACTATTTTCCACAATAAAAATAAAAATAACATATAAAATTTGAGTAAAAAATATCATACAAAAATGGTTGTAAGTTTGTAACCTTAATTTGAATAGTAAGCAGTCGGTGGGGACACCGGACATGAACATGACACTAATGATAGTATAATTATTTGTGAGTCAATATGCATGTGAAGTGAAACCCACACACATTGGGTCATAATTTTTTATAGTGTGGGTTGTACATGTAAAATATTTTGATGTAATTTTGGTCCATAAATATCTAAAATATGGACTACATAAATATACATAAAATATGGACAAGAGTTTGCTGGGCAAGAGCCCACTCTTCCCCATATAAGAGCTCCGTCCCTGTCCACGTAAGCCATTCTCAACGATACTATAGGCCTTAACATAGAAAAAATGGGGGTGAAAGAATTGAGTACCGGGGGGTTGGGGAGGGGAAGGCGACGGCCACGCTCCAACTTACGCGAGGGGGCCATCCGCGTGGGTTGGCAGAAACTCTGCTTGTACACACGCTCGTTCAAACTCAGACTCATGCTCACTAACCGACAACTAACAAGGAATAGACCTAAAAAAATACATCATAAGAGTTTTCTAACAACTTATCCCCATGATTTGAATCCAAAAAAACATCAAACTCAACTCAACATCAAAAGATTTTTGACTCTTTCAAACCCTTTTTTAATGCATACATGCACACAAAAAACATGTTATCCCCAATGGAATAGACATCAAATACGCTTTAAAATATTAATATAATGATTTGTACCCATGAACAGGATACCAAATCACATCAAAACTTCAAATCATCATTAAAACATATTTGTACTCTTCTTAAAAGCCTTTATACCCAAAACATGATCTTAATTCGTGAAGAATGACCTAAGCTTTATGGATACACACCATCATACATCACTTTTTCAAAAAAATTATGGTGGTTCCTATCAAGAAAAATCGTATACATTAGAACACGCACATCGATATCCAAATACATAATATTTTTTGGATAGTGGTTCAATGATTGAATAAAACTTGTCTTTTCTTGCTTGATATGAAAATCCGGACTTTGGGAATATGATCTTAGCCTTATCATCATCAAACGACACAAAAAAATATGAAAATTTAGAGAGAATTTTCGAAACATAGGGGTAGGAGAGAATGGCGGCGGCTGAAAACGTGATAAGTGATTGTGTTTTGAATTTTTAAAATATGACGCTAACTTGTCAGACAACTTATGGGCCGAAAGCTGGCCCATAAATTTAAAATACATTCTTTTAAAATACTCCCATTCTTAATCTTTTAAAATTAACTACCATGCACAATATGAAATCTCCACATTAACATATTTTGATTTAAAATTTTGTAAACCTTACCGATAAGTTAGTCCTGATTCTCTTCATCATCGAAAATAAATTCATACCAGAAAAACATCAAAACTAGTTTTTTCCATAAAAATTCATAACTTAAACATTCATGTTATAGATAAGTTGTTGATTATTGATAAGATTTTCGATTGATGATATCATGTTATCTACTATTTAAATCTGTAAATAGACTCTGTAAATAGAGGTTTCAAGTGATGAATAAAGATTCCAAACCATTATCTCTTCTCTGTATTCTATATTATTTAACACGTTATCAGCACGAGCACTCTCTTAAAGGTAATTATAATAACTTTCTTTCGCCTTTATGATGATGCTCCTGAAGAGCACAACTCTTAACTTTACGTTGATGCTCTTGAAGAACACAACTTCTAAATCTTGTTTGCCTGCTCCTGAAGCAGCATATATTTTAATTCTATGGGGTGCTCCTGAAGTAGCACAATCATATTTTATATTTAAGATCTTGTTCTATAGTGATGCTCTTGAAATTAATAGCTAAATGTTTTTTTTTGTTTGTTATGTTGATTCAAGATCTGAAATTATACCTATAGATGTATCTATATTCCTGAAAATATAGATTTAATGCCAATTAAACACATATTTACGTTTTCTTTAATATATGTAACATACGTTATTTTCTTCTATCATATATTTATGCACGATATATATCTGTAGCTAATTATGATCTTATTCATAATTAGATAATATTGCCCCATAATTTAGAATATGTACGAATAGATTTAGGCTTTAGTCTTTTAATCAATACTTAATACTTAATACTTAATATATATATATATATAATATTATTTGATAAGAAGATAAGTTTGTGAAATTTTTTCCCCTTTATTATATGAACGTCTCTTATTTTATTATTATTTTTTTCACTACCATCAATATGTTTTTAATGTATGTTTATTGTCGATCCAATTATTATTATTTTATTATTTTAAAGTTACAATGGCGAACATCACCAAACTTGAATTTGAAGCACTTGACAGCTTGTCTTAAAAAAATTATTTGTCGTGGATTTTTGGATGTCGAGATCCACCTTGTCTTTATGAATTTAGGGGATACAATCGAAGAAAGAAATGAAATGTCACAGTAGGATCGTGCAAAAGCACTCATTTTTCTTTTTCATCATCTCAATGATGGGTTGAAAGCTGAGTATCTCATTGTAAAAGTACCACAAGAGCTTTGGAAAAATCTAAAAGAAAGATTTGACCATCAGAGAACTATTGTTCTTCCAAGAGATCGATACGAATGGATGCATCTACACTTACAAGATTCAAATCTATAAGTGATTATAATTCTGCATTATTTAAGATCAGTTCCACCCTAATACTTTGTGGAGAGAAAGTCACTTATCAAGACATGTTAGAAAATACATTCTCCATTTTTTGCGCATCAAATATGCTCCTGCAGCAGAAATATCGTGAACGTGGATTCAAAATGTACTCCAAGCTAATATCTTGCTTACTAGTTGCTGAACAAAATAATGAGTTGCTCATGAAAAATAACCAATTGCTCCCAACTGTATCTACACCATTTCTTTACGCAAATGGGACTGCATTTCCTGAAGCAAATGCTAACTCAGCTCAAAATCATTACAATGAGAGCAGGCGTGGGCATGGGCGTGGCCAAAGAAGAAACTACCACCAACGAATTGGAAAGAAACATAAGACAAGCCACCTGCCGTGGAATTCGAATAACGAAGAAGCAAATGAGAAAAGTTCAAAGAAGTTTGAAGATAAATGTTATAGATGTGGGGTGGAAGGACATTGGTCTCGTACCTGTCGTACAACAAAACATCTTATGGATCTTTACCAAAAATCGATGAAGGGAAAAATAAAAATAGAGACAATTTTTGTGGATACTGATGATCCAGTTGATATAACTCACTTGGATGTCTCTGATTTCTTCGCTCATCCTGATGGAAATATAGATCATTTGATTGGTGGCGGTATGTTAGAAAACAAGGAATAATTGTTTTCTATGGCCTTGTTTCTACTCTGAAGTTCAATTATTTCGTTCTTAGGTTATCATGGTATCATTTTTGTTTTGAATTTCAATTCAGGTTTAGGATTTTTGGTGATTTTATTTGATTATTATTTAATAAATTTTATTTATCATTTTATTGAAATTAAGCTTATTGAGTTATATATTTTTTAGATTAATGATGAAATATCGTGATGAATTTCTCGCAGACAATGGTACAACACATACCATCCTTCAAAATAAAAGATACCTTTTGGAATTAAAATTAGCTGAAAATAATGTTATAACAATATCAGGTGCATCAAAAATTATTGAAGGTTATGGAAAAGAAAAAAAATCATTTTACCAAATGATACAAGCCTATATATTGAAAATGCACTATATGCTAGCAAATCCAATAGAAATTTTCTTAGCTTTAAAGATGTTGGCCAGAATGGATACCATATTGAAACATTAAATGAGAAAAATGTTGAATATCTCTGCATTATATCTTTTACATCTGACCAAAAGCATGTAAAAGAAAAATTATGTGCACTCCCTTCTGGGATGTATTTTACACAAATAAAAACAGTTGAATCAAACATTGTTACAAACCAGAAGTTTATTGACCAACAAAACTTCAAATTATGACATGATCGACTTGGTCACCCTGTGACAACATTGGTGTCACAAAATGGATTCTTTTACACAATAATTATCCATGGGTTGCTTGTTCATAAGAAAAATTAATTATAAGACCTTCCCCTACAAAGGTGAGTGTTGAAACTCTAACCTTCTTGGAGAGAATTCATCGGGATATTTGTGAACCTATACACCTACCATATGTACCATTTTGCTATTTTATGGTACTAGTTGATGCATCTAGTAGATGGTCACATGTTAGTTTGCTTTCATGTCAAAATATAGCTTTTTCTAGATTACTTGCGCAAATTATTAAATTACGAGCTCAATTCCTAGATTATTCCATCAAGACAATTCGTCTTGACAATATTGTCGAATTTAAATCTCAAGCATTCAATGACTATTGTATGTCAATTGAGATTCCAGTGGAACACTCGGTTGCCCATGTTCATACACAAAATGGCCTAGCAGAATCATTTATTAATCGTTTGCCATTAATTTCCAGACCATTACTAATGAAAACAAAACTCCCATCTTCTGCATGGGGACATGCCATAATACATGCTGCAACATTGATTCGTATAAGATCAACTAATTATCATCAATACTAACCATTACAACTTTCTTATGGTCGAGAACCTGATGTTTCTCACCTTAGAGTATTTGAATGTGAAGTACAAGTCCCTCTCTCACCTACACAACGAACCAAAATGGGTCCACAACGTAGACTTGGGATTTACGTGGGATATGATTCACATTCCATTATTAGATATTTGGAACCTCTAAAAGATGACTTATTTACTGCGAGGTTTGCAGACTGGCACTTTGATGAGTCGGAGTTTCCAACTCTAGCGGAGACAAAGTTATATCCTGAAGAACAACGAAAAATTAGTTGGAAAACCCAGCTGGCGACAGAGTTCGGACCTACCGAACTAGGGGTTCGGAGCTTCCGAACTCAGCTTTGTCAAATCAAGTCAAGTCGCCAATCAGAAAGCCTATATTAACCCGTCTCCAAATTGAGATAATCAATTCTTAATTACGATTAATTAATCTAAAACATGATTAAGGGATCCTCAATTGAGTCTAAGGAATTGAGAAATGAATTCAAAACGATCGAGAATGGCCCGATAGATTTTTGGATATCGGGTAGTTCGGAGGGTCCGAACCAGGATCGGACGCTCCGAACCGATTGGAGCCTTTGGGTCAAAGTTCGGAGGCCCCGTGTATATCGAATTCTCCGAAGAGAGATCGGATGATCCGGTCTCATCCGGATAAGTGGATATAGATTTGATTGGACAGGGTGCTAAGATCTGACGCTCCAATCATATTACGTAAGTCGTGACGTCACAGCCAGGACGTTCCGATCTCGGGGTTCGGACGGTCCGAATTGCGCCTATAAATAGAGGTCGAATGCCTCATTTAGAATTCGCACCTTCCTCTCTTTTCTCTCAAATTCTAGTAGTCTTTTAGACTTTTAGGGGTTTCTAGGCGTAATATTGGAAAGCCGAGAGTGGTGGAGTGCTTCGAGGATAGCAGCGGAGCTGTGCCTAAGTTTTGAGGCAGTTGTCATCAGCTGGCTGACTACAGACACATGCATAACTTTGGATCTCTAAAGAGATTAGGGAGTATGTAATGTCTTAGTTAAGGCTTTTAGAGCACAAAAAGTTATATAATAGTTATTGCTTATAGGCGTGGATTTTGATTACCTGAACTGCTAGAGTTGCTAGGGTTCTTGGGTTTCTCAATAGAGGTAAGGACGTATTATCCGAGATACCAGGTTGAATATACATGTATTATGTTTGTATGTTTTTTTGTGACATTATTATGTGCATTGATATTATGCGGCATGCATGTACACATTGAGCTTTATGCCTTGATTTACATAGACTGTAGTAGGGGTCGCTCAGCCCCGTATTTTAGTGGATGGATTTTCATGGATTTGGATCCGGTTATATGCACGAATTTTATGGTATGGGAGCCACCTCCTGATGCAATAGTCCAGCGTGCTACATACCATGGTGCCTTAACTGAGCAGTCTTCTGGATAGGTTTTCCAATATCCTTCATATTGCATGTGTATTCATGGTATATGTATATTCGTACTTCTGTACTGAGCGTATGAGACCCCTGTCCCACATGGAAAAAATAAAAGGTTTAAAATGAGTTTAAAATGGGCTACAATGGACTTCTATCGCAACTTGGATTAATCATTTTTGTAAAGCGAGAACGAATACGAAGTAGTTGCTATAAGGGACCATTGTGCAGTTGCGCATGCGCGGGCCTGGGCCTGGGCCTGGGGCATGACAGAATGGTATCAGAGACAGGTTACCAGCCCGCAGACCCCGGGAAATAAATGCTATGCGAGAAAAAGTGCTACGTGCGTGGGAGCCACCTCTTGAACCTACGGGGCAAAGTGCTACATGACGGGAGCCACCTCTTGAACCCGTAGGAGCCACCTCTTGAACTCGTAGGACCTACCTTTAGATTCCCGGTGCTGTTGGATCGAGAGTTCAGGTCGCGACGAGGACGTCGCGTTCTGAAGGAGGGGTGATTGTGAGACCCCTGTCCCACATGGGAAAAATGAAAGGTTTAAAATGAGTTTAAAATGGGCTACAATGGACTTCTATAACAACTTGGGTTAATCATTTTCGTAAAGCGAGGAAGAATATGAAGTAATTGCTATAAGGGCCCATTGTGCAGTCGCTCATGCATGGGCCTGGGCCCGGGGCGTGACAGAGCGTTTTATGCTCACGTCCAAGTATTTTGTGTTGGACACCCAATTTGATAGGGCAGGACTTAGGTTGGACAGACCCGGGGGCAACGGTCGTTGAGCTGCAGTGGTTGCGTGGTGATCCTATTTTTGTCCAGGTTGTTAGATTGTACTTTATTACTTTCCGTTCGATGGGGTTGTATAATATTTTATTTAGCCCGGTTGTTTTGCCGGCGTATGTTGTATTTATGGTTTAAGTTTTCGCTAGATTTGTAATTTTGATTTAAGACTTATTGCATGCTTAATCTCTGATTAGTTAGTGATTTCGGGTTGGGTCACTACAAAGCCCATATTTGCCTGTCGAGAAAATGTTCGGATCTTCCAAACTCAGGATCAGAGCTTCCAAACTGTCCAGAGCTACCGAACTCCAATTTTTCTTCCGAAGGGATCCGAACCACCGAACTGTTCCTAGCTCAAGTTCGGATCTTCTAAACTGCTCAAGAACTTGTAACCCTCCGGACCATTTCCGAAGGTCTTGAATCCCATTTTTTGCTAAATAATCTCATTCGAGAATTCTTTAATCATGTTTAACCATTCTAAACATGCTTAGATAGTTAATCGCTTATTTTTTGAATCGGTTTACCACAACACCCATTATCAAGGTATGTGTCATTCTCCAATATTTTCCATGCTTATCGTTCCTTTACCCATAACATCTTTTGTATATCAGAACCAGAAACTTATGAGCAGACTTGTAAGGATCCTAAATGGAGGCCAAAATTTCAACATTAGAAGCAAACAATACTTGGTCTCTCATGACCCTTCCCTCATGACATCGTCCGATCGGATGCAAATTGGTGTTCAAGATCAAATATTATTCTAATGGCACCATTGAGCGATACAAAGCCCTTCTTGTAGCCAAGGGATTCACTCAAAGAGAAGGTATTTATTATCATGAAACCTTCGCTCCTGTCGCCAAACTCACCACTTTTTGGTGTCTCCTTGCTCTTGCCGCTATTAATGATTGGAAACTCCATCAAATGGACGTCCAAAATGACTTCTTACATGGAGATCTCACCAAGGAAGTATAAATGCATCATCATCCGGGTTTCCATCGACATAGGGAGACACTTGTATGTCGGCTTTACTTTGATTTGCAACAGTCGCAAGCTGATCATTCTCTTTTTATCATGGTGCGTGGAATCTCATTTACAACTATTTTGTTATATGTCGATGATATGATCATTACAGGGAATAGTAAAGAGGTCATTGACAATGTGAAAGCCTTTCTTGCATCCTGTTTCAACCTCAAGGATCTAGGATTGCTAAAATATTTTTGTAGTGACCTTGCATGGAATCACCTACTAACTGGCAACTAATAGCATGCATTAAACTTAATACAGCAAAATACTTAACAGAGTAAAACGTGCAGAAACATAATCCATAAATTTACATATCAGCTTAGTAAAATATATCCAGGCTTAATACTGTAGTGATACAACCATATCGAAAAACTTAAAAGTAAACATTATACAGCTATATCGAATCCTGCTGCATAATAAACTCCTCAAGGCTCCTGCTCCCTAGTCCTGCCTTGAACTACCAGCTTCGTCCATCCTGCGACCTGCCCCATTGAATAGGGTGTCCAAGATAATAACTAGGACGTGAGCGCTAACGCCCAATACATAAACATGAGTAAACATATGTATATAGTGCATGCAACATGATGACTGTAAAGGGCCATCTGAAAAGTCATGCTCAGTACCGGCACCACATGAGTGCTGCCACCGCACGGATCAACCTCTGGGTGCAACAACACTCATCAAGTACACCAGAGTAGTCAGACATAAATGTCCCTGCCGTCGCGGTACTCTCAGTGACAGACTATCGAGTATAGAGCATAGCGGCTCTATAATTAGGTATATCAAGGTATAGGCTCAACGTGTATATGCACATGACATATGAATATAGAAAGCGGTAAATCATATATCATGTCATATAATAATGCCAAATAAATGCAACATATAGATATGTATACTCACTGGCAATCTCAGTCAATGTGTACGTACCTCTAAGCTAGTTTAAGTATAGTAGGATCCTAGGTTCCAAGCCTATATTCAGAAGTTTATCGTATCACTACACAAGTTTTATAAGCCTTAACTAAGCTAATAAGTATTCCCAAAACTTAAATAGATTCTCGGACCATACCTTCGTCCGTCGATAGCCCTTTAAAGTTGCTAGTCCCGGATGACTATAACCACTCCTTGGTTATTCCAGAACCTCTATGCTAAAGTATGCTTCTATCAGATTAAATAGGAATAGAGAAGAGATCAGATCGAATAGTACAGATCAGATGAGCTCGGTGATCAGATGAGTTCATGGACAGATCGTATATTGGGATCAGATCGATGTGATGGTCAGACGAGTCTTCGGATGAGTTCATGCAGATAGATTGCTCGAGTATTGTGACTTGTTTAGAAGTCAGATGAAGTGTCCAAGAAGCTATACGCTTGCAGGAAGATCGATGCAGATCGAAGTACAAGGGCAGATCAAACTGATGAATGAAGACTTATCGGGCTGGACCATGTTGACTTTATAATTGGGTCATAAGTTACTGTTGACCTAAAGCCCAAGATGAAAGTTGGTCTAATTGTCTATATAAGCAGATGGAAGCTGGCCGAAACGAGGGGAACAGAAAATCAAATTCTTCAGAATATATTGAGAGAAGAAAAGAGAGATTTCGGAGGAGAGAAACAAACGAAGATTGTGACGGGAAGAATTCAAGTATCAAAATCTTGAATTGAGTCTGTATCTAGCTTGAGAGTTTTTCATTGTCCATCACTGTAATAAGCTCTGTTCTTGAGCTTGGATTGTTCTGTTGGTGATTAATAAAAGAGTGTGTGTTGCTCTCCCCGTGGACGTAGGCAAATCTTTGCCGAACCACGTAAATACTTGCGTCGTTTAATCGCTTTCGCATGAGTTGGTTGATTGATCTGTGTGCGTTGGTTTTATCTGCTTTCTGGGATTATTGTTCTTATCTATGTGTTTCGTTTGCCTGGTGAATTCTCGATCTTCAAATTTCGGATTGATTTCTAACACTCTATTATAATCGATAGGGCCCTCAAGTGTATAACTCATACTATATAACTGAAGAAGAAAACTCAGGAATTCGTAATCAGAAGTAAATCTGAAGACCCTTATTTATAACAGATGTGTCTATCTGAAGAAGGATGATGGGCAGGTTATCTTGTACCTACTGATTTACGTTGATGATATCTTGATCACAAGTAAAAGTAGGACAGAGATATCATCCTTGAAACAACTCAACACAGAGTTTGAGATGAAAGATCTGGGTGAAGCGAAGAGAATTCTGGGCATGGACATAGTGAGAAACAGAAAAAGACAGGAGATTCATCTGAGTCAGAAGAAATATTTGAAGAAGGTTATTCTGCGGTATAATATGAATCATGCAAAATTTGTCTTGACCCCTCTGGGATAGCATTTGAAGCTATCTGCGAATCAGTCACCTGAAAGTGAGGAAGACTAGATGAAGATGGTTGGTATTCCATATGCTAGTGGAGTGGGGAGTCTCATATATGGAATGGTGTGTAGTAGGCCTGATCTGGCATACGCAATCAGTGTAGTGTCGAGATTTATGGAAAATTCGGGAACATATCATTGGGAAGCTCTGAAGTGGATTCTCCGATATCTTATAAACACTACTGAGTTGGGATTGAAGTTTGAGAAACAGCAAGATGGGATTGATCCGGTAGTTGGATACGTGGACTCGGATTTTGCTGGGATTTTAGACACTAGAAATTCGTTGACTGGTTATGTGTTCACCTTTTATGGCACAACGATCACCTGGAAGTCTAATTTACAGTCAGTGGTTGCTCTTTCTACCACTGAGGCAGAATTCATAGCTGTGACTGAGGCCATAAAGGAAGGATTGTGGTTAAAAGGGATGATAGCGGAGTTGGGTGTAAAACAAGATCAAGTTATAGTACATTGTGACAATCAAAGTGCAATACACTTGACGAAACACCAAATCTATCATGAACGATCGAAACACATAGACGTGAAAATGCATTTCGTGAGAGATGTAATTGAAAAAGGTGATGTGATCCTTGTGAAGATAGCATCAAAAGAAAACCCTGCAGATGCTATGACTAAGTCACTGCCGTATGCTAAGTTCAAGAAATGTTTGGACCTAGTTAATGCGGTGATTGGAAATTAGCCAAGGCGACTAGGATGGAGAGAAACATTCCTTCTGAAAGAATCAAGGTGAAGATTGTTGAAGTATGCTTCTATCAGATTGAATGGGAATAGAGAAGAGATCGAATCGAATAGTACAGATCAGATGAGCTCGGTGATCAGATGAGTTCATGGCCAGATCGTATACTGGGATCAGATCGATGTGATGGTCAGACGAGTCTTCGGATGAGTTCATGTAGATAGATTGCTCGAGTATTGTGACTTGGTTAGAATTCAGATGAAGTGTCCAAGAAGCTACACGCTTGCAGGCAGATCGATGCAGATCAAAATACAAGGGCAGATCAAACTGATGAATGAAGACTTATCGGGCTGGACCATGTTGACTTTATAATTGGGTCATAAGTTACTGTTGACCTAAAGCCCAAGATGAAAGTTGGTCCAATTGTCTATATAAGCAGATGGAAGCTGGCCGAAACGAGGGGAACAGAAAATCAAATTCTTCAGAATATATTGAGAGAAGAAAAGAGAGATTTCGGAGGAGAGAAACAAACGAAGATTGTGACGGGAAGAATTCAAGTATCAAAATCTTGAATTGAGTCTGTATCTAGCTTGAGAGTTTTTCATTGTCCATCACTGTAATAAGCTCTGTTCTTGAGCTTGGATTGTTCTGTTGGTGATTAATAAAAGAGTGTGTGTTGCTCTCCCCGTGGACGTAGGCAAATCTTTGCCGAACCACGTAAATACTTGCGTCGTTTAATCGCTTTCGCATGAGTTGGTTGATTGATCTGTGTGCGTTGGTTTTATCTGCTTTCTGGGATTATTGTTCTTATCTATGTGTTTCGTTTGCCTGGTGAATTCTCGATCTTCAAATTTCGGATTGATTTCTAACACTCTATTATAATCGATAGGGCCCTCAAGTGTATAACTCATACTATATAACTGAAGAAGAAAACTCAGGAATTCGTAATCAGAAGTAAATCTGAAGACCCTTATTTATAGGAAACTTTTTGGACGAGTTCGGGCCCTCCGAACTGGGGTTCGGATCGTCCGTTCGAACTCCATGCATGCATGCAAGCCACGTCGGGTTCGGAGCCTCCGAACTCAGGTTTGGATCGTCCGAACTTCTCTTCGTCCGACACTTGTCAAAATCCATGGCTTAGTAATCCTGCTTGCATGGCATTAGGGAGTTTGGGCTGTCCGATCCTTAGTTAAGATCGTTCGAACTTACCTTAACTCCGAAGTCAACAAGCCATCTTCGGAGCCCCCGAGTTGCTGAGTTCGGGTCGTCCGAAGTCCTCTTCAGACCGTCCGAACTGGCTCAGAAAATGAAAATCCAATTCTTGATTCTGAAGTTTGATTATGCCCTGAAATTGGTTAATTACTAACCCTTAATCATGTTTAACATATCATTATCTTAAAATGGAATCTGGGTTACTACATTCTCCCCACCTTTAGATATTTCGTCCGCGAAATAAAATGTAAAGATAAATCAAGATAATAATATGAAACATCAAACCATGTTTTATTACAACAACTGTAATTACATCTTTACATGGTAATAAAAAATACACAGCAAACAACTCAGGATATTCTGCTCACATATGGCTCTCGGTTTCCCAAGTTGCTTCTTCAACGTCTCAGAGCTGCCACTGTACCATCACAAGTGGTATATTCTTGTTCCAATGAACTTTCTCCTTCCTGTCTAGGATACGGAGTGGTCGTTCAACATACAACAGATCTGGATTTAGCTGAACATCAGTAGATTGAATTACATGTGATTCATCAGCTATGTACTGTCGAAGTAACGACACATGAAAAACATTATGTATACTGGAAAGAGATGGCGGTAACGCCAAACAATAAGCAACATATCCAATCTTCTCCAGTATCTAGAAAGGCCCAATGAAACGAGGTGACAACTTGCCTTTCACACCGAATCTCATCACCTTCCTGAAAGGTGATACTCGTAGGAACACATATTCACCAGGCTCAAACTGCAATGGCCTGCGATGAATATTAGCATAACTGGCTTGTCTATCTTGAGCAGCTTTGATCCTCCGCTTGATCAAATCTACCTTATCTACAATCTACTGCACCAACTCAGGACCCTCGACTTGTCGTTCTCCGACTTCATCCCAGAATAACAGAATACGACACCGTCGACCATACAATTCCTCGAAAGGTGCCATATCAATACTACGATGATAACTGTTATTGTAGGCAAATTCGATCAAAGGTAACTGATCCTGCCAAGACAAACCAAAATCCATGACAGAAGAACGTAGCATATCCTCCAGCGTACGAATTGTCCGCTCTGACTGCCCATCAGTCTCCGAATGATATGCAGTGCTCAAACTCAGAGTGGTACCCAAAGCCTGCTGAAAACTACCCTAAAAATGTGAGGTAAATCGCGGGTCTCTATCACTAACTATACTCACTGGAATCCCATGTAATCGCACTATCTTCTGGACATATAAGCGTGTCATGCGATCATAAGAATACTCCCGGTTGTAAGGAATAAATTGTGCTGATTTCGTCAAACGGTCAATAACGACCCAGATAGCATCACACTGAAGTGAAGTCATAGGAAAGTGAGTGACAAAATCTATAGTCACGTGCTCCCACTTCCATTCGGGAATCTCAAGATTCTGCAGTAATCCACCTGGTCGTCGGTGTTCAGCCTTGACCTATTGACAAACCAAACATCTCGAAACAAATTGATACACACTCCTCTTCATCCCTTTCCATCAGAATCTAGTTCGCAAGTCCTTATACATTTTCATGCTTCCAGGATGAATTGATAATCGACTCCTGCGAGCTTGAGAAAGAATATCGTTCCTGAGTTCCGCAACATCAGGTACAACCACTCGATTAGATAAGCACAATAATCCATCTGCCTGAAAATGGAATCCAGATGTATTAACACCATTGGCTAGACGTGCCAAACGTTGAGTCTTAACATCAGATATCTGAGCATCTCTGATCCAAGAATACAATGCTGGCTCAGATAGAATAGTATACAATCGAATCCCATTTCTCCCTTTCCTGTGCTTGAGCATAAAACTCAATGAACAGCACTCTTGTATCATATGAGATATTTCGTTAGTCTGAAGTGCAGACAATCTCACCTGCCGACTCAAGGCATCAGCAGTAAGATTAGCAGAACCTGGATTGTAACACCCCATTTTTATCTTAAATGAGTTTATTAGAGTTAATCGGAGATTACAGAGTTCTCGAGCCGATTTGATTTTGATCAGGGTCCTTTTTGCAAATTTTGGAAATTTCAGGGACTAAAACGCAAATATTGTTTTTGATATATTATCTACACTTGGAATTGATTGGGAAAAGTCTTCATCTTCCTCTCCAAACCGATATCCACCATTAGAGACGCCTCAAACCCTCTTCAAGCTTTCAAAATCCAGTTCGAGCTCGATCCGTCCGTTAGAAATTAATTCTGAAGGCAGATTAGCGATCACTGCAGCGAGAGCTCCGTTATACCGTAAGTATTTCTCCGATCGGATATGTTTTGTTTTTCGGAGGTTGTTAGAATCGATTTAGATTCTAGTATGTTGTTCTTGGCGGAGTTCTGATCGTTTATTATCTGTCAGTTTTGAATTAGAGCGTCGTTCGGATTTGTTATGATTTTTGGAAGCCATTTTCAAAAATGTGGATTTTGAGATTGATGGGTTTGCCTTGTTATTGTTGTTTTGGGCATTGTTATGAGGTTATATCGTTATTGAACTGCTGTCTGCATTTCCGGTTTGTTCAGTTTATAGCCGTTATGCCGTCGGTTTGAGTTTCGAGATTTCGAACCCTTTGAGTTGTTGCACTTTGGCTCGTGAGTAATCGTTTTTGTTGATCATCTCTTATCTTTGTACATATTCGTTGGAGTTTGTCGAGCCTTGTGTTAGCAACATTTGGTCGTCGAGAGTTGGACGAAGAACGGTAAAGAGAATTACCTTGAACCGTAGTTGTTGTTTAGATTGTATAGTCTATGATACAATCTTTTTTTTGTACCTTTTCTAGAGTTGGAACTACTGCATTGAAAGGTAAAAGCAGTCATCGTAGCGGGATAGCATACTCGGGACTGTTGGTTCTCGAGTTTCCCTTTCAAATCACATATTGCATCAATACTTGTTCTAGCATGTGGAACTTGTATTTTGGTTTGTTATTTGAGTTGTTTATGTGGCTTATGTTTATGTTTTGTTATGCATTCATCTTGATCCAATCTTGTTTCTAGCGGGCAGAACCGCCCTTTTTTGTTTAGACGTTTGGAAACTATGATTAAGTGGCCTAGGTCGTAGTCGTTTCGCCTGGTGTTAGCATACTCATTATAGTTGCTCAAAGTCTAGAGGAGTGGGATACGTGGCACCACCTCGATTGGAAGAGTCGGTGAGTCGTTATGTGATCTCATCCTCGGGATCCCAAAAGCACAGCAGCAATCCCTCGTTTATCAGATTTGATATCCCGGTTTAAAGACATGCATTTCATTACGTTGTTATTGATTTCGTTGTTGTCTTGAAAGCATGTTTATTGTTGTATTACTTGTTATGTTGCTTTTACTGGGATTATCATTCTCATCGGTTATCCGGCTGTTGCTTTGTTTTGTATGTGTACTTGGAAACAGTTGGGGCAGGACCAAGTCAGCGAAGGCCTGGTTAAAATCAAGAGGGAGAGCTAGTAGTGAGACTCGGTTTAGAAGTCGTGTCAGCATGTCTACCTAGTGATATTGGAACATGTTTAGATATCGAACTTCATCGTTATGTTGTTGTTGCATGTCCTCTACTTTGAACAGTTGTTGAACTCCAGAATTTTATGTACTAGTTGGAAGAATTGAGTTGTAATGCATGTTTATGTTTTGAAGCACAGAATGGCTTGAATGGCATTGGTTAGCCTTGCTTTTGTGTTGTTATGATTATTGTTGGATTGAGTTTGAAGGAAAGGCATTCCATGTTCTGAATTTTTCTGGGCAAGGGGGGTGCGCTCGATCCTAGATTATTGCAGGATCGAGCGTGGCCCCTGTGATTTCCGAGACAGAGAGTTTCAGAAAATGGTGCGCTCGATCCTGGCTTTTTTCCGAATCGAGCGTGGCACCCTGCATTTTTCTTGGCAGAGAGTTTGTAATTGTGGTGCGCTCGATGCTAGGCTTTTATAGGATCGAGCGCAGTACTGTTCAAAAAAAAAATTATTTCTACTTGTTGCCTTAACTTATAGATGGTGCATGATAATTGTTTATATTATCTTAAGAATTGAAGATTAGAACCGAGGCCTCACATGGATGATATTTGTTTTCACAATCATAATCCTTCAGAAGATCCATCCAGCGTCTCTGTCGCATATTCAACTCCGCCTGAGTGAATAAATACTTCAAACTCTTGTGATCCGTAAATATCTCAAATTTCTCGCCATAAAGATAATGCCTCCAAATCTTGAGTGCAAATACAATGGTGGCTAACTCGAGATCATGTACTGGATAATTATTCTCATGCGTCTTCAACTGTCGAGAAGCATAAGCAATAACATGTCCATGCTGTGTAAGAACACATCCTAACCCCTGACCAGAGGCATCAGTATAGACAACATAACCTCCTAATCCAGAAGGTAGAGCTAACACAGGTGCAGTAGTAAGACGTCTACGCAGCTCGTGAAATGACTCCTCACAATTCGAGGACCATATGAAGGCAACATCTTTCCGTGTAAGCTGTGTCAAAGGCCTGACCAACTGTGCAAAATTCTCGATGAACCGACGGTAATAACCCGCTAGACCCAAGAAACTTCGAATCTCAGCAACCGTCGTCGGACGAGACCAGTTCAGCACTGCCTCTATCTTACTTGGATCAACAGATATCCCTTCATTAGAAATTACATGACCGAGAAACACTACCCGATCAAGCCAAAATTCGCACTTGCTTAATTTTGCATACAACTGTTTATCTCGTAACGTCTGTAAAACATTCCTCAGATGCTGTTCATGCTCATCCTTGTTATGAGAATAGACAAGAATATCATCAATGAAGACGATGACAAATCTATCCAGATATTCTCGAAATACCTGATTCATCAAATTCATAAAGACTGCCGGTGCATTCGTCAAATCGAATGGCATCACCAGAAATTCATAATGCCCGTATCTGGTCCTGAAAGCAGTCGTAGAAATATCTGAGTCTCGTACCCGCATCTGGTGGTATCCAGATCTCAGATCTATCTTCGAGTAAAAAGAAGTACCCTGTAATTGATCGAACAGATCATCAATCCACGGCAAAGGATACTTATTCTTGATGGTGAAACGATTCAACTGCCTGTAGTCAATACATAATCGCATCGATCCATCCTTCTTCTTGACAAATAAAATAGGTGCTCCCCACGGAGAAACACTCGGACGAATATATCCCTTATCAAGCAGATCCTGCAACTGCTGTTTCAATTCCCTCATCTCTGACGGTGCTAGACGATAAGGTGCTTGGGATATAGGAGTTGTTCCTGGTACTAGATCAATACCAAATTCAACCTCTCGAACCGGAGGAAAACCAGGAATCTCATCAGGGAATACATCAGGAAACTCGCTGACAATCGGTAGCTGATCGATACCCGGACTACTCGTGGACATATCAACTGCATAGATGAGGTAGCCCTCCCCACCTGACTCTAAGACATAACATGCCTTCAAAGCCGAAACAAGTGGCATCAGAGGTCGCGCACCCTCTCCATAAAAGTACCAGCTATCACCCTCATCTGGATGAAACTGTACCAGACGCTGATAACAATCCACAGTAGCGTGATACAAATTCAGCATATCTATTTCCAAAATACAATCAAAATCTGCCATCGCTAGAATCATCAGATTAGCAGATAACACGTGACCCTCAAACTCTAGAAGGCAATCCATCACTAGACACTTAGTCACTACCTCCTGCTCCAGCGGAGTAAATACAAATAAATCCATATCTAATGATACATAAGGTAATCTATGTCTCTTAACAAAACGGCTAGAAATAAAGGAATGCGATGCTCCAGTATCAATTAAAACAAGTGCAGGAATACCACATAACAAAAGTTACGGTCAACATGCGATCGCTTCCCTCAGTAGCCTGGTCTTGAGACAGAGTAAACACCTACCCTTGTGAGTGTGGATGGTAACCAAAAGAACTCTGTGGTGCTGGCTGCTGACATGGAAAAGTATAAGCCTGAGATCCAACCTGTGATCCCGATACACTAGCAGAACCCATACGCTGAGGACAATCTCTCCGCAGATTTCCCTGCTCACCACAAATATAACAAGCACCTATAGTCTTTCGACATGAAGCTGCAGGATGTTTCCCTCCACAGTGGCTGAAAAATTTCTCCTTCTTCTTCTTCTTCTTCTTCTTCCCGAAACGGAATGTACCTCGTGAACCACGAGAACCAGAAAAAGTAGTAGGAGTAGAAGAAGACATAGGTCCAGATTGCACAACAGATTGAGCTCTAGGCTCAAAAGATCCACTAGGATGTCCTGGCATCATCAACTGTGCCCGCCTGTTGCTGGTCTCCACAAGACGGCAACGGTTCACCAAAGTCTCATAAGATGTCGGATCATCACAGAAAATAACTTGTGAGTAGATATCTTGATTCAAGCCTTGCAGAAAGATATCATACTTGGACGCATCACTGTCACTGATATGAGGACTGAAAGGTATCAGATCAAGAAATCGTTGCTGATATTGATCAATAGTCATTGATCCTTGCCTCAGAGTAAGCAACTCCATCGATCGTGCCTGGAGAACAGCTGAAGGAAAATACAGTTTCTGAAACTGCTGACAGAAATCTCCCCAAGTCACCTGTCCTCTCTCAGTACGTGTCTGAGCAGCCTTGGCATCCCACCAAAATCGTGCTCGATTCTCTAGAACAAATTCTAGAACTTCCGATTTCTGCTCCTCAGTGCAATCAAAAGCTCGAAAAGCACTCTTGAGTTTGGACATCCACCTTCTTGCTTGTTCAGGATTCTCGCCTCCCACCAAGGGTTTCGGTCCTACTTGCATGAACTTATTAATAGTATAGCGACGTCTACCCCCATGAAGACGATACTGATCATCACGATGGCGATGATGACCACCTCCCTGGCCAACACTACCGTGACTCTCGTCAGCCATATCCTGAAAAGAATTGCACATTAAAATCCCAAATGTGCAAGAATTACTCAAGACTAAACTAAATCCCAAGTACTAATTCCCAAAATCTATGCATGCTCTGATACCAAAAATGTAGTGACCTTGCATGGAATCACCTACTAACTGGAAACTAATAGCATTCATTAAACTTATTACAGCAAAATACTTAACAGAGTAAAACGTGCGGAAACATAATCCATAAATTTACATATCAGCTTAGTAAAATATATCCAGGCTTAATACTGTAGTGATACAACCATATCGAAAAACTTAAAAGTAAACATTATACAGCTATATCGAATCCTGCTGTATAATAAACTCCTCAAGGCTCCTGCTCCCTAGTCCTGCCTTGAACTACCAGCTCCGTCCATCCTGCGACCTGCCCCATGAAATAGGGTGTCCAAGATAATAACTAGGACATGAGCGCTAACGCCCAGTACATAAACATGAGTAAACATATGTATAGAGTGCATGCAACATGATGACTGGTAAAGGGTCATCTGAAAAGTCATGCTCAGTACCGGCGCCACATGAGTGCTGCCACCGCATGGATCAACCTCTGGGTGCAACCACACTCGTCAAGTACACCAGAGTAGTCAGACATAAATGTCCCCGCCTTCGCGGTACTCTCAGTGACAGACTATCGAGTATAGAGCTGAGCGGCTCTATAATCAGGTATATTAAGGTATAGGCTCAACGTGTATATGCACATGACATATGAATATAGAAAGCGGTAAATCATATATCATGCCATATAATAATGCCAAATAAATGCAACATATAGATATGTATACTCGCTGGCAATCTCAGTCAATGTGTACGTACCTCTAAGCTAGTTCAAGTATAGTAGGATCCTAGGTTCCAAGCCTATATTTAGAAGTTCATCGTATCACTACACAAGTTCTATAAGCCTTAACTAAGCTAATAAGTACTCCCAAAACTTAAATAGATTTCCAGACCATACCTTTGTCCGTCGATAGCCCTTTGAAGTCGCTAGTCCCGGATGACTATAACCACTCCTTGGTTATTCTAAAACCTCTATTATAACCGATAGGGCCCTCAAGTGTATAACTCACACTATATAACTGAAGAAGAAAACTCGGGAATTCGTAATCAGAAGTAAATCTAAAGACCCCTATTTATAGGAAACTTTTCGAATGAGTTCGGGCCCTCCGAACTGGGGTTCGGATCGTCCGATCGAACTCCATGCATGCATGCAAGCCACGTCAGGTTCGAAGCCTCCAAACTCAGGTTCGGATCATCCGAACTTCTCTTCATCCGACACTTGTCAAAATCCATGGCTGAGTAATCCTGCTTGCATGGCATGAGGAGTTCGGGCCGTCCGATCCTTAGTTTGGATCGTCCGAACTTACCTTAACTCCGAAGTCAACAAGCCATCTTCGGAGCCCCCAAGTTTCTGAGTTCGGGTCGTCCGAAGTCCTCTTCGGACCGTCCGAACTGGCTCAGAAAATGAAAATCTAATTCTTGATTCTGAAGTTCGATTATGCCCTGGAATTGGTTAATTACTAACCTTTAATCATGTTTAACATATCATTATCTTAAAATGGAATCTGGGTTACTACAATTTTCATGGGATTGAAATAGTTTCAACCAATATTGATATTATATTCCTAAATATTCTTTTCTAAAAAAGTACAATATTTTATTAAAATAAAACTCACACATCTTGTTTGGCACAAAATTTGGCGTGTGTGCTTTCTGATGTCCTAGAAATGTCACGTTCCAAAATGATAAAATTGCGAATATCTAACGTTTAATCAATCGATTGAGAGCCTCGATTCTACGGTCGGTTTTAATCTCTTTGGTTAAGTGTTGAAAATTAAAAAAATTTCGGTGAAAATGACACTAGGAAATTCAATAATGACAATCGACATTATCTTCTCCTTTTAAAAAAAAATAAGGAAAACTGCAATTTTGGTCTTGTATCTTTGTCACTTTTCGATTTTGGTCCTCTATGTTTTCATATTTCAGTTTTAGTCCTGCATGTTCTGATTTTTGGCAATTTCGGTCCTTTTTCTTTGAAAATGCTGATGTGTTACTGTTCACGTCAGCTCCACATCAGCACTGCATTGGTGCCACATCAGCGCCACATCGAAAAAAGGACTAAAATTGCCAAAAAAAATAAAGATACCGGACTAAAACTGAAATCTGAAAATGTAGAGGACCGAAATCGCAAAGTGACAAACATACAGGACCAAAAAATCTATTTTCCCAAAAAAATATATGCATAATACTTTTACAAAGGAACTGAAATCTATTGCTGGAAATCAAAATAAACTAGACAATGTAAGCTTTAAGGTAGTGTTGAGAGAGTTTTTAGTAAACACTTCTCAGTTTTTTCTTCTCAAAATTTCACAAAAATTTTATAAAAAATAGCTAAAAATTATTTATAAAAGCTTTCCCAAGCACTACCTAAATAAATCTAGAACATGGGAAAAACATTAACCTAAGAACGACAATTTGTGCTGAGATGAGACCTAGAAGCCTACTCCACTTTTCAAGTTATGGGCCATGGTCCAAATCCACTTCTCCACTCTTGCTTGGCCATAACATCACCGTATAACCACCCATTAACCAAATATTTCCAATTTGATGGTCATTTCTCAAACTTATGGCCCAAAATCAATAGCCCATCATCATGTCCACTTAAATCTGTTGTGTGACGGTAAATTTCTCTTGTTGGACCAAATCAAACATAATATTTTGGGGTTAAACAATTACTCCGCAGGCTGTTTGACCTAATGCGCCAATAAACCTGAACTATCCTTCCATTTTCTTCTTGGCTTTTCTTTGAGGATCTAAAATTATAGGACTTAAATTAGTTGCGCAATATTGGTATATCATTTGGTACAGCCTATACAGTCAAAATTAATATGTGTACCGTCTCATACTAACTTAAGCGTTCTTGGTTTAGAAATGCCCTCCCCAGAGCTCATCTCGGGGCACCAGTCCCGTATCATCAACACAAGTACACATCAACATAAAAAATAATATTTTCATGCTTCATACTTTAATTCCCACTCATTCATTCCATGCTCATTCATATCATGCTCGTAAAAATTTCATGCTTGAAAAACATTCATGCTATTTAAAAAGAAGGTAAACAAGTCCTTTAACTTTTCATAAAATATCATGCTTTCATACATAAAATAAGTTTCATGAATATAAATACTTGAACCATCATGCATTACATATAGTTAGCGATCCACGTACGGGGGCATAGCTAGGAAATTATTATCTAGTGGGCAAAATCGGATTTGTAATCTGAATGTTAAACCTAATGAACACTACAAGAAAAAAGGTGAAAGACAACGTTTTTTTCGCGTTGTTAATGTCTCCGAAAAAGCATTGTCGTAGCCAGTGATGTAAAAGACCACGCTCAAAGACAAAACGAAAAAAACATTGTCGTTTCGGGCAAAGACAACGCATAAAAAGCGTTGTCGTTTTTGGAAAAGACAACGCATAAAAAGCGTTGTTGTTTCTGGTAAAGACAACGCATAAAAAACGTTGTCGTTTCATAAAAAGTGTTGTCGTTTCTGGTAAAGATAACACATAAAATAGTGTTGTCTTTTTTTAAATAAAAAAAATTAAATCACAAATTTTCAATATTATAAATCAGTCAAATTCAAAAATTTCTAAAATAAAATTTAATATACAATCTTCCAATATTATATATCTTTCAAATATAAAAATAATCAAATTCTAAATTAATGAACACTAGGAAAAAAATATTCATTAATCTTGAAAAACTTTGATTCCTTATTTCAGCACATATTAGCATCCCGAGCTTTCGTAAAAGCCGCAACAATCTCATTTCCTTTAATTTGTATCTTCATACTGTAAATTATTAAAAATAAAAACAAACATAAAACAAATATGAATAGATTAAAATGAAAAGTAAACTTAAACATATATTTATCAGTAAAATAACATGAACTACGAATGACGAAATTATCACTAAGCGATTGAAATTATCAAATGAACTACGAATTACGAAATTATCAGCAAGCGATTGGAATTATCAAAAGATATCTTCTTTGTCAACAACCCAGCCAATACGATCAGAAAAAATCCAGCAATGCCAAAATCTTCATCACAAACAGCAAAAAAAAAAAAAAAAAAGAGAACAAATGAATTATACAAAAATAACAGCAAAAAACCAATCATTCCTCCATATCATTTAGGTCAAATCCTTCGTCAACTCAAAAATCAACAATAGTGACTGAGTACTCATTTTCAAAAGTTATGGAAAAGTGAAAAAAATGTAAAATGACAATCATATTGTTGTGGCAGGAAACAAGACATGTCTCCGAGTGTATTGGTTGTCAGCAAGGTAAGGCAGAGTACCGATGACCTGGAAGATTGCTGCAAAATCTACCGATTCTTAAGTGGAAGTAGGAGCACATCATGATGGACTTCATGACTCACCTGCCATTGTCTTCAATAAACTGTCATTCTATTTGGGTGATTGTGGACAATTTGTCCACGTTTGCTCATTTTTCCCATACAACCAGGATTTCATTTTTGATCGCATGGCTCATTTGCAAATTCATGAGATTGTATGGTTGCATGACATATTATCAAGTATTTTTCAGTGATAGAGATCCTCTGTTTAATTCAAGATTTTGGGGCAGTTTTCAGTGAGATTTGGGTACTACTCTGAGTTTGAGTATAACTTTAGAGAGGACGATCCATACACTCGAGAATATGTTGCGAGCTAGTGCCATGGATTTCGGGTCAGCTTGGCAGGACCATCTACCTTTTATTGAATCTGATTAGGGATAATTGTCAATTTGGTCCCTCATCTTTTGACGCGATTTCGATTTCTTCCTTCATTTTTCAATCGACCCAATTTGGTCCTCCAATTTTCGAACGCTTTCCGAAATCCGTCCTTCTGTCTTGCCGGTGGAAGCGACCTATTGTATGAGTTTCTTTTATTTTTGATTCGGGATAATTCTCAATTTATTCCCTCATTTTATGTCGCGTTCTTGATTTGGTCCCCGCTTTTCATTGACCCAATTTAGTCATCCATTTTTCATCATATTTCCGAAATTGATCCTTTCATCCAATTTAGTGTTAAAAAAAAGATTTTACATGCTTAGCTCGTTGAGTGCTTTAATTCTCATATCTTCAACTGGTCCAACCCATATTTTTCAATTTTCTTTTGGGATCACACAATACATACATATACGAAATTACAAAATTGATGAAAATAAAATATAATGCAACACACGGTACATACATAATAAAAATTAGATCACAATTTCAAATAATTGATCAAAGGATTCAAGTTGGGCAGAAGAGGATACTTGTGGTTATGTACAAGCCACTGATAAATCAAAAAAAGAGTGAAAACTTACATGAGAAAACTTACTTCGAAAAAACTAATATGTTAATAAAATTATTCGAGAGAACGAAGGCATTCAAAAGAATCAAAATGCTAACTTTAAACCTTACAACAAACAGAGCCACAGGCACACATAACCTACTAGCGTAGTCACATAAAAGAACTCGATACGAAAATATAATCCCCAAATTCAAAAAATTACAGAGGACAAAATAATAGAAATTTAGGCGTACAAAAGAGAAAATAACTCATATGAAACTTAAATCCGGTTGCCTTAATCACTGAATAATTTTATTAAGATGTTAATTTTTTTCAAAGCAAGTTTTCTCGTGTAAATTTTCACTCTTTTTTTATTTATTAGTGACTTGTACAAAAACACATTCATTCTACCCAACTTGAATCATTGGATCAATTATTTGAAATTGCAGTCCAATTTTTATATATGTATGTACAGTGTGCTGCATTATATTTTATCTTCATCAAATTTGTCATTTTGATATATGTATATACTGTGTGCTCTCCAAAAGAAAATCGAAAATGGGTTGGACATGTTGAAGAGGTGAGAATTAAAGTACTCAACAGGCTAAAGCAGGTAAAATCAGTTTGCTTTAACACTAAATTATATGGAAGGACCAATTTCGAAAATACGATAAAAACGGAGGACTAAATTGGGTCAATAAAAAATGAGGACCAAATCAGGAACACGTCCTAAAATGAGAGGCTAAATTGAGAATTATCTCGAGTAAAAAATATAAGAAACTCATACAGTTAGGTCACTTGCATAGGATAAAAAAGTCATCCCGTTTATTTTAACAGCTAATTAGACGGAAAGACATAAAAAATCAGAGGACCAAATTAGGTCAATTGAAAAATTAGGGATGAAATTAGGACCGCATCAAAAAATGAGGGATAAAATTAGGACCGCATAAAAAATGAGGGACTAAATTGAGAATTATCTCAACAAAAACTATTATCGTAGTATTGGTATATCACCATTTGAGGCATTTTACAAACGATGATGTCATGCTCCATTGTACTAGAAAGAGGAGGAATGAAATGTAGAAGGACTAGAGTTAGTTCAACAAGATATTGTTATAGTTGCTCGAACCAAGTGTCGAATTAAGACTGCTTGGGAGAAACATGCTAGTTATGCAGATACTAAGTACATACCCCAATAGTTTTATCAGAGGAGAAGGTATTTTTGAAAGTATTGTTGTTTAGCAGGATTTTGAGATTTGGTATTAAGGGAAAGTTACCTCTGAGGTTCATTGGTTTGTTTAAAATTCTAGAAAGCGTTGGAGATTTAGCCTATATACTAGCTTTGTTGCCTTATATGTCATGTGTTCATGATATGTTTTACATATCCTTGCTAAGACGTTATCTGGATGATGAGTCTCACGTCCTACGTCTCTCCAAATTACAGCTAGATTCTAAATTTTCTTTTGTGGAGAGACTAGTTCTCATCTTAGGTCCGTAAGATAAAGTGTTGTTGAATAAGATTATTCTTCTTCTTCTACTTCAGTGGCAGTGAAAAATCACTGAGGAAACTATTTGGGAGCTTGAGAGTCACATGCGTGTAGAACATTAGAGCTGTCAAACGGGCCAACCCATGGCGGGGCAAGTTGGCCCACCAAAAACCCACCTTGGCGGGCTGAAAATACTCAACCCAACCCAATCCAAGGTGGGTTGCGGGTTAGGCGGGCCGGCCCATGGGTTGGCTCACGACAAATAAAAATAAATAAAAAATATTATAATTAATTATAAATATCATTTCATAAATAAATATTAATAGAAACATATTAATAAAAAATTTAATTATTGATTTCATGTGTGTAAATTTATATAAAGTAATTAATATAAAAAAATTCATAACTTTTATTAAAAAATACATATATCACAATAAAAATAAAAATAAATTATTAATTCTACATGCCCGCGGGCCAACCCGCGCGGGTCGCGGGCCTTGGCGGGTTGGCCCATCTAGGCCCACCTTTTGTTGGGTTGAAAAAATTTTAACCCAACCCACTAAAATTATGTGGCGGGCCGACCCGACGGGCCTAACCCAAACTGACGGCTCTATAGAACATCCATAGTTATTTTGAGTATACTTTTTATGTCTTTGTATTTTAGTTGTAAAACTCATTTCATGTATAAAATATTGTTTCATTTTAAGTTATTATCGAGACCTGATTTCGAGGACGAAATCTTTTAACTTTGGAATATAGTGATCCGAGTTCCGTTTGACAGTTTAAAATGGTAAAACAACTCTAAGAAGTCATTATTTATGAAGAATGGGTGAAAAATCAGCTTCGAAAAAGGTCCGGAGGACCCGAGAAATTCGGATCTTCATAACCAAGTTCAAATGTTCTGAACTCAAGGGGAAACATGTTTCAATGTGGGTTTGACAAGTTGTAGTTTGGATCTTATGAACTCACCTATCTCCTGAGGGGTCAAAATGTTGTTACACGTGGAGTTCATGTCAGATCAGATCTTTCATCCCTAATCTATAAATAGGCGTCCAAACTTTATTTTCAAATGAAATTCAGAGGTTTCTGAGCCTTCAGTCAATATTTGATTATGTTTGGCCATAATATCAAAGGTTGAGCACTAGCAAGAGACTACCGGGCTCGTAGCGAAGCTATGCTCATGTCAAGTTGTAGGCCTTCGACATCAGTGGTCTAATAATGGATGAAGATATAGCCATGGATCCCTATTAGTGATTGAGAGTAGCTATTGGTTTACTTAAGACTTTTAGATGAGAATTAGGGATATGATGTTCACTTTTCATGTAGGATTGGACTCTAGACCCTATACTCCTAGACCAGTTTAGAGGTACATAAATACTGTTCAAGATATCCAAGCTTGTATGCATTTTTATGTTTTACATATTACTTGACATATTTTATGTGCATATATTATGTCACAATTTTTATCATGCACATCATGTTGGACCTGTATCCTTGTGATTAGCCTATTAGTAAGGGTTTCTCAACCCACTTTACCTTGGATGATTGGAAACCGAGAACCGCTTTCGTCAAATACAATTTTCATGGATGTTTGTTTGTCCAGGATCTCGATTTGATATGGAATCCACACCTCGATGTGACGGCGCAGCGTGCTATACACAATGACACCTCCAGGTTGAGCATGTTGATCTTGTTGATCCTCGGTATTCTGTACACATGCATTCATGGATTATATATGAATGCTAACCAATAATTTTTTACAACATGGTTTATCCCTCATTTCCTCGGATTTTTTTTTTTTAACATCATATTTCACGGATCAGTTTTTAGGTTGGACAGACCCGACGGAAGTAGATGCTAAGCCAGCCGATAGTGGCTTTTGCAAGAGTTGGTCTCTGGTATTATCTCATTTGGATGATTAACTATTTTTATTTGGTTGTGTAATATCTGGTTATTATGTTTTATCTTTGATGTAATTGTATGAATAACTGGTTTTGTTTCCGTTGTTTGTCTAATTAAGTTTTTATTAAGTTAATTGTAGTTCTGTTTTGCAAGTGCCGCGATTCACACAGGCTGGCCCATTTAGGATTGCTTTTAATAATTTAAAATTTTTTTAATCAAACTCACTTAAATTGTGTGGATGGACGAGCAACAATTGAAACTGACGACTATATTCACTATTTTGTAATATTGTATCTTGTAAAGGATCTTAGTGAGTGTGATTTCATTTAAAAATACATATAATTATGAGTATTTCCGCACAAACTGTTGGGAAGTGTTAAGTTAGGAGTTTCTGTAGGCAATTGAGGTAAGTCCTGCCGAAGTGGATAGTTGAAAATTGTTTATAATCACAACGCAAATCTTTTTTGAAACAGAGAAAGGATGGACGTAGAAAGATTACACACATTTCGAACTTCCATAAAAAAAGTGCATCGGTCTCGTTTCATTTCAGCAATTACTTACTTTCTAACACACTGCCGAAATATCCAAATTTAAGTGTACCACTAAGTTCAACGTGTGCAAGTATTTTTTTTCGTACAAATTCTACTTTTGCTGATTTGAATCTCCAGTAATTGAGATAAAATTGATTAATATTTTTAACCCAATTTAATCACTAAATTTTTTATTTTGTTTTTAGTGTTAGTGTTAATTCACCTCTTTCTAAACACTCCACTTTTCCTAACCGATGTGTTAAAAATCTCTTTATTGATTATTTCCATTTTGAGTCACAAATTTAATTTACTAAAATGCTAATAAAACATTACAACCACAAAGCCACTTATGACTTTAAGATCTCGTTACGTGTTCGTACTTACCTGACATTTTCTTAGTATGGCTAAAAGAAAATAAAAGATGAGATGGCATTGTCTTATCTATAACAATAATTAACGGCAAGCACATAGCTTTACTCACCAACTTTCCATAATAAGAACTCTAATTTTATCCAAATTATTGGATAATTGAACAATTAAGTAAAAAAAAAACAAACATTGACTAATTAGGTCCATTAAATCATCCTTAAATTAGCTTAACCATCAATATTTTGATTACCGCCATCCGACCAAAGTGCCCTTTTGCTCTTCAAAAACCCAAGAAAGACATCGGAAGAATTATTTATATTTAATTTAGAAAATATTTACAAGGATTAAAAACTACAAAAATGTCTTCGAGAGATATGAGAAGAATTGAAGAAGGAATCGACCCTTCGGATGATCAATTCAACAAGAGTTCAAATAGTAATGGCAATTCATTTTGCACCTCATCTGATGTCGTTGTAATTATTCAAAAGGTAATTGGGCAAATTTTTTGTTTATATATAATTTTGATATTCCGTGCGCGTACCGCAACATCTTGAAATAATTTAATTTATTTCTTAAGGTGTTTATGAACTGTCCATCATATATATTTGTGACTAAAGTTGTGGTTATTCATTTATGTGATCAGGTGATAGCTGAGGCCATTGGAACCTACTTTTTGATATTTATAGGGTGTGCATCAGTTGCTGTAAACAAAATCTACGGTTCAGTTACATTTCCAGGCATTTGTATTGCTTGGGGTTTGACAGTAATGATCATGGTTTATTCCGTCGGCCATATCTCCGGCGCCCATTTTAATCCGGCGGTCACCATCACGTTCGCCATTTTTCGGCAGTTCCCCTATAAACATGTATGTCTCTAGCTACTTTCCTCTCATTCTTCAAGAACTTATATATATTTGCATATAATTAAATACAAGTACATTACCATGAAAATTCAAATAAATGCTTGGTATATTTATGTGTTGCATGGTATGTAAATAAGTGAATTGTGAATCTGAAAATTTCCAGTGATGTGGAGTAAATTAACCATGTTTAATTACTCGCAAATTTCAATCACATCAACACTCTTTCAAAATATGATTAATTAAAAGTTAAGCCACAACCTAACTTATAGAACTAAAACTCAGATCTGAATACTGACAATACCAAAACACAAAGTATGTAAACTTAGAAGATCATTTTGATTATTATCACATTTTTCATTGATTTCATTTATCGAAACCAATTTTATGCGCGTGAAAAATATGATATATATGTAGAAACATATATATAGATTTCAATTCCTTATAGTGTATACTCTATAGTTATAAGGTGTTTGAGATTGATTCTATAAAGCACTTTTGAGTTTTGAAGGAAAAAATCAAAACGATTCCTAGAAGTAATCCCAAACACTATCCAAATAGGATATATACCATTGTAGATTGAGAGACGTTTGTAAAATATATGACGTAAACACCTGTTCACTCGTCTTGAATAAAAAGAGTCCAACCTTTGTCTCGACTTTAATGATGTTCTCCCCGACGACCTATTTTCAAACATGGAATGTTACATGCATGCTGCAGGTGCCTCTATACATACTAGCACAGTTAGCAGGGTCAATTCTTGCAAGTGGGACGTTGTACCTTGTGTTGGATGTACCGAAAGAAGCCTTTTTTGGGACAGTGCCCGTGGGTTCCAATGTACAATCTTTGGTGCTTGAGTTCATCACCTCTTTCCTTTTGATGTTTGTTATTTCAGGGGTTGCTACTGATAACAGATCGGTAAGCGACTATTATTTACACGAGTTTTTTCGTTCTCAAATTAGTCAAAATTTGGTATTAGTTCGATAAAATGGGTGTTTTTTTTCCCATGTCTAGTCCCATTTTTGTTGGTGTAATATTGCATAGATATGTCTGAGGGAAACTGAAAATCCAACGAAAATATAACTAAATTTGAAGAAAAACAAAGGAAAAATTGTATTTTTGGTGCTATCATGTATTTGTCATTTGCGATTTTAGAATTCTATATTATACTGGTGTCACATCAGGAAAAAAATAACTAAAATTTTCGAAAAAAAATTAACTAAATATTTGATAATAGAAGAAGCTAAAATCGCAAAATGACATATGAAAAACGGAAAATAAAAATAATTTTCATCCCAACTTGGGACTTTCCCTGATCTGACCCAACTAACAATCTGATGCTCATGCATGCCTTTTTCCTATATACCCGAACAATCCTATCCCATTTGCTTATGCGACATCATAAAAAAATTACTCCAAAGATTGATGTATTTGATCTGGTCAAATAGATTTGATCTTATAAATGATTTTGTATAATTTATATATATAAACCGAGCTAACTGAGTCCCATTTTGCATTTGTCAGGTTAATTGTACAATAATTAATATGTCGAACCAACCCGATGAATAAGTTGGCTACAATAATTTTGTTTCCGATTTATCTGAATAACTACGTCAGATTTGAAACTAGCTGATTTGATTCGTTTGCACCCTCCTCAACTTATGATAAAATTTAGTTTTGACTTTTGCAGATTGGAGAATTAGCAGGAATCGCTGTTGGTATGACGATAATAGTTAATGTTCTTGTTGCCGGGTAATTCCATACTCAATTTTTAAATACAAATCATATCATTTGATGAAGGATAAATCAAATAATATAACTTGGGGAAAATTGCATGCTTTATTCCCGGAAATATTACTAATCTCTTTAAAAAAAAAAACCAAAAAAAAAAACACTGATTTATTTTTCCCATGAAAAAATAAATTTATGTTACAAAAAATTAAAAAAAAAATTAAAAATTAGAAAATTTTAAATTTATTTTTCATTTTTCAATTTTGAAAACAATACTTATATATTAAATAAAATCACCTGGACAACACACAAGGCATGTAAAGAGGAGCAAGTTCTTATTATATATATTTGGCCAAAAAAGTTATTTTTTTCCGCCTCGGCAAACACAATTTTTGAACCCTTCTTTTTAAAAAAAAACTAATGTTTATATTTTAATCCAAAATAATAAAAAATAAAAATATGCCAAAAATCTTGTTTACTAAATATATTTGAATTGGAGAAATAGTAATCGTACCGAGCCAATGGGCAGAATATATCAAACATTTAAACTTAGACATCTCCCATAATCGAAAAGTTTGTTTAGATAGTGTTTGCAATTTCTAAAAATAAGTGATTATAGAGATTTTATTAACAAATTTGTTAAGAAAATCTCTATAATCACTTATTTTTAGAGGTTGCAAACACTATGTTATTGCGAAAAAAAAATAGTGTGACAATTTATCAAAATATCTAATTAAACTACTAAATTAAATTGTTCCAATTTCATCCATAATTTATACTGATTATTCTTCAATATTGGGACGCAGGCCGATTTCCGGGGCATCCATGAACCCGGCAAGGACTATTGGGCCTGCGCTTATAATGCGAGAATTCCAGGGACTTTGGATCTATATCGTGGGCCCAATATTGGGCACTATAGTTGGTGGTTTTGCTTACAATCTAATCAGATTCACGGACAAGCCATTGAGGGAAATTACCAAGACTGGATCTTTCTTGAGTAGCGTATCCAGAACTATTGCTTAGGCCCAAATTAAAATCCCATATGAAAATTGGGCCATATACGGAAATATGTATTGAAAAATTAATTAACATAAAAAAATGTATGATATTTTAAGGAAGTGAAATCGGGAGATGTCCCAAAAGTTTTAGTAATTGGATTTTTTTTTATTTTTTCTTTACAAAAAAACTTTCATTTTCAGATAAATACTTATAAAACTTTTGTCATAAAAATGTTTTTACAAAATTTTTATAAAAAGGTACTACTAGAATTTGCTTTAAGAATTAAGCTCTCGTTAATTAGTACTTGTAAAATAATTTTTTAAAAGAGTTTTTTTAATAAAAAAATGTATAAAAGATTTTGAAAATTGTTTTTAAGAATAAAAATACGTGTTTGGACTAATTTATAAACAAAAATTTACAGTTAAAAAGGTGTTTAGTTATTCTAGAAATATAAAAAAATCTCTTAATCATTATTTAAAAAATATGCTTGGAGAATAATTTATTTTAAATATATATATATATATATATATATTTTACAAAATTTTGTCCAAACATATACTGTTAGCATCACACATGTGTTTAGAGGGGTGAATAAACAATTAAAATAATGTTTTGAAAATAAAAACTTTTCTTAAGCTGGTTTTGATAATTTTTAGCTATACGAGAAATCTTTTCTCATCTCAACAAGTAAAAATGTCTGGACTATTTGAAGTGTGTAGAAAAGGTCCAATGGTTTCTATTGATATGAACTCAAATAATGGATTAAAGAGATCACAAGATAACATGAAAGTAAGTGCATTAAATGGAAGAACTTAAGCAGTTAATGGAAGTTCGAATGCAATATTCTTCTACGTCTCTTATTTTTTCACTTACAAATAAAATATTAGAAGATTTTGGTTTTTACAATATTTTGTACAAAGCTCACTTTAATCTTAGAATTTATCCATGGCCTAAATTGAAATTTCTAATATCCAAATACACAATAGAACACGAAAATGAATATTTATATTTGACCGATTGAGCAATTCTCAAACGACTCAGAGGTTGACAAAAGCCCTTAGTTAATCCTTAATGTGAAGTCCTGGACGTCTTAATCATGCTTATTCATTTAATACGACAGCGCGGAATACTTTTTTTTTGGGTAAAAACATGTGATGTGCTAATGAGACTATACTAACATGATCTGAATTCTTTCAAAAAAACAAAAAACAAAAAACATGAACTGAATTAAATTCATGCAAACACATCCAAATGTCACAAAAAATCCCATGAATCCAAACTATATAAAATTTCAATATAAAAATATTTACAATTCAAACATCCCATACGAAAACACAAAAACTTCCAAAACTCATGAATATTCGAAACTCAAATAGATCAAATCCTAAAGTAACGCAGTAAAATGCCAATCAAGTACAATATGCATAGCGTAGATAAAATGCATAAATAATTCATGGACATATTGGACATAAAGTTCTCGGACAACCATATCATGCAATCTTCTCGCTTCCTCGACTACTCCTGCTCCATTACCATCGTTTAAATCATAGACTTCTTCGTTCTCAACTACACCGTCCAAGAAAAGTCTAAAGAGTCGAAAAGCATATTCAAGTAGTAACAAATACATAATAACATATTATTACATGAATAGGACATTGTGGTAATTTAAAAATATAACTTTCTTAGTTGTTAGGTAGATTAAATAAAATGCAAATGTGGTAATCATTATTAGAGCACATGCTTAGGTAAATTAAATAAAATTCAAATGTGGCCGAGACTTTATTTAGAAATTCAAGAATGTTGTTCTTTATATTTTGAATAATTAACTAAAATACTTATTAAGAAAATGTACATAGTTGAGAGATATCAAGAGAAATATCTAGTGGTTTGATTTCACCTATTTTTCACGATAACTATTCTCTCTCAAATTTACAGTCATGAATTTCATCCGTTTAATTGCTAAGAACACTTAATTGTTTCTATTTCTATTTCCCAAGTGACAAATAGAGTATATCATCAAGTTTTTATTCCTATATTCCTATTTAAAATATAGGCTTGAATGACATGTGAAAACAGTTGTTCTTACTCAAACTTCGCTGAAAAATTCCAAGCCTTCCGAACGATAAAAAATGTTCAACAATGTGTTTTTTGTGATCTTAATTCAAATCTCATCTCTAGAGTGACAGAATGATTATTATATAATTCAACTTATGGCCAATAAACTGATAGCATTAAAATCTAGGAAACACAATTAAAATTTAAACTTATAGGAATTCAATTATGTAAACCAACAAGTCCTATATATGCATCGTTTCAATTAGGTTACATCTATCCCTCTAGAAGTAAAGAAATAGTTAATAATGTAAAAGAAACAAAAACAACACATGTTTATGAATCTAGACATTGAACTGCAAAACTCTAAAAGAAAGAGAAGAAGTAACGAATCCACAACATCATCTCTATTTTCGTCTTTGTCTTCGATCTTTTGCCCCAAACCCTTCGGTGTATGCGTGTGTGTGTGTGTGATTTTCCTCTTGACCGTCATTCCCCCCTTAGGTATATCTTTTTTTTCGTTTTATACTCCCTCAAAGCCCAACAAATGAAGCTCATACTGTATCTCGTTTTAAGTTGAAATGACTATAATATTTCTTTTCCGATCTAGGCTAGCATTGCGGCTCTGAAATCGGCATTGAGGTGCTACTATGCTTCTTCAGAATGGAACTCTCCGAGTTATATTCTCTTCATAATGCCTAAACCAAAGCATGCTTGCTTAAAAGTTCATTGTATAAACTCAAGCAAAATCCTAGTCCATTGTATACAAATTTCGGAGAATTTATGTTGAAGATAAAATTTAAAAGAAGTTGCTATGACAACTATATATCTTACAAAGATGAGCATGATCACACAAAAATATACCTCTTAATATATGTGAATTCTATGTTAATTGTAGGTAAAATTAGGGCTGAAATTGAGGAGTTGAAGAAGAAGCTAATTGATATGGACATAGGTGTGGCCAAAACGATTTTGGGTGTGGAGATTCATAGAAAGAAGACGATGAAGAGCATTTTTCTTAGCCAATAAATATTGCTTCAAAAAATGATATCCAGATTTAATATGCATGAATCAAAACAGGTGACTATGCCTCTTGGACAACGTCTAAGACTATCATTGGAACAATCACCTACCAATGATTCTGAGAGAGGATCATGAAATTTCCAATTTACCTTATGCAAGTGGAGTAGGGAGTATCATGTATGGAATAGTTTGTAGTAGACCAGATTTAATTTATGCTATAAGTGTGATATGAAGATTCATAGAAAATATAGGAAAAGCTCAATAGAAAGCTCTTACGTAGATCTTAAGATACTTAAAAAGCTCAATAAAAGTCAAATTGTTGTTGAAGAACCAAAAATACACATTGCATAGTAGGATTTGTAGATTTAGACTTTGGAGGAAACTTGGATACAAGAAAGTCACTCACTAGTCTTGTGTTTAGAGTATTTGGAACGACAATAAGTTGGAAAGCTATATTACAATAAGTAGTTGCCCTTTCAACAACGGAATCAGAATGCATAGCCATAACAGAGGGAATAAATGAAGCACTTTGGTTGAAAGGATTGATCTCTAAGCTTGGTATAAAACAAAAACATGTGGTAGTCATTTGTGATAGCCAAAGTGCGATACACGTGTCCAAGCATCAAGGCTTTTGCGAGTGATGAAAATAAATTGATGTCAAGCTTCACTTTGTAAGAGATATAATCTCTAGAGGGGAAGAGAATTGAAAAATATCAATACAAAGCCAGCAGATGATATGACTAAAGCACTACCTCAATCTAAGTTTAAACATTTTCTAAACTTGATTGGGGGTGGTGGAAAGGAATTAATCCGAGGAAGAAGTAAGGGAAGGCAGCCAACTTTCAGACAAAGTAGAAAATTGTTAAATTAGGGAATCTGCACCAATAAACCCGGACATGGGGTTTATATTGTACCAAGTTGCCACATCAAAAGATAAAAAATTCATCCCTTTTTAAAACATCTCTCCATTATGATATATAAATTTCATCATGTATTTTTTATGGGTCCCACATTCAATTCTCTTGTTTTATTTTAAATTTATCCTTATTTACATTTACCATATTTTATTAATTAATTTTTTAATTTAGTATTTTAACAGTATTTAAATTTTATTACATAAAATTTTATAAAATTAATAATTTGAAAAAATAAAAAAAAATAATATAAATTAGTATGTAGTAGCTAGTTTGGATAATTTGAAAGTGACTTTAATGAAAAATTACATAAACTAAGAAAATAAAATTACATAAAATAGTAAAATATTTAAAAAAATAATATGAAAACTAGAAAATACAACTACATACAAATATAAATACCAATACAAATCTACCACAGACCCTATTTCTTTTTAATCATTTCACAAGCATGTAGATGCACACGAAGTTATTAGGATTTAGGGTTATAGAAATCGTATTGTAATTGTAGGTTAAAATAAAGAGTCAGTGTTGTCCGCGGTGTCACAACATCAACGACAACATAGTGCAGCGGAAAATAAATAAAAATAAATAACACAAGAAATTAATTTTGCACGAGTATAAAAACTCGTGCGGGTGCCTTAGGGCTAAATATCACTAGTAAACGTAAAATCAGTCTTACAAAGATAATCCTAGTGATTTTACGAAAAGTCATTAAATCCTAAATTTCTCAACAAGTTGAGAAATCAAACTTGCATCCTAAATAATCAGAATATAAAACAAATCAGATGCAACTCCCGTAGCCTAAATTGAAGAGACAGAAAAGATCTTCGATCAACACAGTTTCCACAGTGTTGTCTCTGATGTCTTCAACACGAACGGCAGCACGGGGACAAGCAACAACGATGGTTGCAAAACTTCTTCAGAATCTTCGAATTCTTCTATGTGATTTTCTTTGAAAGCTCTTCTAAATTCTCCTCTGAAGTGTACGTTTGTTTGTGCTCAGAAATCCTTTACTTATAGATGAGAGTCCAAGCATGGAAGGATTTACTTGTAGAGTCCTACACAATTAAGGAAATAAGTCTTTGTTAGGAATAAGACTCTTTTGAACACAAACAATAATATCTCGATAATATTTGATAACAATGATAACCAATAATTCCTTATCAAGATATTAATGAATCTAGGTAAATATCTATCTATATATTTTCGATAAAAACATATAATATTTAACCTATCATATCATATCTTGATAATATTTTATAAACATAAATCACTTAATTTCCTAATCAAGATATAATATTCATTCTAGATAAATATCTATCCTATTCAATATCGAGAGCATAGAATATTTATACTAGATCCTATCTTTGTCTAGAAGGCAAAATTCAAATGCAATCTAATTAATCTCAAGGTAGAAATTTCAAGGAATTAAAATTTCTTTCAATCTTTCCCTTTTTGCCTTTCTGGACAAAACTATCACAAAAAATTATAAAAATAAACTCCCCCTTAGTTTAAAACACTTCTCCCCCTGAATTGTAAGTCTTTCCCTGAAGTGTTGTCCCTTGTGTTGGCAACATGACGGATAACATGGACAGTAACACTTGGGATTCTATAATTCATATATCATAGCATAAGAGGGGTAGAAGAAGTTAGTCTACTTAAAACATATCAGAGCAATTAAAGCACATAACTAGAGCAAAACAAAAACAGATATAATAATCAGAAAATTAAAGCAAAGATGAGATAAGGAAAAAAATATGGGGTGACACCAATCAATCCTAAAATTGATAAGTATCATATCCCTCCTGATCTTCAGTGTCCTCATCCTCATCGTCCTTAGTCCTAGATGGACCAGCCTCATCTTGTACATTCTCTCCCCCTTTTTGGCAGGAAATGCCAAATCTTGTACGACAGTCACCTAACAAGGCTCCATAATGATTCAAGTCCTCCTGGGCTTGGGAAACTTCTTTTCAGCATGAGTCATGAGAGCCTGAATGATAGAAACATAAAATTCCCGAGAAGAGGGTGTATGCACAATTTCATCAGTTTCTTCAGTGTTGTCTCCCATGTTGGCAACACCGGAAACAACATCAGCACCAGTAACAACAGCAGTAGATTCAGACCAAGGAAGGTAAAGGTTTCTCTTCTCTCTTATTAAATCAGCTGCAACCTGCAGATCTTCAGACAGTTCAGAGATACATTCACCAAAATCACAAAGCAAACCTTGAAACTCCAAAATTCCATAGATCAAAGATGGAAAAGGCAGTTTGATGGATTTTAATCTTCCATCTTCAAACTGGAGTATAGAATTGAATACGAGCTTTGCTAAAAATGAAAGTGCTCTCAGTCCCTATAACAAATGACACAAACGCTTGTGGTCGAGTCACCACGTTGAAGCTTGTAGAAAGCATCCAATAGCATAAGATAGAGTAAAAGGATGTGAGCTGTGCAACAGAGAGTTGTCCAGGAAACTTTTGAGCAAACCACCGATGAGTAAGCAGTAGCTTCATGAATATTAGGGTGGTTCCCTTATTCAACATCCGATGTGTCATAAAGAGTATTGATTGTGGCAGGGTTGAACTCAAAAAGCTTTTCTCTCAAAAAAAATTCCAGCACTGGTTTCCTGCTGTAGAGCACCACTGCAATAAAATAGCTTTTGATCCTTCAAAAATTCAACCAAATTGATCCTTCCATAGGCATCCACATCGATATTCTTCTCATCAATCAGCATCGATTCACATACAAGAGCCACAGAACAGTATCTTCTCCATAGTAGAACTTGTGGTAAAAGACAGTAGTCAAATAAAACTCAGCAGCAGCCGCCATCAACAATACCAGCATCAGCATCATCTTCCTCGAAAAACTTGATTCCTCACTAGCTTAAGCATCAACCTAATCTTAGATGTGGAGGAATTATAAGATACATTGGGCCTGATTGCAGCAAATTATTCCAGCATATCTTTATCAAGCTCATCATCGAAAGGTTGAACAAAAACAACCACAGAATATCAGCCTTCCCTTGCTTCAGAATGTCCAGAACTTGAGTCTAGGAAGCTTCAGCATCATCATAAAAGACAATTTCCTCAGTAGCAATAGGAGGAACAAAAACATCAAATTCAATCATCAATCGATACTCGGCCAATAAGGCTTCATAGTATACACTGTCTTCCTTCTCCTCTCTTATTTTTTTCACTACATGATCCATCAAAGATTGTACAAGAGCATGAGTGATCTGCAGAAAATCAGCTGTGGGAGCAGTGTTGCGCGCAGTGTTGGCAACACGAGGCACAACATCAAATTCAGACCAAGTAGGTCTATTTTTCTTTTTCAGCAAAATATGAGCAACCTTCAATTCTTCACCAACCAGAGACCAGAGACACAGACTCATCAATGTCTCGGATAAAGCCATATAATTCCAGCAGATGATATGAATAAAGCACTACCTCAATCTAAGTTTAAACATTTTCTAAACTTGATTGGGGGTGGTGGAAAGGAATTAATCGGAGGAAGAAGTAAGGGAAGGCAGCCAACTTTCAGACAAAGTAGAAAATTGTTAAATTAGGGAATCTGCACCAATAAACCCCGACATGAGGTTTATATTGTACCAAGTCGCCACATCAAAAGTTAAAAAATTCATCCCTTTTTAAAACATCTCTCCATTATGATATATAAATTTCTTCATCTATTTTTTATGGGTCCCACATTCAATTTTCTTGTTTTATTTTAAATTTATCCTTATTTACATTTACCATATTTTATTAATTAATTTTTTAATTTAGTATTTTAACAGTATTTAAATTTTATTACATAAAATTTTATAAAATTAATAATTTGAAAAAATAAAAAAAATAATAGAAATTAGCATGTAGTAGCTAGTTTGGATAATTTGAAAGTGACTTTAATGAAAAATTACATAAACTAAGAAAATAAAATTACATAAAGTAGTAAAATATTTAAAAAAAAACATATGAAAACTAGAAAATACAACTACATACAAATATAAATACCAATACAAATCTACCACAGACCCTATTTCTTTTTAATCATTTCACAAGCATGTAGATGCACACGAAGTTATTAGGATTTAGGGGTAGAAAAAGCCGCTTTGTTGAGCTTCGATTGAAGAAGTAGAGAGGAAAGTGTACGTGCTCATATAGCATTATTCTGAGAGGATTGAAAAAGCTCCATTGATTTGTAATCTTTCTATTTTTCTTCGGATTTAATTTGATTGTAACTCAAATTCTTGGATACGTGAACATAGAGTGGTTCCTCCCACGTAATTAATTTTGTCTGACTTTAATTTCTGCATCAAATGACTGATTATGTGTGTTGTGTGATTGAAACAATTGAATTTTTATTGATTGACTGTCCAAGTTTATTTTATTGATTATTAGCTCATTTTAAGTTGGTATAAAACTTTGATGAAATTTCCATTCAATTTTCGGGAACACCCAGTACGTAGCTTTGGTTATTCATTTTACTGAGATCATAAATCATTTGTTCACGACTATTTTCATGATGTTAATTAAACAATTAATTATATTCTTTTGATGTATAATTTCATAATTGTAAATTTTATTGCAATCATTTCCTCGACGAGAGCGAGCACTATGTGGTTTTTTTTTTTTTTTTTTTTAATCTTGTCCTGCTGTACGGATTAAAAAACGAGATCAAATTGATATACATCGACTTTGAAAGAACATGTTGTGCACATGTCTTTTAAATTATTTTCTTATTGCATTCAATTTCCATATTTATAGTTTTGCCTTTCTTAGAACAAGTTTTAAAATTGGTAATATCAGTTATATCTTGATTCGAAATATTTGATTCTGATGATATATTGTTTCCATATTTTGTAGGTTCTTATTTATGAAAACATATTGAAGATCTATTTATAGGAGTGCTTGGACCGATCAGATAGAAAAAGAACGAGAGAGACAATCAAGAGAGAAGAGAGTGAAACGTAGAGAGCAAAATACATAGAGAAAGTACTGCAGAAATTCTAGAGTATTGAAGTTCGATCATTGAAGAATTTCTGAAGAAATACTACTGCTACGTTGTGTTGCCGAGTAGTGTTGGAAACACTGAAGAACACACGAGTGAAGTGTTGTTCAGAAAGTGTTTCTTTGGTTTTTCGTTTTTCGGTTTAGAACTTCCTATTGAGTTATTATTCTAGTTCTTACTAGTTTTTAGGAAGTCTTTTATTTTCTCAATTTGTTGAGAAAAGTAGTTTTTCATAAAACAATCGCTAGTTGGTTTTTTGTAAACTGATTTGATTTTCTAGAGATTATTTCGCCATGAGGCATCGTACAAGTACTTAGTACTTGTGCATAATTATTTTTGTGTTATTTACTTTTACTGTTAGTTAATTATTCTGCTGTATAGTGTTATCGTGAAGTGTTGACAACACTAAAAGATAACACAGACTCGAATATTTATTTCTGGTATTTCTGTGATTTCAGACTGTCCAAACCTTACAATTGGCGTCAGAGACATTTACTTAACGATACTAAGTGTGATTCTGTTTTTGTGTTTGACAGGATATCACAATGGAGATACCTTATTTAGGAACTGCTCAACGTCCTCCAATCTTGGATGGATCCAACTATGCTATCTAGAAAGTTAGGATGCATGTCTACATCAAATCGATTGATGAAAAGGCATGGAAACGTGTGTTACAAGGCTGGAATCCACCAAGGAGAACTGATGGAGAAGGAGATTTTCTCCTCAAACCAGAAACGGAATGGAATGCCGATGAAACTGCTGCTTTGAATATGAACAACAAAGCTCTTAATGCTATATTTACTTCTCTTGATTCTAATATATTTTCACTTGTAACTAACTGTGTTTGTGCTAAACAGGCTTGGGAAAAACTTCAAATGCACTGTGAAGGATCCGATAGTGTGCGTCGAACCAAAAGAAGAATTCTCACTACTCAGTTTGAAAATATGAGAATGGAAGAAAGTGAGACAATCGATGATTATGAACGACGTTTGAGAAAGATAGAGAATGAGGCAATTGATCTTGGTGATGCTATTTCTAACGAACGTTTAGTGAACAAAGTGTTGAGATCACTGCCGGAAAGATTTCAAATGAAGATTTGTGCCATTGATGAATCAAAAGACACATCAATTCTGGGATTAGATGAATTGATGAGTTCACTTCGAACATATGAGTTAGAGATGAATTTTGGAAAAAAGGACAAAGGTAAGTCTATTGCACTTCAAGTTTCTAATGACTCATACAATGATGTTGTTGATCTGACACAGGGAGTCAACGAGTCTGACTTAGGAGATGATTCAATCGCCTTTCTTACCAAACAATTTGGTAACTACTTGAAGAGAATGAGAGATTATAAGAAACCTGGTCAGAAACCCAAAGTTTTGAATGCTCCTGCTGTTGGAAAACCATTGAGGATATGCGGACCAGAACAGAATACCATCCCTTCAAAGAGTCAAAATCACTTTCAAAAAGAAGGAAAAACATTGAATATATCGAAGAAGTTTGAATCTGTGAAGTGTCATGAGTGCACAGGCTTCGGTCACTATGCTAATGAGTGTCCAACCAGACTTCGCAAAGGAATGTGTGCTTCCCTAAGTGATGATGAAGATGGGGAAGGAACAAAACAAGGAGAAGAAGAGACTCACAATGCCCTTTCAGTTTTGGTGCTGCAGAAGAAACACAGTGTTATCACAGGTGTCACAACACTTGGTCACAACACTGACCAAAAAGTACTTTGTCTGAATGAATCTGTTTCTGGAGACTCAAATCAGGAAGCTGGTGAAGTAGAACTGTCTTGGGATAATGCTCAGAAGATGTATGAAGAATTGTATAATGACTGGATATTAAGGAACAAGACAAATTCTGCTTTAACAAAGGAGAACAGTGAACTGAAAGCTTCAGTGGCTAGACTTGAAGTTGTTCTGAGCAAGAAAGATTTAGAACTAGGCAAGGTCAAAGAAGAGCTCGGAAGAGCCAATGCAACTATCGCAAAGTATAATTCAAGCAAGAACAAGTTGGATTCAATTCTGATGATGGAAAAAGATGATAGAGCTGGTCTAGGGTTTCATAATAGCAAGTTTGAAGTTGGGGAGTCGTCACAAACTGTTTTTGTCAAAGAGAACAGTAACTCTGCTAGTGTTCCAATTGCAATTCCAAAGGAAAAACTAATTCCATTGAAGACACAAGCTCCTATTCAAAGGAAAAAACAAAGGAAGCGTAGGTTTGTTTGTCATTACTGTCACAAGCAAGGTCACATCAAGCCTTACTATTTCAAACTCAGGTATGACTATATGTACTGGAATTCCAGGCAAGAACTGTCATCAGTGTTGCCAACACTGAACCAGAACACTACCAGGAGGAAAAATACTGAGAAAAAGGTTTGGGTACCAAAAGCTAAATCCAGTTGTAATGTTGTTTATACTTCCTTAAAAACTAATGTTGCAGGTCATTGGTACTTCGACAGTGGCAGTTCACGCCACATGACAGGATTGAAGAAGTATCTTTCTGACTATGTTGAACAGGATAAAGGAAAAGTGACTTATGGAGGAGGAGCCAATGGAAAGATTGTTGGAAAAGGAACTTTGAATGTAGAAGGACTGCCTAAGCAACACAATGTTCTACATGTTGAAGGATTAAATGCAAATCTTATTAGCATTAGTCAACTTTGTGATGATGATCTTTATGTTAAATTTGATAAGAATTTATGTCAAGTTTTTGATCAAAGTAATTCGTGTGTTTTGATAGGGTCTAGATCATCGGACAACTGTTATTAACTTGAAGAGAAACTTGCTTGCAAATTTACCTAGGTTGATGATTTGAATTTATGGCATCAAAAGTTGGGACATGCCAACTTCAAAGCATTGAAAAAACTGAGCCAGTATGATGCTATACGTGGGATGCCAAATTTAACTTCTGGAGTTCCATATGTGTGTGGAGACTGTCAAAAAGGTAAGCAAACTCGTGTGTCACATCCAGTGTTACAATACTGTGGGACAACACGATGTCTTGAACTCCTACACATGGACTTAATGGGACCTATGGAGGTTGAAAGCTGTGGAAGTAAGAGGTATTCATTTGTGTGTGTTGATGATTTTTCAAGGTACTCATGGGTAAGTTTTTTAAGAAAAAAGTCTGAAACTTTCGATGCTTTCAAAAAATTGATAAAGCAGATCACTAATCTGTTTGCTTTGAAGGTTATCAGGATTCGAACTGACCATGTTAAGGAATTTGAAAACTCATTGTTTGATCAATTTTGTGAAAAGGAAGGTATATCACATGAATATTCAGCACCTAAGACACCTCAGCAGAATGACATTGCCGAAAGGAAAAACAAAACCCTCCAAGAGATGGCAAGGGTTATGTTAAGCTCCAAAAATATTGCAAAAAGATTTTGGGCTGAGGCTTTAAATACTACATGTCACATATCCAATAGGGTATATTTAAGGAAAGGTTCTACTATGGCATCCTATGAAATTCTCATGGGAAAGAGGCCTAACCTTAAATATTTTCATATTTTTGGATGCATATGTTATGTTTTGAATAAAAGGATGCAGTTGGCTAAGTTTGATTCAAAAAGCGATAAGTGTCTATTTCTTGGATATGCTTTGAATAGTCGAGCTTATCGTGTGTTTAACTTGAGAACTAGAACTATCATTGAATCTATTTAATGTGGTATTTGATGATTATGCTGATCTGAAGGGGAAAACAATTGAAGACAATATTGATGATCTGCTAGATACTGTCTCTTCCCAGACTGATTCCAGTGTTGTCAATAGTGTTGTCCCACCTGAAAAATCACCCAGCACAACACTGAGTCCAACACTGAATATGAATGAACAGAGTACAGAAGAACAGGATGATTTTGAAGATGAAATACGAGATGCTGGACATGATGTACCTAGCAAGATTCAGAAAAACCATCCTACTTCACAAATCATAGGAGATGCACAAGGAAGGATGCAGACCCGAAGAAAGGAAAAAGTTGATTATCGAAAGATGAGTGGGTTAGTGTGCATGACTTACACATACTCTTAGATAAGACATTCTTGCTTTGTGTCTAGTATTGAACCAAAAAATGTTGGTGAGGCTTTAAAAGACGAGTTTTTGGTCAATGCTATGCATGATGAACTTGAACAATTTGTTAGGAATGATGTGTGGATCTTAGTTCCTCCACCTGATCATAGTAATATCATTGGAACAAAGTGGATTTTTAAGAACAAAACTGATGAATCATGAAATATTGTGAGGAATAAGGCGAGGTTGGTAGCTCAAGGGTATACATAAGTTGAGGGAGTGGACTTTGATGAAACTTTCGCACCTGTAGCCCGAATAGAATCTGTTAGATTATTGTTGGCTATTGCATGTCACATGAAAATGATACTTTTTCAAATGGATGTAAAAAGCACATTTTTGAATGGAATTTTGAGTGAAGAAGTTTATGTAAGACAGCCTAAGGGATTCGAAGATCCACATTATCTTGATCATGTTTATAAATTGAAGAAGGCCTTATATGGATTGAAACAAGCACCTCGTGCTTGGTATGGAAGGCTCACAGAATATTTGCTTGACATTGGATTCAAAAGAGGTGAGGTAGATAAAACACTTTTTGTTCAAAAAGTACAAGGTAACATTCTTATCTGTCAAATCTATGTTGATGACATAATTTTCTGTGCTTCATCTCAAAAACTTGTAAATGATTTATTTGAAAGCATGACTGCTACATTTGAAATGAGCATGGTAGGTGAGTTGAATTACTTTCTAGGATTACAAGTAAAACAAATGAGTGATGAAATCTTTTTGTGTCAAAGAAAATATGCTAAGAATTTGGTGAAGAGGTTTTGTACTGATCATGTTAGACATATGAAAACACCAATGGGAACTAATGAAAAACTGTGCAAAGACAATGTTGCTGACAGTTTTGACAACACTTTGTACAGAAGCATAATTGGTAGTTTGCTATATTTGAGAGCAAGTCGACCTGATATTATGTTCAGTGTGTGTTTGTGTGCCCGATATCAATCTGATCCTAAAGTCACACATATGAAAGCTGTAAAATGAATTTTGAAGTATGTTGCAGGCACTTTAGACTTAGGGTTATGGTACACTAAAAAAACCAATACTAATTTGGTAGGCTATAGTGATGCTGATTGGGCAGGAGATGTTGATGAGAGGAAAAGCACCACGGGTGGTTGTTTTTATTTGGGTAACAACTTGGTTTCATGGTATAGTAGGAAGCAAAACTGTGTGTCACTTTCCACTGCTGAATCCGAATATGTGGCAGCGGGAAGTTGTTGTTCTCAATTAATTTGGATGAATCAAATGCTACAAGACTATGGTCTTAAAAGTGAAACACCAATTGTGTACTGTGATAACTCAAGTGCTATAGATATATCAAAAAACCCAGTACAACACTCTCGAACTAAACACATTGACATAAGACATCACTTCATTCGAGATTTAGTTGAGAAAGACATGATCCATATGGAGTTTGTTGGGACCAATAACCAACTGGCCGATATTTTTACAAAAGCATTAAACTTCGAGAGATTTTCCAGTCTTAGGAAATCTCTCAACATGTGTTCTTTATAAGCACTCACGGTTGTTGTTCTTAAGTGTTGCCAACACTGACGGACAACACCAAACATGCATGTGCATTTTTAGGACTTTAGGCATACTGCATATTCATATTGTTCTATGTTTTGCACTGATTGATAATACTGACTGACACTTTGTAGTTCTTCTGTCAAAGTTATTTTCAGAACACACTTGCCATGAAAATATTCTTTAAACCACGAAGTAGTTGAGGGATGTTCGTGTATTCCATGATCTTGTCCCATGTGAAAAGTGGTTTTAAAAAATAAAAAGCATGGTTTGATAAAATTTCAGTGACCAATGTCTTGAAAATCAAACTAAAATCGAAAGAAAATTGGAAAAAGCTACCTAAGAGAGTCCAATGAAGACCGTTCTTTTAGTGTGCAGGCTACCACTTCTGAATCAAAATAAAAAGAACATATGGCTCTGGAAGTGTGACAAATTCAAAAGTATTTTGAAAACTACAGTGTTGTTGGGAAGTGTTGTCAATACTGGTGCTTAACACGTGCTGCACACACTTTGGATGCATCATTTTTGATCTAATCTCATTACATTCTGTTTTAGACATAAATTAGGTCATGCATTTTGCATTTATTGTGATCATATCGTGCTCAGGGTTAACAGTTCAAAGACGAACAAAAATTGGAAAAATTGCCCAACTTGCAGAAAATTGAATTGATTGAGATTGAATATGTTTCAGTGGAGTTAAAACTCGATGTGGAGTTATTTATTTTTAGGGAATATTGATATATTCTTAAGTAAGAGTTTCAGGGTATCCTTAATTAATCAAATTTAATTTCCTTAATTAGAGAGATTTTTTCCCGTTGGAGAATTGTTACCGTTAGGGAGAGATTCTTAGTCTGATATGAGAGATAGGGGCTTTTGATTTTTTTACCATTTAAACCCCATATTCCTATATATTTCTAAGCACTGTAGAAATTGATCTTATCATTTTCAATCTTTTCTAACTCTCTCTACAAAAATTCTCTGAAATCCTTAATTTTTAAATTTTTGGATAATGGCAGGCAAAGCTTTCGATTCGCATGATATACGATCGGAGATGGGTTATCAAGAGGAAGCCAAGCCTTCGGAGCTATCTTCTGATCCTATTCTCTCGATTGTACCTATGGCCATTCAACCTACATCGTTGGCAGAAATTTCTCCAGGAGAACCCGGGAACGAAATCAACCTTGAGAATCCTCCTGATTTCTCAGTGTTGAATCGTGTGTTCCCAACACAGCCAATAGCGAGAAGGTCAAAGCGCCAAGCGGGCTTCAACCCCGATTTTACTACCAATAAGAGATTTCGTGGTAAGGGGGAGACTTTACGTCCTATTTTGGATGATCCAAATTTCTCATCTGGAGATGATTCTGCGGATCAAAATTTTGAGGTGGTTGCTAGGACAAAAACCTCTGTTGCTGAAAAGGCCAAATCAAAGAAAGGAGTTTCGTCTAGTGGTGATGATTCTTCTGATGAAATTTCTACTGATGTGGCTTCTACTGAGAAAGAGTCATCTAGTGCTGCTGTTGCTGATGATACCACAAAGCCAACCACAGAGGCTCCAGTGTCTACTGATGAGGAAATTTCACTGGCCACTTTCATGGCGAATATTCGGAAAACCAAGGCTAAACCAGTTGCACCTTCACAAGTTCCATCTGATGGTGATGAACCAGATGCTGAAATGATGCAAGAGTTTGAGAATAATCGGCCTCAGGAGTGTGATAGTTCATCTTTTTCGAGTTCTGAGGAAGAAGACTATGCGGACGCTGCTTCTGATGGTTCTGGAAGTTCTGAGAAACAAGCTACTGATGATAGTGTTGCCAACACTGATGACAACACTGCTGTTGAATCTGACTCTGATATTGATCCTGCTAAGGCATACAATATTCAGTTTTATTCAAAGGAATCTGCTGATGAATGTGAAGCTCTGTCTGGAAATGACTGTTGGGAAGAAATAAATATTGATGAAGTGTCCTTCGAAAAGAAGAACTTGGTGACTTTCTTGAAACAGCAGAATTTACTTTCTACTGTCACCACTGCTGGACCATTTTCAAGAAGAGCTGTGCTAGAATTTTACTGCAATCTGAACATGAAGACTGGAGATGAAGAATCATTTAAGTTTGGAAGAGTGTACATCCGGGGAAAGGTGTATGATTTTACTCCTGTTTTGATCAATGAGCACTACAATACTCCTGATATCGATGATGATGCAGTTACTGAGGATATTGATCAAGTCACTAAAGTGATCACTGGAGGAATGGTTCAAATATTTCCACTGCACCCAGACAGGTTGTCAGCTGCAAAGCTTACTTCTTTCTTTTCTGTGCTTCACAAAATTGCGATCAGGAATTGGACGTCATCTACCAATACAACAGTGGTAACTAAGCCACAAGCCCTTGCGCTGTTTACCATTGGAACTCAAGCTCCTTTGGACTTTGGTAATTTGGTGTTTGAAAATATTATGACCTTTCGAGAAGGTGGTTGGAAAGCAACTAATTTTCCGTTTCCTTCATTGATCTATGGTATGCTGGAATCTCAAGGCTTCACGAAAGAGGATGATGAAGAATTGATTGGAGGAGATGAGCTTATCAAGATCGCACCTAGTTTGCTGAAAGGAAATAGGATGATTGATCTACCATGGACTGGTGTTGTACCCAGTGTCGCCAACACTGAGTCTGTTCCACCTATGACTATTCACAACAATGCTGTAATTATGTTGAATTCTACTGTAATTCGTGCTCAAATGGCTCATGCTGAACTAAAAATTGCACAAGACAAAGCTGATCTGGAGTACTATGAAGCCTTAATGGCTGAGTACAGGACTAAACTTGGAATATCAGGGCCCTCTGGACAAAAAGGGGGAGTAGGATCAAGTGTTGAGCAAGCTGAAGAGACAGATGATTAGAGATGTGGTTGATCATAATTGGTTTTAGGATTTTTTTTCTTATCCTTATCTTTTGTTGTTTTGCTCTGAGTTAGTAATATTTTTTTGAGTTGATTAAACTATTTGCTACTCTGATCTAGTAAGTGTTGAGAGTTGGTATTGCCAACACAATCACACAACACTGTGTTCTGAGATGATTAAATTCAAGGGGAGCTTTAGTTACATAAGATAGGGGGAGTTATTTGCACTTGTTTGTGTGTTTTGTCCAGAAAGACAAAAAGAGGGAGTTTGAAAGAACATGTTGTACACATGTCTTTTAAATTATTTCCTTATTGCATTCAATTTCCATATTTATAGTTTTGCCTTTCTTAGAACAAGTTTTAAAATTGATAATATCAGTTATATCTTGATTCGAAATATTTGATACTGATGATATATTGTTTCCATGCTTTGTAGGTTCTTATTTATGGAAACATATTGAAGATCTATTTATAGGAGTGCTTGGACCGATCATATAGAAAAAAAACGAGAGAGACAATCAAGAGAGAAGAGAGTGAAACGTAGAGAGCAAATTAATACATAGAGAAAGTACTGCAGAAATTCTAGAGTATTGAAGTTCGATCATTGAAGAATTTTTGAATAAATACTACTGCTACGTTGTGTTGCCGAGTAGTGTTGAAAAAACTGAAGAACACACGAGTGAAGTGAAGTGTTGTTCAGAAAGTGTTTCTTTGGTTTTTCGTTTTCCGGTTTAGAACTTCCTATTGGGTTATTAGTTCTTACTAGTTTTTATGAAGTTTTTTATTTTCTCAATTTGTTGAGAAAAGTAGTTTTTCATAAAACAATCGCTAGTTGATTTTTTGTAAACTGATTTGATTTTCTAGTGATTATTTCGCCATGAGGCATCGTACAAGTTCTTAGTACTTGTGCATAATTATTTTTGTGTTATTTACTTTTACTGTTAGTTAATTATTCTGCTGCATAGTATTATCATGAAGTGTTGACAACACTGAAAGATAACACAGACTCGAATATTATTTCTAGTATTTCTGTGATTTCAGACTGTCCAAACCTTACATACTATTTTTTTTGTACAACAAAAAAATATAATTTGAATCATTATCATCCAATTTAGATTTTGATTTTGATTTTGATATGGCGGTACTTAGATGCTACTGTATATTCCATTTGACTGATTGGAGTGTGTGAGTGTATGTCCCATACTTGAATTATATTAGGACGTTACGGTTTGTCTTTCTTAGGGGTGGTTCGGTACGATATATCGCATACCATATCGAATACCGCATATCGTATCGAAAATTTCGGTATGACATAAATCCATACCGATACCGTACTGAATTATGAAATTCGGTATGGTATCGGTATGATACCGTATATATCGATTTTTTTAAACTGTTTTTTAAAAAAAAAATATCGGTTACACGGTATCATACCGATACCGTGTATATCGATTTTTTTCGGTATACCAAAAATTTGAAAATCTTATACCGATATCGAAAATTTTGATATATACGATTTTTTTTGGGAACAATAAAGGCGGTATGACGGAATTTCCGTATTTTTCGCCAGCCCTAGTCTTTGTCATATTCAGGCCAATAATGATGGAGAAAAGTCACGAAATTTATTTATTTCAATTAATTGAAAATAGACCTCTCATGTTAGGTTGCGCCCATATTTAATAAAAATGCATGATTGTTATAATAGACAGCTAAGTTTTTTTTTAAACAACAGCTAAGTTGAATATACAAGAGAGAGAACAAAATGCTAAATCCAACTAAATTAAATTATCCAACAATAATTAATAATGAAAAGAAGTACGCCAATTGAAAATAGTTAAGTAGATATATTGAAATGAGATATCCGTATCTTTTAGATCTAAAGGCTATATATATATATATATATATATATATATATTATGGTAGTGTTTGGAGAGAGCTTTTATCTAGGAAGCAGTACTTCTCAACTTTTTTTTAACAAAATTTTGAAATTTTTGAAAATTTTATTAAGAAAAAACTGAAAAATATTTTCTAAAAGTTCACTCAAACGCTACCTGTATAACATAAGATCGCGTTCGAAATATCGGAAAAAAGGTTCCGTTCATTACAATTACTCGCCATCTACATTAATTTAAAACAACTACATACAGATCAAACATACAACATTGTATTGCATTTCTTGAGTGTCCGACTTCAATAGAGTAGGTGAGTGTTCGACACATTATAAAAATTTTGATTATTTTTTACCAACATCTTACGAACGAGTCTATCGCACAAAACTTATTTATAAGCACAATTTTCTTTGCTACGTTAGCTTGCAAGCTAGTGCATTAATGACATATTAAGTCTACAATTATACTTTGTATATTAACATCGATCATCATGAGAAACATTACAAAATTAACAGATAAAATACAAAATTATGGCATTTAGGTCGATTTGATTTTGAGTAGTTCCCAAATTCTTGAAAAATTAGACAACTTTTTCATCGTCAAAATACGAAAGCCTTTTATATCATTTTTTGCATATCGTTATTTTCGACCTAAACGAATTTTAATAAAAATATTGTCGATACAGACAAAATCTTAGTTTCACCTCATGTTTGGATCCATGGGTTTCATCGAGACGACGAGTATGATTTCTTCTAGTTTTATTTATTAATGATAGTCAATACCATTTTATTTTTAAATATATCATAAACAAAATGAAAATATTTATATGAAATTGACTCGCATGTTTTATTTCGTTTTAAACTATTTTTACTATTATTTTCTGGTGAGAGACAAAAAATAAAAAAAAAAACCTGTAGATATCATCAAATTAAAGGCCAACTCTGTCTTATATGTATGTTTTTTTTTTTTTTTTTAAATTTCATTTTATGTCTTTCTAATAATTGTTTGTCCTAACGAGATCGCAAAGAGGCGCCCCGCCCCTATTGTTTGATCGTACTTGGGGTTATAGGGCGTCGGTACGTATCTTAATTTAAAATCTTTTGGTACGATAAAATTCTATTTCAAAATATTAAGAACGAAATTTAAATTTTTCAATGTACAAATATAAGTTGGAAGTTAAAAAAAGGAAAAAAAAAAAAAAGTAACCAAAACTCGATTATAAGTTGAAAAAAATTAGCCTTTTCAAAAAAAAAAATTGAAAAAAATAGCTTGATTAATCAATTTCTTGGAAACGTGTTAAACACTTTCTAATAAAAGTTTGGTTTCAGAAAATATCCCTACCGTTAATTTCTCCATGAATATCAAGCAGAACTTAAGTGTGTTATGCACGTGAGTGTGAAAATGTCCAGATTATATCCTTAATCTTATTCTCGGAATAATATATTATTATGTCCCTATAGTTTCTCATTTTTTCCAGTTATGTCCCTCAAATATTTGTGTTACCATTTATATCAATCCGTTAGTTTGGTTCCAAAAAATGTTCATACTATCATTGCATCCGCCATACATCACAACAAAAAAAATTAAATTTGGACTGATCTATTCCAATGTTTTTAAAACCAAACCGATCAGTTCGACAACGAATCGATCACGAGTCTAGTCCTGAGTAATTTCAAAAACCGTTTGTTCGGTCCAACCCGATTGACCAATTCATTTATTTTTTTAAAATAATAATAATAATAATAATTTTTTTAAAATATAATTATTTATTATTTCCCATAAAAAATTTATTTCCTTATTTAAAATTTTTATTTTTGGTTACATATACATAATTAGTTGGTTTTAAACTTTATAAAAATAATATTTTAGTAGCATTTGAGCTTGTTTTGATTGATTTGTTTTATTAATTAATATATAAATAATTATATTTGATATTTTGATTATTATTGTTTTTTAGATTTTAAAATTTGTAAAATCTATAATTATATATACACATATTTAAGGTTTTTAAAATTTAAAATAAATCAGTTACTATATTATATTATTTTATACAATATGTAGTCTATGACAATCTTCCGGTCCAACCGGTTATCATTTTTTAAACATATATCGGTTCAATTACTGGTCCGATTATATAAATATTGATCAATTCACTATATTACAACAAACCATTTAAACATAAATCCTAAAGTTATAATATAGCTTGTAAAATTTGTTCTGCAAACTGAAATGAAATCAAACTCCTTACCATGCTATAACTAAAATCAAGCTACATTAACAACCAGTTTCAATCAAAATAAAAGTAAATTATTCGACATTGGAGATCATTAATATAATCTGATGGGAATTAATTTATCCACATTCTTATTAATTTAAGAAACAAAATCAAATTAGTGATTTTTACCATTTATATAGTTAAATTAATATAATAAATTTTCTTGAAAAATAATCAATTAGTACAAAGAAGTTCGAAAACGATTTAATCGAACCAGTATATCCTTAAAAAACGATTTAACCGGTGAGACCGAAAGATTGTCATTGACTCATATTGTATAAAATAATAATAAAATATAGTAATTAATTTATTTTAAATTTTAAAAACCTTAAATACGTGTATATATAATTATATTATATATTTACCAAAGTTTAAAATCTAAAAAAACAACATAATAATCAAAATATCAAATATAATTATTTATATATTTTATAAAAAAATCAAAACAAGCTCAAATACTACTAAAATACTATTTTTACAAAGTTTAAAACCAACTAATCATGTATATGTAACCAAAAATAAAAATTTTAAATATAGTGATAGGATCGGTTCACTGAGTTGGGTTATGCGAAACTGCTAGGTAAACTGATGTCTCAAAAGCACTGTAGTAGTTGACCCTTCAAACTTCCTTAGATTAATTCAGTTGAGGTTTTTCAACTAAACTCTTTCTTTCTCATGTGTCGATGTCAATTTGCAAACAAGTTTGTTGTGCGAAATAATGCAAACTAACAGATTGAACTTCCAATATGATGAATTGCATGTGTGAATGTGATGGCCTGAAGGTAATATTGCAATTTGCACAAAGATTGTTTATGGATGTTCGGAGATTTCAATGACTCCTAGCTACGTCACCTCTTTTTTTTTTCGGAAGGATATCACTAGAAGACTTTGATTTATACAACTCGTTTGTACAAACCCACTCCAAGACTAAGACTTACCCACTGCCTATCTTAGAACTCCTAGCCACTCGATTATAGGCCACAACCTCACAATCCGCATAATTTAACATCTCTTATGCCAAGACTATAAACACAATATTTAACGTCTTTGTGTTAAGACTCTCACTCAACTAATCTATATAATACATCTTTCTTGTATATGTGAGTGAGTTGAGTGTGAAGAACTAGACTATTAAAGCTCAACAAATCTGTTGATGTGTTCGTAGCAAACTAATCTTTGCTTGATTCGTTGATTTTTGGATAAAGTGATAAACATAAAAGTTGTAGATCTTTTTCTTAGCTTTGCATGCAATCAAGAATCACTCTATTTTGAGTTTATATGGGACATATATGTTCAAAATACCAAAATGTGCCAGAAATTCTGCTGTGCAGAATTTCAGTTCTGAACCAGAAACTTTAATGCAATTTAGCAGCTTCTTTTGCTCCAATTCAGACTTTGACTTGTGAATATGATTTGTAAATCATTGTCTTACTTTCTAACGCATGCTGCATCGTTCTATTTGGATAATCGAGCTGCAAGATATGGCCAAAATACCAGAACTGATCGAGGTCAAATGCTTCTGTTTCCTTGCTCAACTGATCCAATTCAGTTTGGTATTAAGACATCTGTTTGATCTAGATAACATACGTTTTTGATCAACTGATGTGAAATATGATGCACTTGTCTTGGCAGCTATTCATTTTCATCATTGAGCTGTGAGATATCATTAAAAGACTAGAGCTCGCCAGAAAATCAGTTTAGCTAAATTTCAGTTTTGGTTTCCATCTTGAGTTTAACATCACACTAGAGTAAATATGTTAGAAACACAATAACAAGTTTTGTTATCATCAAAATCAAGATTTCTTGTATTTCAAAACCCAACGTAGAGGAAGAAAATTTTTTATGGGAAATAATAAATAATCACATTTTAAAAAAATTATTTTTTTTAAAAAAAATTAGATGAACCAATCAATCGGGTTGGACCGGACAAATGGTTTTTGAGGTTATTCGGTACTAGACCTGTGACCAGTTCTGGTTTTAAAAGCATTGGAATGGATCAGTCCAATTTTTTTATTTTTATTTTTTGTAGTGATGTATGGCTGAGGCAAATAATGGTATGTACATTTTTTGGAACCAAACTAACGGATGAGGAATATAAATGGGAACACAAATGTTTGAGGGATATAATTGAGAAAAACGAGAAACTATAAGGACATAGTAATGTATTATCCCAAGAATAAAGATATAATCTAATCATTTTCACACTCACGTGCATAAAGCGTGTAAGTTTCGTTTGATATTCACGGAAAAATTTACGGTAGGGATATTTTCTTGAACCAAACTAACAAATGAGGGATATAAATGAGAATGCAAACATTTGAGGGATATAAATGAGAAAATCGAGAAACTACATGGACATAATAATGTATTATCCCATTAAATGACAAACAAAACTACACGCTACACAATATATATTGTATAAGAAGAGACATTCTATATATATACATATATATGTATGTATATGTATATATTGTATAAGTATGTCTCTTCTAAGACGGTCTGACGGATCTTTATCCGTGAGACGGATCAATTCTGGCATATTTATAATAAAATAATAATAATATTGATATAAAAATAATATTTTTTTATGTATGACCCAAATAAAATATATGTCTCACAAAATTAACTCGTGAGACCGTCTCATAGGAGTACTCTTTGTGTGTGTGTGTATAAGAGATTTATAATTATGGTGTATACTAAAAATAAATTTGAATTTCTTTTGAACTACCACATATCAAATAGACTAAAGTTAATAATATTTATTGACAAAATAATTATTCATAAGCATAAACCTCATATCTAGGGTTGTTTTCACGATTTTAGGTCGAACATATAACAAATTAAAGATAAATTTTAGCTAGATTGCTTACTGGACAAGCATGACATGGATATCACCATTCGTTCTTTACTATCTTTTTGAATATTATGTATCATTTACAATAAAATTAGCCTCGTTGTGTTTCCTTTTAAAAAAAATTTAGCGACGATTCATTAAGCACATTGATTTCATTACGTGACCCAACGAATTCAAAAAAAGGCATGTCATGAAAATCAGAAGTATTATTTTCCTGAGCTTTCAGATCTGAAAACTGTGCTTCCTTGATCCTCAAATACAATGTTGGTTCCGCAAGAACGGAAAAGACTCAAATCCATTGCTTTTGCTTCTTATGACAAAAAGTAAATCCCAAGGAACAACACTCATGTACTGCTCTAGAAACTGCAATGGTACGAAGGAAACTCATATACACTTTACGACTAAGTGCATCAGCGACTATGTTCAAAGAACTTTAATGGTACTTGATCTCACAGTCGTAATCATTTAGCAGATCCATCCATCCACACTGTCTTATATTCAAATCTGCTTGGGTGAATAAGTTATTCAAACGCTTGTGATCCGGATAAATCTCAAACCTCTTGATGTACAATTAATTTTTCCAGATCTTCAGGGCGAAATGAAAAGCTGTATTTGGGATATCCTCATCCTAGACCCGCAACTGATAATACCCATACCTCATATCAATCTTGGAGTAAATGGAAGTCTCATGAAGCTGTTCAAACAAGTCATCAATGCGCCGCAGAGTATTCTTGTTCTTAACTGTCACCTGGTTCAGCTGTCTGTAATCAATGCGAAGATGCATTGAACCTTCCTTCTTCTTGACAAAAAAAACTGGGGCTCCCCAAAGTGAACCACTCGGTTGGATATAACCCTTATCTAGCAGATTATGCAATGGCTTCTTCAACTCTCTCATATCTGACGGTGTCAAAAAATAAGATGCTCGAGATATCGGTGATGTCTCTGGAATCAGCTCAATATAAAACTCTACCTCACGGACAGGAGGTAACCCTGGAATCTCATCAAAAAATACATTCGGAAAATCTAGAAGAGCTGGTATATCCTTAATATTCAAATTACCTGAGGATGCATCCACGGAATAGATAAGGTAGTCTTTCCCGTCAGACTCTAAAGCAAGACGGGCTTTCAAAGCAGATGCAATCAGCATCGGGAGTCACAAGTTCTCACCGTATAAGAACCAAGTATCACCATATTCAGGACAAAACTGGACAAATCTTTGGTATCAATCCACTTTGGCTTGATAGGTAGTAAGAAGGTCAATCCTGATGATGCAGTCATAGTCACCCATTGCTAAAACCATCAAGTTGGCACACAAATGATGACCCTCAGACCCCAAAGTACAACCTACCACTAAACACTTAGCTAAAAATTCTTGTCCCATCAGGGCCGATACAGCTAAAAGGAAGTCTAAGAAAATGTAGGTCAACTTATACCTTTTGACAATCGTGCAAAAATGAACGAATGAGATGCACCACTATCAATCAATAAAAAAACAAGTATACCACATAAGTTAAAATTACCTGCAATCACTCACTCTCGGCATTAACTTGCACCTGGTTGAGTGTAAATACTTTCTCCTGAACTAGTGGGCGCAAAGTAGACGGACCATGCGATTCAGTTTGAGAGAGCTACTGAACGGTAGCCTTAGAACCAGAACTGTTACGCCTTAAACGCATACAAATTTTGTGTAATGAGATTAATATTTTTAATTCATTAACAAATCTCAAATTAATATGTTTTGATGATTACAAAACTCGGTTAATCGTTACTAATGATTTTATGTGAGAAATATGCAGATATTAGAATTTCTTGTGTAAGGAAATTATTCGATGCAAGTACCATAAAAATCAAATATTGAAGAAATAATGAAGTGTTCGGATTTTGTGAAGTTCGGACGGTCTGAAGACCCGTTTGGATGGTCCGAAGACCCGTCGGACGGTCCAAAGATTTTCATGAATAAAATAAAGATTGGATGACAGGCTCGGAGGCAACGAAGACCACTTCAGACGATCCGAAATCAGTTCGGACAGTCCAAAGAATTTCCTGGAATTTAAAATGTTCGGAGGCACTCTCGGAAGCCACGAAATGCACACTTAGGATGCCCCGAAGACAAGTTCGGAGGACCCAAACTCCTTTACGTCTACTGAAGATTTTGTCGGAAGAAATTTGCCGGAATGAATTTAATGCAGCCGTTCGGACGACCCGAACAGTTCACCAGCCACAGAAGTTTGAAATTGAATCAGACTAGTTCGGACGACCCGAAGACCCATTCGGAGGGTCCGAACCAGCCCGGATCAGCAACTATAAATACATGCCATTTGAAGCCATTTCAAATCACCAATTCATCTCCTCTCTTCTTTACAAGCAATATCTTCTCCATCAAGTGTTCAAGTGATAGTTGTGCGAAATATTCAAAATCGAGGGTTGTTTATATAAGATCATTTGTGAGTTGGTTGTTCGATTGTTATTAACACTTGTGTGTGAAGCCGAGTGTATTGTGCGAGTGTTGTGGCTATCCTTGAAGCCCTTAAGGCCAAGTGTATCGAGTTGTATCGGTGCGGTGATAGTGTTGAGTTGTAAGACTATCCTTGGAGCCATCAAGGCCAAGAGTTCAAAGTGCTAGTGGATCCTTGGTTAATCGATCTTAACCAAGAAGGGGAGACGTAGACGATTTATCGTCAAACTTCCATAAACATATCTTATCCCTTTTACTGCTTTATTTACATTACGCATTTATTTACTGCATTTATTATTGATTGCTTTAAGTCTTCCGCTTGCATATTTGCATAATCGTTTTAAATTGTTAAAGTTGCCAATAGAACATAAATCCCCCCCCCCCCCCCCAATTAGGTTCTAATAAGTGGTATCAGAGCCACCTTTTTACAAAATATTTTCAAAAAAGCTCTAAGGCAAATCTAGCGAGCAATTATGCTCAAGGGCAATCAACCAATCGTCCTCCTCTTTTCAATGACATAAACTACGGCTATTGGAAAAATCGAATATCCCTATATATCCAATCCGTAGATTATGACCTTTGGAAAGTAACGGTGAAAGGTCCTTATATATCTATGAAAGAGGTTGAAGGGGTTAACATTCCAAAGGGAATGGATAAATTTTCAAAAGAGGATATGAAATTAATTTTTCAAAATGCTAAAGCTATGAATATTTTGCATTGTTCCCTAGATATGAACGAGTACAACCGGGTCTCGATGTTCTCATCCGCAAAAAAGATTTGGGACAAATTGGAGATATTCCACGAGGGAACCAATCAATTCAAAGAAACAAAGATCGATCTACTCCAACTCAAATATGAGACCTTCGAGATGGAATCAAGTGAAGATATAGATACAATGTTTCGAAGGCTCTCTCAAATCATCAATGAGCTAGCCCAACTTGGAGAACAATATCCAACCAAGCGAGTGCGGAGGAGAGCTCTACGCGCCCTACCCAAGAAGTGGGATGCCAAGAGAACGACCATAATTGAGTCCAACAAAGGCGACACCGCATCCTATGATCTTGATCAACTCCATGGGACCCTAAAAACCCATGAGTTGGAAGTATCCACAAGGAAAGAGGAGAGAAGATCAAGGCAAAGGGGATTGTCTTATCCACCCAAGTCGAAGAAGAAGATGACGATGATGATATGACAATCTTCGCAAGAAAATTCAAACGATTCATGCGAGGAAATAAATTCAAGAAGACGGACAAGGAAGTGACATACTACAACTGTCAACAACAAGGGCATTATGCAAATGAATGCCCTCTCAAGAAGAAAAAAGACAAGGGAAAGAAGAAAACACTCATAGCCACTTGGAGTGATAGCGATGATGACGAGGAGGAAGCTAATATCTGCCTAATGGCTAGGAGTGATGACATCGTCTCCGATGACGATGACGAGGTACCTTTCTATGATGAATTATTGCATGCATATAAACATATTTTTGATATGGCTAAATCACTTAGAAAGGAAAATAAAAATCTCAAAAATGAATTAGAATCTAAGGAGCATGAAAACCTAAAATTAAAAGATGATATAGCTCACTTAGAAAAATCATTTGATAAATTCAATATTAGTAGTAATAAATTGAATAATTTACTAAGCATGCAAAAATGTAGCCTTGATAAAGGTGAAATAGGGTATGGTAAGAAATCTATAGACTTTGCTAGTCTTATTGCTAAAGCAAAAATGAGATCACCCCCTACATGCTTTTATTGCTGTAAAATAGGTTATGCTAGACATAAATGTAGATCTTTGAAATATCAATATGATCAAAAGAACTATATGAAATGGAGGCCTAAGAGTACTTAACAACTCATCAGTCGGCATTATGAGAACATGATCTAAGGGAGTTCATCATAGACCGGTTTAAACTACCTTGACTTGCGACTGGTCTTCCTGATGAACGCTGCTCTGTCCAAGGAAATAGGTTTTTAAAGAGGCCATAGCCCTACCTACTACTGGGAGCACTCTTGAAAAGTGTCGATGATGTCGCTATGAGAGACTGAACTATTAGAAGTTCTTTTTGTATCTCTCTTTTCTAACACTGTGGACCCAAAAGAACTAAAGCGCACCAAAATCAATTTTTGCAGGGAAATAGGAAAACTGTTCTCCCTAGCATATGATATCTAGACAGTGGATGTTCTAGACATATGACGGGAAACAAAGAGCTACTCCAATCAGTCAAACTAAAGGAGAAGGGAACTGTCACCTTTGGAGACAACAACAAAGGAGTAATCTAAGGAATCAGCTCAATAGGTATATCTAAATCCTGCTTGATTGATGATATACTTCTAGTGAAAAGACTTAAGCATAACCTACTAAGCATAAGTCAATTGTGCGATAGAGGTTATAAAGTCAAATTCACTCCCCAACACTACACTATATCACTCACATCTGACAAATTCATAAATTTCAAAGGATATAGAAGTGAATATGTTTACAAGGTTTCTTTAAATAATTTATCTTTGACAAATATTAAAAGCCTTGTATCCTTGAATGTTGATGACAACATTCTTTGGCATAGACAACTAGGTCATGTTGGTCCTAGTACCATTGAAAAACTTTTTAAACTTGATTTAGTTGTTGGTATGCCAAAACTCAATTTAAAATTTGATTATGTTTGTGATGAGTGTCAACTTGAAAAACACACAAAGGAATCTTTTAAAAGAAAAAATTTCATATCAACTTCTATGCCCCTTGAACTTTTTCACCTAGATCTATGTGGTCCCTCGAGGAACGCTAGCCTAGGAGAGAAGCTTTATGCATTTGTCATTGTGGATGATTTTTCACGTTTCACGTGGACATTGTTTTCATCCCACAAAAATTATGCCTTTGATTATTTTAAAACTTTTGTCAAATGTGTTGAGAATGAGAAAAATCTTTCAATAAAACAGATCCTTAGTGACCACGAAACTGAATTTCAAAATGAGAGTTTTACAAATTTTTGTGAAGAGAAAGGAACCGGTCACAATTTTTCATGTCCTAGGACTCCTCAAAAAAACGTGGTCGTTGAGTGGAAAAATGGGACACTTGTAGAGATTATGAGGACCATGATATGTGAGTATTCTCTACCAAAATATTTTTGGGTTGAAGCAATAAACACTGCCTATTACATTATCAATCGTTTATCAATAAGGCCCATTCTCAAGAAAACTACATATGAATTATGGAGAGGGAGAAAGCCTAACATTTCATATTTTTGGGATTTTGGATCAAAATTCTACATTCATAATAATGGTAAGGATAATCTCGATAAGTTTGATGTCAAGTCTGACAAAGGCATCTTTCTCGGATATTCTACCTCAAGTAAGACTTTTAGAGTATTTAATAAACGTACTTTATTAGTTGAAGAATCTATGCATATTATATTTGATGAATCTATGTCTGTAGTTTCTCGTACTACTAACGATGATATAGAATTACTCGAATAAGAGATGGCTTCATCAAGCTTAAATGATATAGATATTTCTGTTGAGGAAACACCATTTCCGAAGGAATGGACGCGTCACAAATATCACCCTATGGATCTTATCATCGGTAGTCCTTCGAATGGAGTAACCACTCGATCTTATCTTAATAATATTTGCAATCATCTTGATTTTGTTTTGCATGTTGAACCTAAGTGTATTGATGATGCTTTATTAGATGATTCTTGGATAATTGCTATGCAAGATGAATTAAATGAATTCAAACGCAATGATGTTTGGTGTCTTGTTCCTAGGCCGCATGATAGATCTATTATTGGTACTAAATGAGTGTTTAGGAATAAACTTGATGGGCATTGTACCATCACTAGAAATAAATCTAGGCTTGTAGCGAAAGGATATAGTCAAGAAGAAGGCATTGATTATGATGAGACATATGCTCATGTTTCCCAACTTGAATCTATTCGCATGTTCCTTGCTTTTTCCTGCTCTAGAAATTTTAAGTTATTTAAAATGGATGTTAAGAGTGAATTCCTGAATGGTGAACTAAAAGAGAAAGTTTATATTGAACAACCTGATGGCTTTGTTGATTTTTTATTGCCTGATCTTGTGTATAGACTAAACAAAGCTTTGTATGGTTTGAAACAAGCTCCTAGAGCTTGGTATGAAAAAATTGTCTACTTTCCTTCTTTCAAATGGTTTTTCGAGAGGAAAGATTGACATTACTTTATTTACCAAAAATGTCAAAAATGATTTATTGATTTTGCAAATTTATGTTGATGATATCATTTTTGGTTCTACTAACGAAACTCTCTGTCAATATTTCTCCAAGCTTATGCAGGAACACTTTAAGATGAGCATGATGGGGAAACTTAACTATTTCATCGGATTGTAAATCAAATAGTGCAAAGATGGGTTATTTGTGAACCAAAGAAGGTATATCAAGGAGATTCTAAAGAAGTTTGGAATGGAGAACACGAAATCATCTACACCGATGAGCACAACAATCAGATCCGACAAGGATGAAAATGGTAAATCTGTAGATCAATCGTTTTTTCGCAGTATGATTGGCTCATTATTTTATGCTACTGCTAGTAGACTGGACATTATGTTTAGTGTTTGCTTGTGTGCAGGATTTCAATCATGTCCAAATGAATCACATTTGTTCGCCTTAAAACGCATTTTCAAATATCTTTCAAATACTCCAAATATCGGCTTGTGGTATTCGAAAAATTCTTTCTTTGATTTAAAAGCTTATTGCGATGCCGACTTTGGTGGATATAAGATGGACAGGAAAAGAATTAGTGGAACTTGTTTTTTTTTAGGAAACTGTTTAGTTTCTTGGTTTTCCAAAAAGCAAAATTGTGTTGCGCCGTCAACGACCGAAACCAAATATATGGCTGCTGGTAGTTGTTGTGCGCAAATTCTTTGGATGAAGCATCAATTGCTCGACTATGGTGTATATTTTTCAAAAATCCCTATTTTCCGTGATAACACTAGCGCCATATGTCTTACAAAGAATCGAATTCAACATTCGCGCACCAAACATATTGACATTCGTCATAATTTATTCGTGACCAAATCAAACAAAATGAAGTTGAACTTCAATATGTTGACACGACAAATCAAATTGCCGATATTTTTACAAAACCACTAGATGAAAATACTTTTATTCGTTTGCGTGGTGAACTTGGCATGATTGAGTTGTAATCGCTTGTAGACATAAAATAAATTTAATGTCACATTAAGGGGGAGCTTAATATTAAAGAAATTTAATTTTGGATAATATAAATCAATTGTATTTATTCAAAATTAAAAAGCTCACATTTTATGTAAATTATTTGGTTTAAAATTTATTTGCAAAATTTAATAAATTTTAGGGTCATTCTCGAATTTTTGACTTCGGCCAGTTCGGACCACCCGAACTGCCTCGCGCCTTTTCAGTTCAAAACTTTCAAAATTCCCTCCGAAATGGTCAGTTCGGACCCTTTGAACTTAGATTTGGGCCGTCCGATCCCTGAGCGGTAAAAATTCAAAATTTGACAGTCTTACCTTCGGGTCGTCCGAAAACATTCGGACGCCACGAACTCAATTTGAATTGTTCGGACGCTCCGAACTCAATTCGGGCCGTCCGAACTCTGTTACAGCCTGTCAGATAAGATGAAATATTATCACCTCGGTAAATAGGATCGGGACGTCCGAACCTACGTTCGGGCCGTCCGAACCCTCTGCTATAAATACCCCCTCGGGCCATCCGATTTCTTCACAGCAAATTCTCTTCTTTTCTCTTTCTTAGTCCGAAATCTAGCCTACAAAATGCCTGCCAAACGTCATCATGATCAAGCTAGCTCTAGTAGCCCAATACCTATCCATGATCCTAACCTACCTGCTGTTTCATGTCCTATCCCGGAAGATTACCCCACTCGACCAATTTTACCCGGTCGTATTTTCGATGTCACCTATCTTGAGACATCTCATCTCCTCTTGATGCCCCTTATTGCTGCCCAGCATTGGGAATCCTTTTTTCCAGCCCTCCATTCCAGATTATATCTTCTCGCTCTGATGCATGAGTTCTACGCCAACCTAGAACTCGAGCTTGGCGATGAACTTCACATTTCTATGATTGTTCAGGGTCGGCATGTTCATTTTTCTATCTCCAACTTTGCTGAGTGGTTCCAACTCCCTACAGAGGGACCAAGTCTCTACTTTGGTCAAGGATGGCCTCTCAACGATCCTACTTTTGATCGAGATGAGGTCCTTTCTACTATTCTTGGTCGTCCCGCTACTCTTGCCGACGATCGTCTCCTTTTGAAACAACTTCGTCCTGATTATCAAATCATCCAAAAATTGATCACCTCTTCTATCGTTCCTCGTAGTGGAGACTCCTCCATCTGAAAATATCTTGATCTTTATGTTCTCTATCACATTGTCTCCTCCCGTCCTTTCAACCTCCCACGCTTCATTATGCAAGACATGCATAATGCGCCTAAAGCCACAAGGAAGGTCACTCTTCCTTTTTCTCGTCTCATCAACCGCATCTTGACTCATTTTGATATCTCTTTAGATCACATGGATCCCGTTTCCATCAATGAATCCCACACTTTCAACCATTCTTCGTTCACCAAGATGGAATTGTCTTGGAATCCTGTCCTCTCTCGTTGGGTTGATGACCCAACTCGTGCTTTTAAGAAATATATTCCGGATAAACACTTTTCACTTTCTTATTCGAGTCTTTTACCCACCTCTCAGGCTAAGGGCTTTCCCAATGGACCACCTGTAGAAGTAGTACCTTCTTCTTCTGGCTTTCAGTCTTTTTTGGCCAATCTTGGCGAGCTTCCATTTAAGATTCTCGAGATTCCTACTACCTCAGCTCACAAGTCTGATCGTCTTTTCGAGACTCTTCAGCGCATTGAAGGGAATCTAGCCAGCCACTTCGCATCTTTTACTGCCTCTATGGATGCACTGACTATGAGAGTTGCCTCGTTGGAGACTAGTTTTGATGACTTCTTCTCCCGGTATCCTCCGCCGCAGCACGATAATGACTCTTAGATTTTATTTTGCATTTTAAGTTGTATTTTCTTTATGCTTTTTTTATGTAAAATTCAAGTTTAGTTTAATGAAATTATTGTGTATTTATTTTCTCTTCTTTTAATTGCTTTTTGATTATCGCAAAAAGGGGAAGAATTATTTTGGTTAAATAATTAATTATTAAATTGAGGATAATTCTTAATAATTAATGCTTAAACAATATTTGATTAATTTTTTAATATATTTATTATTGCTCTATTGCTTATATTTTATTTCTCCTATTTAACCTAGTTTTGTGATCATCAAAAAGGGGAAGATTGTTATGCCTTAAACGCATACAAATTTCGTGTAATGAGATTAATGTTTTTAATGCATTAACAAATCTCAAATTAATATGTTTTCATGATTACAAAACTCGGTTAATCGTTACTAATGATTTTAAGTGAGAAATTTGCAGATATTAGAATTTCTTGTGGAAGGAAATTATTCGATGCAAGTACCATAAAAATCAAATATTGAAGAAATAATGAAATGTTCTGATTTTGTGAAGTTCGGACGGTCCGAAGACCCGTTTGGATGGTCCGAAGATTTTCATGAATAAAATAAAGATCGGATTACAGGCTCGGAGGCAACGAAGACCACTTCGGACGATCCGAAGTCACTTCGGACGGTCCGAATAATTTCTTGGAATTTAAAATGTTCGGAGGCACTCTCGGAAGCCTCGAAATGCACACTTTGGATGCCCCGAAGACAAGTTCGGAGGACCCAAACTCATTTATGGCTACTGAAGATTTTGTCGGAAGAAATTTTCCGGAATGAATTTAATGCAGCCGTTCGGACGACCCAAAGACGAGTTTGGACCACCCGAACAGTTCACCAGCCGCAGAAATTTGAAATTGAATCAGACCAGTTCGGACGACCCGAAGACCCGTTCGGAGGATCCGAACCAGCCCGGATCAACAACTATAAATACATGCCATTTGAAGCCATTTCAAATCACCAATTCATCTCCTCTCTTCTTTAGAAACAATATCCTCTCCATCAAGTGTTCAAGTGATAGTTGTGCAAAATATTCAAAATCAAGGGTTGTTTGTATAAGATCATTTGTGAGTTGGTTGTTCTATTGTTGTAAACACTCGTGTGTGAAGCCGAGTGTATTGTGCTAGTGTTGTGGCTATCCTTGGATCCCTTAAGGCCAAGTGTATCGAGTTGTATCGGCGCGGTGATCGTGTTGAGTTGTAAGACTATCCTTGGAGCCATGAAGGCCAAGAGTTCAAAGTTCTAGTGGATCCTTGGTTAATCGATCTTAACCAAGAAGGGGAGACGTAGATGATTTATTGTCGAACTTCCATAAACATCTCTTATCCCTTTTACTGCTTTATTTACATTACGCATTTATTTACCTCTTTTATTATTGATTGCTTTAAGTCTTCCGCTTGCGTATTTGCATAATCGTTTTAAATTGCTAAAGCTGTCAATAAAACCTAAATCCCCCCCATTAGGTTCTAACAAGAACCACTACCCGACCCTCCCCAATTGGTACAATCTTCATTCATATGGCCCATCTCATCGCATAAGAAACAAGATCCGAATACTCTATGAAACTCATCGGATGGGTACTTCCTACCAAAGTGCTCACAACGAACTTCCCTCTTCTTATTCTCAAACCGGAACACACCATCAGAGCCAGAGGAAGAAGACAATGAGGCGTGCTTCTTTAATGACTGTTCAATAGGCCCAAGAGAACTAGCAGGATGGGAAGATTGAAATAACTTCGCACGATTCACACCGGTCTCTGCCTGTCAGCACCGGTTCACTAAACCCTCAAAAAATTGGGGTCATCATAGACAGTTACTCGGTCATAGATCTTATGATTCTTACCCTGCATGAAGTGATCGTAATTCGCCTCAGAACTGAAGCCACATTGCGGGAAAATGGTAAGAGATCAAAGAACTTTTACTGATACTCGTCGATCGACATGGATCCTTGCTTCAATTGAGCAACTCCATAGAATTTGCTTGACGAAGGGCAGGAAAAAAGTGCAACTTCATGAATGACCTAAGGAAATAAGCCCACAGAACCTAACTTTGCTCTTGGAGCAACTGTGCGGACGTGGAACTCCACCACATGCGGGCACTACCCTCCAACAGAAAAGTGGTCGCCTCCATCTTCTGCTCCTCAGAGCAGTCAAAAGCATGGAAGCAACCTTCCATTCGCTCCAACCAATTCTCCGCAACCTCCGGAGTCTCTCCATCTACCAAAGGCTTTGGCCCCATCTGAAGGAACTTGTGCATCTCAAAACAGCATTGACCCTCGCGGTGATGGCAGTGTCCATGGGATATCTAGGGGTGGCTCTCGTCGTCTCTACCGTCCATCTCAAAGGAGTAGCGCACATCAAAACAAAAATTGCCTCTCTAAGTCCCAAAATACCAAGCATGATCTGATACCATAAATTTATGGACCCGACCCGGATAACCTAATACGACCCAGATAACCTACCAATTAAATTATTAATCATGAAATTAAAGGTAAACCTAAAACATTAATCGAGCAACGAAAAGATAACGAGTTTACAACTCAAACCGGTAATATACAATCGATAACTAAAACCCAAAGTGAAATAACATTATACAACCAAATCTAAAGTCAATATCAACACCACTAAAAACAAACCCTGAAACAGAATAACACCACACTACAACCACTAGTCCAGCTCTCAGCCCTGCCTCGAACCATTAGCCTCGACCAATCTGAGTTATGTCCAGTCGTATGGTATGTCCAAGAAAACACAATAACATGGACGTGATCGAACTAATCTCATAACAAAAGCATTAGTATAAAAACCTGTTATGATGCATGCAAATGACGGGAGTACTGGTCAAATCACTAGTCATGTTAGTATAGGTGCCAATGAGTGTATAGTACCATCTGGGACCAACTTCACTGGGTACATCCACACACTCGCCAAAGATTACCATAGTATAAATCTTCATCTTCACGGTATCTCCCGGTGTCCGAAAATATAACAAGAACGTAGGGCTGAGCGACCCTATTCAAATGGCATCTCATAAAAGAATCGGCTCAACATAAATATGCACACACAACATAATATATAAAGCATTAAAACATGTATCATGACACATAAAATGCAACATATAAACATGCATACTCACTGACAATATCAGTCGGTACTTGCGTACCTTACTAGGGCAGTCCTAACAGTACCATTCTAGGGTCCAAGCCTAAAAGCCAGTAATGACCATTTCAATAAAACTAGTCTAAAAGTCTTAACTAAGCTAATAGATACTCTATATTAGTACTATGTAACCCGCGCTATACATGCTTCCATCTTCAGTTCTTTGCTGTCAAAGGCCCCAATTCTTGAGCACCACTTCGCAGCTCCTCTAGAAGCGCCTCGCTACTGCCCGACCCTCGATTATATGGCTGGAATCACCCAAGAAACACCAAGATATAGAGAGGAGAAGTTTTGAATTTGCAAGAATTATGAATCTCAGATGCACTATTTATAGGCGGAGTTCGGAAGCTCCGAAGCCCAGTTCGTGTAAGAGTGGGTGCCCAGTGAGCCAACTGTGTGGCTATGGGCTTTGTTGACTCTTTGTATAAACAATCTTTTGTTTAATATTATTTACACTTTTATGGCAATGACTTTATGTTACTTCATATTGTTATATTGTGATATACTATTGTTGTTTTGATAAAGACCTTGAATATACTATAGTGTATGTAAGATGTGGTAGAACATGGAGATGTCTATCATGAAATACATCTTATAGTCACTGTATATTCTAAAACCGTTCCTAGTCGATTGAGCCGTCCGATAATAAGGATAAGGATCGCTCGAGTTTGAGACTAGCATTTGCGATGCGGAGTACCACGTTTCATTGGTAGGGAACATGGAGATGTTCGAAGCATGCAAATGGATATTCATAGGATGAATAGTCGAACTACCCTATCCGGACTTTCCAAGTGGTTATCACTTATCGAGTGGATAAAGTCCGCGGTTTTGGTTGTACACCATTAGTCCTTACGACTTGAAACATCATGGAGACTCTATATGCTAGTACTGTGCTTTGACTCGTTTACCGACTCTGAGGGGGTCATCAGGTGTCGAGATTGGGTACAGTTACGACACATATAGGAGTCAATGCATTGTTGTCAAGGATTCACCACATACTTGCGAGTGTGGATATCCTATGCGATCTGAGGAGATATTAGTGTGACAAATCTCTGGCCAGAGTACTTGATGTGATTTAAGAAATGGTTTCTTAGTAGCACATGCGATGTCACTAATTTGATCTTCAAGATGCATTGCATAGTTATCGAATCTTGAGCGACTCTCGATATACCAATGGTTGTTGATTCGATCGGGATATTTGGATGAAGGGACCGTACTGTACGCTAACCAAAATCTACTGGTTCTTGTAGGCACTATCAGTGATACCTAGGGAATCATGGGGCGATGTTGCTAGGCGCTTTACCATGATTCGTTGGGCAAGTCGGAAAGTGTTGTTCCGAGTCACAAGGAGTTGTGAGCCCACGGCTAGCTGTATCCCTGAACCATTGAGGGTCACACAGTGTAATGGAGTTTTAATCCCCGTTGAGATAGTTAAATTTAAAGAGTTAAATTTAATGAATAAAGAAGTTGGACTTCTTAAGAGTAAGGGAGTAGGATTTCCTAAAATGACATAGGGATGTACATTTTTGGAAACCACTGAATTCGGATTCAGGAAAATTTATTTTGACTTTAAAATGTGCAGAAATGGTTTCTGTGCACATTGGTGAAATCGGTTCATCAATCGGAGTCACGATGAATTTTATATTAATTTCTGAACGTGCGGGCTTTGCTTGTCGGGCCCTAACTTATGACTAATGGGCCCTAAGGTGTTAGTGGCCTGCATTATAAATAAGTTATTTCAGTACAGAAATTACACACGATAGCTCATAATTTTGAGAGAAAAAATCGAAACCCTAGCCCCCTCTCTCAAGCTTGGCCGTCGCCCCCCCTCCCTCTCTGACTGAGAAATTCCGGTCTGTGATTTTGAATTGCAGTCTGGAATAGCGAATCAAATTCGTGTATTCTCTTCGCAGAAAACTTCTGATAGATTTTCTAGTGCAATCTATCAGAGGGATTAAACCTCTGTTCGTGGACCTGATTGAAGGCGTTCATCGGTTCCAGGGAGAGACAACAAGAGCAGAATTGTTCTGTTGGTGTCCATTAATCTCGTTGCGAGATTTGAGGTAAAATTTATTTAATTGTTATTTAAATTTTACACACACGTAATTCAATCGATGAACGGTTGATACCCATACCATGGAAACGTTCCATGAAAAATTTTTAAACTTCCGCTGCACCGGGTATCAATCGTAATTGGTCTGGGAACTCGCCAGTTTTCCAACAGTGGTATCAGAGCCAGGTTGCTCAGATCAATCGATTGAATAATCAATTGTACAAAATTTTTGAGTCTCGGTTTATGAAACAAAATAAATATTTTTAATAAAAAAAAAAATTTTTCGGGGCAAAACCCGGGCAGCGATTGGATCGCTGCCCGGTGGGGCAGCAATTGTTGCTGCCCCAGGCGGCGCACGGCGCCGCCCAAAGGGGGCGCACAGCGCCGCCCAAGGCGGCGACCGTCGCCGCCCAGGGCGGCGCACGGCGCCGCCCAGGGCAGCGCTGTGCGCTGCCCAGCGCAGCGCAGGGCAGCGCTCGGCGCTGCCCAGGGGCGGCGCTCGGCGCCGCCCAGCGCAGCGCACGGCGCCGCCCAGGGGCGGCGCCAGGCGCTGCCCTAAGGGGGCAGCCGGGCTGCCCCCGGCCCGCGCCCCGGGTGCGGGCCAACCCGGGAGTGTCCCGGGTGGCCCGCGGGAAAAATTATATTTTTATTAATTTTAATATTTAAAATTTTATTTTTGGTCCGGTCAAAAATTGTTTTTGATTGGTTCACGAGATTTCGGATCGAATTGTTCGAGTCCGTAAATTTTAAAATTGATTTTGGATAAATTTGAATTTTTGGAAAATTTTAATATTTTATCCGTAAATTGAATTTTGAAATCAATTATTTTGGTACAATTGATGATAAGATATGATCTTATGATATATTAGATAAAATATGATTTTATTTGTAAAATTGGATTTTATAGATAAAATATGATTTTATTTGATATGGAGATAAAATATGATTTTATATGTGAAATGTGATTTTATATATAAAATATGATTTTATCTTGTTTAAATTTGAATTGCCACAGCATGTTATCCAATAAATTAATTTTGAATTAAATGTTATTGGATAAGGATGATCGATTGCCATGACCAATTTTGTAGGTGTATGTTAGGAATTTACATTTTGTCTTTATTGTTGTTGGTTTTATTAATGGGCCTGGTTTATGGCCCGATATGAATGTCATATGTAATAAAAGTGGGCTTGGTTTATAGCCCGTTCCCACCCCCTAAAAATGTATCCCCTACTTGTCATTGTTATTTAATTGTAAATACATTAGATTTAGTGGGAGATCAAGATTTGAAGATGGTGGGCCCAGCAGACAATGAAGACTGAAGAAATGTAAATTGGAAGCATATGTAATAGGATTGCATTTGCATACTGCATATTACCTAGGATTGGACTAAGACCCGTGATTGGCAACCACGGGTCAATTAGAAATGGAATCGATCATCCTATATAATATGTGATATTATGATTGTATGCATGTTTAGACATAAATTGCGTGAATCCGGCAATGCATGCAATAAATTAAATATGATGAGACAAATATTTTTATAAATAAAATCCCTCATTTTAAATATGATTTAAAATTTATATCAAGATAAATAAAGGAAATTTAAATATTGTTTAAATGTTCCTACCTTCCATCAACGGTCAATGTATGTGATGCTACCCGCGGATACGGTCCGGCTCATATTATTGGGGGGCCCGTCCGTCGGAAAGCTGTACATTGGATCGACAAATGTTGTAAGTTGGGTGGAACTCCCATGGGATCGGCTCATATTATTGGGGGATCCACATGGCGACCGTCCATCACAACTTAATATTGATGGGTCATCTTGACATGTCACTTTAAACGGCGTCATATTATTGGGCCCTTATTGGACATGAGGTAAATACATGGGGGTTGCTTTGGAAGCAATTGGGCTCTACCTTTTGAGAATTATGGTTGGCTGATATTATTCGGGACCATAAGTTTGTCAATTGGACTCCATGTTCTCACTAAGGAAAAAGTTTCCCGTTTTCACTAGAGGGTGGTGAAATCGTTAAAATAGTGGGAGTGAGATTCATAAAATTAAATTCGCCTATTTTATGTCTTAGTAAATTGTTAAACAATCATTGATATATGTCTGTTTTTCCTTTTCAGTATTTCATACAATGAATTCGCGAAATCCTTTATTCTCGATCCTCGAACAAAACAAGCTGACTGGCGCCAACTATACGGAATGGTTCCGGAAGTTGAAGATTGTCTTAACTTCGGAGAAAATGCTCTACGTGTTAGAGAAAGCACCTCCGAAGGAAGCACCAGCTGACATAAGTCCGGAGGAATTGGCCAAACTTGATGCATGGTGTGACCATGACATCAAGACCAAATGCTATATGCAAGCCTCGATGTCTGATGAACTCCAGAGGCGATTTGAGGACACGGTGAATGCTGCTGACATTCACACGCAACTCAAGGAACTTTTTGGGGCTCAGTCGAGGGCTGAAAGGTTCTCTACTGTTAAGGAGTTGATGACGTGCCGCATGCGTGAAGGGACTTCGGTCCGTGATCATGGGGTACGAGTGATTTGGCTCATACAGAAGTTAGCGACCCTTGATTTGGTGTTGGAGCATGAACTCAATGTGGACTTGCTGCTTCTATCTCTTCCTTCTTCATTTGATGGATTCGTGATAAATTTTAATATGAACAAGATAGAGGCCACCCTTGAAGAGATGGTCAATATGCTCGTTACATATGAATCCACACTTAAGAAGGATAAGCCAGCTTTCTTGGTGGGCTCCTCATCTTCTGCTAAGAAGGGGCCAAGTATGAAGGGCAAGAAACGTTCTGCCCCACCCAAGAAAGTGGAACCCGAGAAGAAGCAAAAGACAAAGGCTTCAAACGATGGAAAATCCAAGGATGTTTGCCATTACTGCAAGAAGCCGGGTCATTGGAAGCGCAACTGCAAGGAGTATCTTGAGCAGTTGGGAACTGCAAAGGGTATGTTCTATATCGAAATAAACATGTCACTTAATACAACTTCTTGGGTATTGGATACCGGATGTGGATCTCACATTTGCAATGATTTGCAGGTGATGACAAGAAGTCGCAGGCTTAGAATGGGTGAGACCCAGCTGAGGCTCGGGAATGGTTCCAGAGTTGAAGCTACGGCCATTGGAGATGTTTGTTTGATTTTGCAGAACGGTTTTAAATTATTGTTGAGAGATGTTTTATTTGTGCCAGATTTAATTAAAAACATTATTTCTATTTCTATGCTTGATAGAGATGGTTATTCTTGTAATTTTGTGAATGGGATTTGCAATATTTACAAGAATGAATGTTTAATTGGAAATGGACAACTTGAAAACGATCTATACAATTTAAAACTAAAAGACGTTCCAGTAAATTGTATTGACAAACCGGCGACAACAAACAAAAGGAAAATCGATAGTCAAAACCCGGCAAACCTTTGGCACGCTAGACTAGGTCATATTTCCTCAAGGAGGATGAACAAGCTAGTGGGAGAGGGCATGTTTGATATGTCTGATATTAACTCTCTACCTACTTGTGAATCCTGCCTAAAAGGGAAAATGACTAAATCTCCTTTTAAGGGGAAGCCTGAACGTAGTCAAAATCTGTTGGATTTGATCCATACAGATGTTTGTGGTCCATTTAGAGTAGGGACTCAACATGGCCACACCTACTTCATTACCTTTACTGATGATTATTCTAGGTATGGGTATTTATATTTAATGAAATATAAGTCTGAAGCATTTGAAAAGTTCAAAGAATTCAAGGCTGAAGTAGAAAACAAGTTAGGTATAAGTATTAAAGCACTTCGATCGGATCGAGGTGGAGAATACTTGAGTACCGAGTTTTTGGACTATCTAAAAGAGAATGGGATTCTCTCTCAGTGGACTCCTCCTATGACACCACAGCTTAATGGTGTATCGGAGCGTCGTAATCGAACTTTGTTGGACATGGTTCGATCCATGATGAGCTTCACTGAGCTTCCACCTTCGTTTTGGGGCTATGCGCTTGAAACGGCGGTATTGTTGTTGAATAACGTCCACACTAAAGTAGTGGACAAAACACCATACGAGTTATGGAATGGCAAAGCTCCTAAGTATTCATACTTGAGGATTTGGGGATGTCCTGCTTACGTGAAGCGGACAGTGGGAGATAAGTTGGATAGTCGATCCAGCTTGTGTTATTTTGTGGGGTATCCTAAGAATTCAATCGGATATTATTTCTATTATCCTGCTGAAACAAAGGTGTTTGTTTCACGGAATGCCACCTTCTTGGAGAAGGAGTTCTTATTGGATAAGAAAGGCGAGATGATGGAACTCGAAGAAGTTCGAGAAGAACCCGAAATACAAAATAACGATCCCACACCTCAGGAACCATTGCTGGACACGCCTGCACCTAGAAGATCCGAGAGGACTTCTAGACCTCCAGTTCGATATGGTCTTCTTCTTGAAGAGGGTCAAGATGAACCCGACATTGGATGTGATCCAAGAAGCTTCAAGGAAGCAATTTCTGATGCGGATTCGAATTTATGGCTTGAAGCTATGCAATCAGAATTGGATTCGATGCATACTAACCAAGTCTGGACTTTAGTGGATCCTCCCGATGGAATTGTTCCAATAGGGTGTAAATGGATCTACAAAAGAAAGCTTGGGCCTGATGGTAAGGTATTGACCTACAAGGCGCGATTGGTGGCTAAAGGTTATACTCAAAGGCAAGGAGTTGACTATGACGAAACCTTTTCACCAGTTGCAATGTTCAAGTCCATAAGAATCCTTATTGCCATAGCTGCATGGTATGACTATGAGATATGGCAAATGGATGTGAAGACTGCTTTTCTTAATGGAGACATTAAGGAAGAAATCTATATGAAGCAGCCTGAGGGGTACACATCCATGGGAAGCGAACATAAGGTATGCAAGCTTCAGAGATCAATTTATGGTCTAAAACAAGCATCAAGAAGTTGGAACCATAAATTTGATGAAACAATAAAATATTTTGGTTTCATCAAGAACCCGGAGGAACCTTGCGTGTACAAGAAAGTAGTTAAGGATGCGGTGACATTCTTAGTACTTTATGTTGATGACATCCTACTCATTGGGAATGATGTAGGGATGTTGCAGTCAACAAAGATATGGTTATCAGGTAGATTTTCGATGAAGGATTTGGGTGAGGCATCCTACATTCTTGGGATACAGATCTATAGGGATAGATCTAAGAGAATGATAGGACTCACTCAATCAACCTACATCGATACCATATTGAAACGGTTTTCAATGGATGGGTCCAAGAGAGGACATCTACCCATGTGTCATGGAGTTTCTCTATCCAAGTCTATGTGTCCCAAGACTGATGCAGAGATAGAGAATATGACACATGTACCATATGCGTCAGCTATAGGTAGTATCATGTATGGGATGATATCTACCAGACCGGATGTAGCATTTGCTCTGAGTGTCACGAGCAGATATCAGTCTAATCCTGGTCAGATGCATTGGAAAGCCGTGAAGGACATTCTTAAGTACTTGCGAAGGACTAAGAATATGTTCATGGTTTATGGAGGACGAGAACTCAAACTGGAAGGCTATACCGACTCTAGCTTCCAAAGTGATGTGGATGACTCGAAGTCAACCTCTGGATTTGTGTTCATGCTCAATGGCGGTGCTGTCTCTTGGAAGAGTTCCAAGCAGGACACCACAGCGGATTCCACCACTGAGGCTGAATACATTGCAGCATCAGCTGCTGCTAAAGAGGCCGTTTGGATGAGGAATTTCGTCCAAGAGTTGGGCGTCATTCCTGAATTTGTTGGTCCAGTCCCGGTGTACTGCGACAACACGGGTGCCGTTGCTCAAGCAAAGGAACCAAGGTCTCATCAAAGATCCAAACACGTACTGAGGAAATACCACATAATCCGGGAGATTGTGGAAAGAGGAGACATCAGTGTCGAACGAGTGGCCTCTGCAGACAATATCGCTGATCCACTTACTAAGCCTTTGCCAGGACCATTGTTTGACAAACATCGCGAAGCAATGGGTCTACGTAGTATGACTAGTTGGCTATAGGGCAAGTGGGAGATTGTAAGAGTGGGTGCCCAGTGAGCCAACTGTGTGGCTATGGGCTTTGTTGACTCTTTGTATAAACAATCTTTTGTTTAATATTATTTACACTTTTATGGCAATGACTTTATGTTACTTCATATTGTTATATTGTGATATACTATTGTTGTTTTGATAAAGACCTTGAATATACTATAGTGTATGTAAGATGTGGTAGAACATGGAGATGTCTATCATGAAATACATCTTATAGTCACTGTATATTCTAAAACCGTTCCTAGTCGATTGAGCCGTCCGATAATAAGGATAAGGATCGCTCGAGTTTGAGACTAGCATTTGCGATGCGGAGTACCACGTTTCATTGGTAGGGAACATGGAGATGTTCGAAGCATGCAAATGGATATTCATAGGATGAATAGTCGAACTACCCTATCCGGACTTTCCAAGTGGTTATCACTTATCGAGTGGATAAAGTCCGCGGTTTTGGTTGTACACCATTAGTCCTTACGACTTGAAACATCATGGAGACTCTATATGCTAGTACTGTGCTTTGACTCGTTTACCGACTCTGAGGGGGTCATCAGGTGTCGAGATTGGGTACAGTTACGACACATATAGGAGTCAATGCATTGTTGTCAAGGATTCACCACATACTTGCGAGTGTGGATATCCTATGCGATCTGAGGAGATATTAGTGTGACAAATCTCTGGCCAGAGTACTTGATGTGATTTAAGAAATGGTTTCTTAGTAGCACATGCGATGTCACTAATTTGATCTTCAAGATGCATTGCATAGTTATCGAATCTTGAGCGACTCTCGATATACCAATGGTTGTTGATTCGATCGGGATATTTGGATGAAGGGACCGTACTGTACGCTAACCAAAATCTACTGGTTCTTGTAGGCACTATCAGTGATACCTAGGGAATCATGGGGCGATGTTGCTAGGCGCTTTACCATGATTCGTTGGGCAAGTCGGAAAGTGTTGTTCCGAGTCACAAGGAGTTGTGAGCCCACGGCTAGCTGTATCCCTGAACCATTGAGGGTCACACAGTGTAATGGAGTTTTAATCCCCGTTGAGATAGTTAAATTTAAAGAGTTAAATTTAATGAATAAAGAAGTTGGACTTCTTAAGAGTAAGGGAGTAGGATTTCCTAAAATGACATAGGGATGTACATTTTTGGAAACCACTGAATTCGGATTCAGGAAAATTTATTTTGACTTTAAAATGTGCAGAAATGGTTTCTGTGCACATTGGTGAAATCGGTTCATCAATCGGAGTCACGATGAATTTTATATTAATTTCTGAACGTGCGGGCTTTGCTTGTCGGGCCCTAACTTATGACTAATGGGCCCTAAGGTGTTAGTGGCCTGCATTATAAATAAGTTATTTCAGTACAGAAATTACACACGATAGCTCATAATTTTGAGAGAAAAAATCAAAACCCTAGCCCCCTCTCTCAAGCTTGGCCGTCGCCCCCCCTCCCTCTCTGACTGAGAAATTCCGGTCTGTGATTTTGAATTGCAGTCTGGAATAGCGAATCAAATTCGTGTATTCTCTTCGCAGAAAACTTCTGATAGATTTTCTAGTGCAATCTATCAGAGGGATTAAACCTCTGTTCGTGGACCTGATTGAAGGCGTTCATCGGTTCCAGGGAGAGACAACAAGAGCAGAATTGTTCTGTTGGTGTCCATTAATCTCGTTGCGAGATTTGAGGTAAAATTTATTTAATTGTTATTTAAATTTTACACACACGTAATTCAATCGATGAACGGTTGATACCCATACCATGGAAACGTTCCATGAAAAATTTTTAAACTTCCGCTGCACCGGGTATCAATCGTAATTGGTCTGGGAACTCGCCAGTTTTCCAACAGTTCGAAGGTCCACAATGCTCATTCTGTCCACATGCCAAACTATTCTAACCGAAAGCTCCGATCTCCACATTGGAAACTTCGATCTCATGCATGTGATTGCGTGTCCAAACACTGGATACAAGTCACTTAGTGCACATGGTTTAACCTTAAGAAGCTCCGATCTCCACTTTGGAAGATCCAAACTGACCATATGCTTCCGATCTATGCATCTCTAGTTCGGTGCTTCCGAACCCACTTCGGAAGTTCTGAACTCATCGGTGGTTTCTAAAGCCATACACTATATTTCTGATCCAATTAAACATCTGGGTAATTAGTATTATGATTCCTTAATCATATTTTATCATTTAATCTCATAAAACGGGGTGTGGGTTACTAAATCTTCAATTGTCGAGAGGCATAAGCTATCAAATGTCCATTCTATGTCTAAACACATACTAGCCCCTACCAAGAAACATCAGTGTAGATAAAATAACCTCTCGATCCAGATGGTAGAGCTAGCACAGGTGCAGTAGTAAAACGTCTATGAATCTCGGGAAAAGATTCCTTGAAATCAGAGGACCAATCTAAAGGACCATTCTTCTAGGTAAACTGTGTCAAATGCCTAGCTAACTGGGTGAAATTATCGATGAACCGATAGTAATATCAAACTAGACCCAAAAAACTATGGAACTCAGGCACCTTCGTCGGACATGCCCAGTTTAGCACTGCCTCAACCTTACTCGGATCCAAATATGTTTCTTCTCTAAAAATGACATGACCGAGAAACACGACTCGATCAATCCAAAACTCGCAGTTACTCGGTTTAGCATACAACTGTTTCTCACATAACGTCTGCAATACAATCCTCAAGTGTTGTGCATGATCATCCATATCATATGAATAGACAAGAATATCATCGATGAAAAAGATGACAAATTTATCCAAAAAATCTCAAAACACGCGGTTCATCAGATCCATAAATATTGCAGGTTCATTCGTCAGACTGAATGACATTACCAGGAATTCATAATGACCATGTCTGGTATGAAAAGCATTCTTAGAGATATTTGAGTCTCGGACACACATTTGGTGGTACCCTAATCTCATATCAACCTTGTTGTACATAGAAGTACTATGGAGTTGATCAAACAAGTCATCAATACGAGACAATGGATACTTGTTCTTGATGGTGATGCGATTCAACTGCCTGTAATCAATACATAACCGCATCGATCCATCATTCTTTTTAACGAACAGGTGCTCCCCATGGAGAAACACTCAGAAGAATATATCCCTTTTACAGCAGATCCTGAAACTGCTGCTTCAATTCCCGCATCTCTGATGGAGCCAGACGATACGTTTCTTGGGATATTGTTGTTGTTCTTGGCAATAGATCAATGCCAAACTGAACCTCATGTACTGGAGGAAATCCAGGAATCTCGTCGGAAAAAACATCAGGAAACTCACTGAATACTGGTATATGCTCAATACCACGACTACTCGTGGATGTATCAATAGCATAGATGAGGTATCCTTCTCCGCCCGACCCTAAAGCACGATAGACCTTCAGAGCTAACACAAGTGGCATCGGAGGTCTCTCTCCCTCACCATAAAAGAACCAAATGTCACCCTCATCTGGATGAAACTATACTAGCCTTTGGTGACAATCCACCATAGCATGATACAAATTCAGCATATATATTCCCAATATACAGTCAAAATCTAACATTGCTAATATCATCATATTCGCAGTCAAGAAATGATCCTAAAATTCTGGAAGGCGTCGCATCACTAGACGCTTAGTGATCCATAGGAGTAGATACAGTTTAGTCAAGGTTTAGAGATGCATATGGAAATCTATGTCTCTTGAAAAAGCGACTAGATATGAATTAATGTAATGCACAAGTATCAACCAAACAAGAGCAGGTATGTCACATAACAAAAAGGTACCTGCTATCATGCGGTCACACTCAGCATTATCCTGGTCCAGGTTGAGAGCATACAGATGCCCTTGTGCTTGGATTCTCAAGGTATAAGTACCTTGCAGTGATGGTTACTGACATGGTTGGACAAAAGCCTGGGATCCACTAGCAGCTCCAAAATTAGTGCCTCCTGTCCTAGTAGGACAATCCTTCCGTAAATTACCTTTCTCGCCGCAGATGAAACAAGCACCAAATGCCCTCCGACATTCCTCAATCGGATGCTTCCAGTCGCATTGATCACAATTCCCCCTCCTTCTTCTTTCTACCAAATCAGAATACTCCTCGAGAACCAAAAGAAGTAGAAGTATAGGTAGAACCCTGTGCCTTAAAATATTGAGCAAGGGGCCCAAGTGATTCACTGGGTTGAGAAAATAGAAGTTCCTTGGCATGGTTAAAACTAATATCTGCATGACAGAAGCGATTCACCAGAGTCTCATAAGAATTCGGATCATCATAGGCTGTGACCCAATCAAAGATCTCATAGTTTAAGCACTACAAGAAGTGATCATATTTGACCTTGGAACTGGCATTGAAGTGGGGGTAGTAAGTCGATGAACTTCTGTTGGTATTCATCAAATGTCACAAGGCCTTGTTTCAAGTTTAGAAACTCTATGAAGTTCTCCTGTCGGAGAGCTGGAAGAAAATATAACTTCATAAATGTCTTATGGAAATCCTCCAATAATGTCTGGCCTTTCTCCAGAAGCAACTGGGTAGATTTGGATTTCCACATTTTTCTATCATGTACCTCAAGTAGAAACTTCATGGCCTCCATATTTTGCTCCTCATAGCAGAAAAGGCCGAAAGCTACTCTTAATACGCTCCAACCAATCTTCAGCAGCCTCATGTGTCCCGCCTCCCACCAACGACTTTGGTGTGATCCACAAGAACTTATGCATAGCGAATCGACGTCTACCCTCATGATGGTGATGGTGCTTATGAAGATGTCCTGGGATACCCTCAGCTCCCAAATGGCCTATATCACTGTGACCCTCGTCACCTTGTCAAAAAATATCTCTGAAATGATTAACGTACATTAATCCCAAAAAGTCATACTAAGTCCCCAAAATACTATTCATGCTCTGATACAATAAATATAGTGACATAACTCGGATCACCTACTAACTAGAAATCTTAAGTATGCAATTAGCTTAATACCAAAAATGACTAAAATAACAGAGTTTATTTCGGAAACTTAAAAACCTAGTACAAGATGAACCGAAAGAATTCAATCGGTCCTAAAAACCCAATGTATTCATACATCCATATTTACAAAAATAACTGTAGACAGATAAACTTTCCAGCAGCCACTGATCCTACAGTTAACCCTGCATCGATCCTCCTGCCCCATCCAACCTGAGACCTGCTAAGTGGAATGGGGTGTCCAAGGAAACATCAAGGACGTGAGCGAAAATTTCTCAGTACGAAGGCATGAGTATACAAAACTAATATGATGCATGCAATATGAGATGACTGGGTGATTGGTCAACTACCAAGTCCTACTCAGACTATGCGTCAATGAGTATGTAGAACCATCTGGGAATTTGACCGTGGGGTAGCTCACACACTCGTTTAGATCACTATAGCACCAGTCTCTGCGATTGAGGAACTCCATGTGCCTGGCAATATAACAGGTGTAGGGCTGAGAGACGGTATGAGAAAGGTTATCTCGAAATATATACGGCTCAACATGTATGTGCACATGCAGTATGTATATAAATCAGCAAAACATGTATCATGGAACATAAATGCAACATATAAGCATGCATACTCGGTTAACAATCTCAGTCAGTACTTACGTACCTCTACCTGATAGATCAAGTACAATCAGGGTCTAGGTTCCAAGCCTGTAGTCAATTAGTTATCATATCACTAATCATGGTCTAAAGGTCTTAACTAAGCTAACATATATTCCTATTTTCTAATAGGATTCTTTGACCATACTTTCGTCCGTCGTTAGTCCACTGATTTTGATAGATCTGGATTCAATTCACAACATTACTTCTATTCTAGAAGCACCTCACTAATGTCGGGCCTTCAATATAGACTGAATCAAGAGGGGAATTAGAGAAATGTGCCTCTGAAATGAAGCTGTGGACCTCTATTTATAAATTGAGTTTGGATTCTTTGAAATATGCATGCCTGATCGAAAAAATACTACCACTGAAAATCAACTTAAGTATATCTATCAATTAAGCTCGAATGAATCGCAAGTGCATGATTCAAGTAATAATATAGTGTACAGAGTACGAGTATCATCCCACAGAGATTTATTTTTGACAAAATTACTCAAGTATTATTCTTTAGTTAATTTAGATGAGATGGAGAATAAATTAGTGAATGAGAAAAATAGGACAAAGCAAAATAAAAATAAAGAAATTAAGTTTAGAAAATAAATTAACAATTTTTACGATCTCGGTTCACCTACCCCTTAATCTTCTCTAATGATTGAATTTCAATTCTCAAGCCATGCTTTTGACGGAATTCCCTAATCTATCAATATACTCTACCAAGCTATATTAATCTAATTAACAAAGTTCAATAACCAAGTGTCCTTCTGTTATTTAGCAATTGCAATCGCATTAACGAATTGTGGAATCCTCTAACTTTTGACCTATTGGACTATGACTATCAACATGTACCCAACCTCATATGTCTATACAAGTTGTAGATCCATGGATTATATTATTCTATCATGTTATAAAATCTCCTCTCGGTATCAATTATAACATATAAAATCACTTCGAAGTTGATCATGCTCCAAATTTGCAATAAACTCAATAATAAAATCAAGAAAGCTTTAAAAATCAAATTCAATCTTTGAAAAAAAATCAAAACATAGTTTTGGGGGTAGAATCCCCTAAATCACAAAAAATATAAAAGAGAAAAGATAAAATTAGTGTTTGTGGTTCTTGATTCTTCTTGAGTTCTTCACGTCATCCCTCTTTCTCTCCTTGGATGGACGCCTCTTTTGCTGCGTTTTTCTGATGATGTTCCAGTCCTAAAAACGTAAGTTTTTCATCTATTTACAGTGCCCAAGAGTCCTTTCCTTTAGAAACACCAAAGAATATTATGTTCCCTTTTACGCGAGCGAGCTAGGGCGCAAGATTTTGCGCTAGGGCGCGTTGGTTTTCTGCCAAAAATTCATTTTTTTTATTCGCGGGCGCGCTTGTGCGCAAGATTTGGCCGCTCGAGCGTGCATATTCTCTGTCCCAACTTTTTTTCTTTCATAGGTGTTGCGTGTTTTTCGCTCGCAAGCGTACATTGTCAAGTTATAATATAAAAATTAAGTTCAATTCGATCCCACAAAGAATGAATAAAATGATATTATATTAAATATTTGCAACTAATCAAATCTTAATCTTATGTAGATCTACGAATAAGAGTTTGAATTTAATAAAAATGAAATATGCAATAATTAAAATTAGATATCGACAAGTTCGCACGAGGAAAATTCAATATGAGATGAATTCTAGAGGTTCGTCTTCACTTGACCATCCACCAGTTTAATTCATAAAGAAATCTATATCATAAATTCTTCTAGTTTACAAACCAAGAATTCAATTATTGTCTACTCCCTTTCTCAATTGATAAGTAGAAATTTGTATCTAATATCAAACTCAATATTCATATATCAAAGTTTAGATATCAGATTTGGTAAACAGCACAATAATTCTTACAATGGTTTCAATGGAGTTATAGGCCTCTCGAACTATATAAACACCAACGATGTATTTTCCTACGGTCCTATTCAAAATTTTCTCTCTCGAGTGCTAGATTTAAAATAAATATAACAATTCAACTAGTGATCATTTAATTGAACGCAATCAATTCAGGAATATACAAATAAACCGAATGAAGAATTCTAAGATATCAATCAAAATATCAAAAACACAGTCTCAAGTCAAGCTACGTCGTCCCTCTAGACAAAGAAATTATTTCATAACGAAAATAAAAATCAAACAAAGCATGTTTTTTATCATCATTCAAAAATTTAGGAGAAAGAATGAAATAGAAACGAAGTTAGATGATGCTTCTACATCTTCGGAAGTCGTTTCGTACGTATTCGTGCCAAGAATTCTTCTTCTCCCCTCTCTTTGGTCTTTAGCCGTCTCTAGCCTTCAAAAAATAATGAAAACCCTCTCTTCCTCGCAAATAAGCCGAGCAACCCTTTTAAAATCCGAGAAATAAAAATTTCCAAAAATACGGCACGCAGGGCGCGGGGGCGATGTATTTTTTTATCTAGGGCACGGGTGCGCTATCCTCGGGCACAGGGGCGCTGATCGCCAATAACGTTCTCGAAAATAAGAGCTAAAAGGCGTGGGTGCGCCGTTTTCCGGGCGCGGGGGCGCTCTGCATTGATCCTGCTTGTGCGGAATTCTTCAAAAAATCATATCTTAAGTTATAGCCGTCGGATCGAGCTGAAATTTTGACAACAGCTTTAATCATCCTAAACTTAATTTTTAAAAATGTAGATCGGATTTGTATGTTTCTAGCAGCTATATTAATTTTGTAAACTTGCAGCTCCGTAATTACTTTTTCCGTCTCTTCTCGGTATTTTTTCTCCAATCTTTGCATCTCACAAAAACAACAAATACGCATAAAATCTACTTGATACATCACAATAGCCAAGTAAAATCATATGCAAATTAATTGCAAAAAATGCACTTATCAATAGGCGCGCTCGAGCAAAACTTTTGGCGCTCGAGCGCGGCTGCTTCATGTTCAGCGCGCAGAATTATTGAAAAAATAATAAATTGAGTTCTAGCTATTGGATTGAGCTAAAATTTTGACAGAAGCTTTAAAACATCTTATACTACAATAGGAACGGTGAAGATCAGATTTTGTTTATTTTAGAGTCAACAATAATTTCTGAACCATTACTGCTTTACGATTTCTTCTTGCGTCAATTCTCGGAGCTTAGACTCTTCCTTTGCTCGCTATCCTGCCTAGTGTTCTTCCATGCATTGCATTTCCCAGTCCAGCCAGCAGTCTCTTTTCTTTTCCTTTTAATCTTAAGGAAAAAAGCAAAAGAGGTTGATGAGTCGGATGGAAGGGAAGCGCATATCGGAAATGAATCGGGAAACTATTGCCAGGAGAGACCGGAGTTACTCCCATCCTCCATCACGTACAATCCTGGAGTGTTACGCCTACAACCAACCAAAAATTATGAGGAGTGATCTGAATGAAACAAATATTCAATAACTACATATAAATGATTTTAACAACAAAAAATCATGAAAAACAAATGCAAAACAAAGCAATAAAACACATAGAAACGACATCTATCAACCTCCCCATACTAACATTTTGCTCGCCCTCGAGAAAAATAGGTGACAAAAAGAAAACAACTAAAACACAGAATGATAAAATACAAGAATGCGGATGATCTCATGGCTAGTTTTTTAGCCTCAAAGAATTTAGACACATTTACCGATTAATGAAATAAAATACCTTTTAGCCTTTCACAATACACCTTTTTTAATGCACGTGAACATGTGTGTGTGGAGTTGTTCCAATGTCATGTACCTCGATTAGACTCCATTTAATTTAATGAAAAGCGACCCAATTGACACATTGATGCAAATTTCTCTCTCATGTACCTGTTTCTCCTAGTTACATCTAGTATTACACATCCCTTGGACTTTTCAAGAATGATCTAATGGATAAATATGTATCAATGTTGGAAGTTGGAAATTGATCATGGTTATGAATGATCCATAAATTGTTTCTGTGTACCGCCGAATTTTACACCCAACTTACTTCAAATCCATACATTCACCCCAATTTTTAACCTTGGAATTGGTAAGGTTGGGATTTCAATCCCCATCTCCAAGGTCTCCCATCACCTTACATCTCCTTCTTTCACTTTATTTTCATTGTTGTATTTATTTTTGCAAGAAATCTCTTTTCAATTGTGCATATATGGATCAATCCTTTTTTTTTAGCTCGAAGGGTTGAAGAATTTTGTGGATTTATGAGAGCATTTCAACTTCGAATTTCGGTGGGGGTAACTCAAGTACAATGTAAACAAAAAAATTATGTCGAGATCATGAGTGTGCTACTAGAGTGTAATAAGAAATCACAGGATTAGATTCTGAGTTCGCTAAACTCCTAGTGTCGTGCAATGGTCAAGCAATCAAAACTTCATCTCTCTCGGTACACTTCAATAGTTGAACTATTGTGCATAAAGATATTCACAGTGCAATCCAATGTTTTCAAATTCAATTCAAGGGTAAAAAAAATAAAATATTCTCTATTATGTGTAATTTTTCATCTTCATCATAGGAACCATGTTCTCATCCAAATTCAGTATGCAAAGGACTCGACACGAACTTATGCATGCAGAAGAGAATAAAAAAACACAAAATTCCAAAAATTACTCCCCCTCTCCATACTAAAACCTTGCATTGTTCCCAGTGCAAAACAAAAAACGACTAACTCCTAAATGAGAGAGAAAAACATGCATGCATAACGAAAACAAAATGCAAACATAAAACATTGAAATCATTGAAACGAAAAACTCCCATGATCAATCATTGTCCTCACCGTGGTGGTGTATCTCCATCTTCTGCAGCTGCACCAAATTTCTTATGCCATAAATATTCCCATATATTCACCTTGAAAATCCAAAAACTTAGGGATTAAACATGATCAACTCAATTCAAAATAAAAACTAGATAAAATCTAAAATTAAATAAGCAAAATAAAATGAAGTAAAAGGCTTGGGTTGCCTCCCAAGTAGCGCTTGATTTTCAGTCTTCAGCTTGACCCTCAGAAGCATTCATCAAAGAGCGATTGACGCCCAAAGTAAGTGTCATATGAAACCACAAATGGGTCTTTGTTCCATATGCCCTCAAGCTTGGCTAGATGTATACAGTTTAAGCTCTTCACCTCAACAACACTCCATATGAAATGATAAACATGGGAAGAGAATATCTTTGTTGGCTCTCGAAAAACAAAATTTTGTGAAACTAGTGTTGATGGAAGGGTAGGATCTTGGGGATGTGTATTACGTGTTTTTCGCTCGCAAGCGCACGATGTCAAGTTATAATATAGGAATTAAGTCCAAGTCGATCTCACGGAGAATGAATAAATGATATTATATCAAATATTTGCAACTAATAAAATCCTAATCCTGTGTAGAGCTACGAAAATGGTTTGATTTTTATAAAACTAAAATTTGCAAGAAACAAAACTAAATAACCATGAGTTCACGAGAGAAAAATTCAATAAGCGAAGAATGTTAGAGGTTCGACTTCACTTGACTGTTCACCACAATTTATTTCTAATGATTGTTCAATTATCAATTCTTCTAGTTTATTAGCCAAGAATCTCTATTATTTTCTACTACCTCTCTCGAGTGTCAAGCAGAAATTCGTATTCAATAACAAACTCAATATCTCTATCAAAGTTGAATTATTAAATCCGGTAAATAGCACAAGAATTCTTCTAATGACTTCTATGGAGTTATGCCTCTCGAACAATATAAACACCAAAGATGTATTTTCCTATGTCGTATTCAAAATCTCCTCTCTCGAGTGATAGATTCTAAATAAAATATCATTCAATCTATGGTCATTAAATTGAAAGTATTAAAATCAGGAAAACACAAATAAACTGTGCGAAGAATTAAAATATATAAATCAAAATATCTCAATCATGGTTTCCAGTCAAGATCCGTCTACCTCTAGACTAAGAAATTAGTTCATAACAAATTCAAAGATCAAACAAAACTTGTTCTTCAAATAATCCATCAAACTAGAAAAATAGAGTTTAAAGGAAAACTAGAACGAAGTAAAATTAAGCTTTTCCGTCGCTGGTTGCCGCCGTCTTCTGTCTTCGTATCAAATTCTCGAGCTCTTGTGCACTTCAAAACTCTCAATAGCCGTCCCTATGCTCTGAAAACTCTCTAAACCCTCGTATCCTCCAGAATAAGTCATAAAATCCCTTTTAAAACTCGATTAAAGACTTTCCATATTTTTGGAGACTGCGCAGCGCTGGAGCGCTAATAATTCGGCGCTGGGGCACTCAAGTTTCGTATTTTATTTTTCAATGACGGACGTCTAGCGCGGGAGCGCTCGAAATACGGCGCTGGGGTGCTGTGGTCATGAATTTACGGGCGCTGGAGCGCTGGAAAACTAGAGCTGGGGCGCTACTTGTTCTTCCATTTCACCATCTGCGCAGCATTTTTGTAAAAATCATAACTTAAGTACTAGCCGTCGGATCGAGCTGAAATTTTGACAGTAACTTTAAAACATCCTAAACTTCAATGTGAACGGTAGAGATCGGATTTAGATGTTTATAAAATTCTTAGTAAGTTTCTGAATTTTGTTGTCCCGTAATTTGGCTTTCCGCTTCTTCTTGCTACTTTTCTTCAAATCCTTGCAACTCACAAAAACAACAACAAATACGCATAATATTCACTCGATACATCACAAAATCCAAGTCAAATCATATATAAATTAAGTGCATAAAATGCACTTATTAAATCCCCTCAAACTTAGACTTTTGCTAGTCCCGAGCAAAATAATAATGAGCAATATAGCCGACCTCCGAATTTATACATTCCAAGATTCAATACACATGTCGGCTAATTTTTTCAAGAGTTCTCGTGTGTGTGATTTTCCAATCTCATCTACCCACCTAAATTTCGGTAAAATCATGCAATCCGTAAGCTTCATAAAATCATTAACTCCGCCCTCAAGTTTCAAAATACTCTCAACCAAGTTCAACTTTTACTCACACAGATTAACAGGATTTTTTTCGGTTAACATTAGGCTCAAGTATAATCAGCTGGAGATAAGCATCCATATATATATATCAATGTAAACAAGGACTCATGATGCAAAGCAAAGGGAATTGAATATTTTCAATTTGTGCAGGATTATGAGTAGCTAAAAAAAATTTTATTTGCATTGCCAGATATTAGTCTTGGCTTTCTTCTACTCCATACATCTCCATCTTTATGCCTTGTATTTGGACTAGAATTTCAATTCATTTTTTTTTCAAGGCCTCCCCTCACCTTACTTTCTCCGCCATTACTTTTCTTTGAACTTTTTAGCTACTCAATTTGTTTTGGATTTTTCATGAATATAGAATGGCTAAAAAAAACTCAATAGATTCGAAAAAAAAAACGTCTAAATCACTTCTGTGATCTTAAAAATCTACCTCAGTTTCAAATAAAAATCACAAGAGTTAAGAATCAAATCCTCTAATCCACGTCACAAATCCACATAATTTTTTTATAATTGCTAGGAGTATCGAAAATCATGACATTCGTGCATAAATGTGAGAACTCAAGATTAAATATAGCTAACATAAACTTTTTCAGCACACAAAATTTATTTTCATCATAGGCCAACACAATTACAACATCATGTCTTCAACTCCAACTAACTCATAAAAAAATTCAAATTTTCACAATTTTTAAACAACCCCCCAAACTTAAATTGTGCATTGTCCTCAATGTACAGTATTAATAAAAAAACAAGGGACATATACCTTAGGCACCAAGCGTCATTACTCAGCACCATCTTAATCACTCAAAACTCTTCATCAGGGGTGGCTCCTAAACTCTTTCAGCTCCATACTTTTTAACCTACACAATTCAAAATCATTATTAATGTCTAGTTTCCTCATGATAAAAATAAAAACAAAAACAACTAAAAGAAAAAAAAACGCAAAAAACAACTAGCTTGGGTTGCCTCCCAAGAAGCGCTTAGTTTATAGTCCATAGCCCGACTTTATTCCAATTCTAGCCCGGTTCCGTTTTGTTGAGGGACTTTTCCTTTTCTTTCACCCTCCAAACATATTCAACTATCTTCTTGATCTTTGCTTTCTTTCTCTTCTTCTTCTTTGCTACCTTCGGATCATTCTCTCTTGGCAATTCTACAGCACTAACAACTTTGCAGCAACATTCCATCTTCTTTGATTGTTCAATCATGAACACTTTTTCCATGGATGAATTTTTAACCTCCTTATAAACATTAAAGATCACCTTCTCACCATCAACTCCCATCGTCAACTCACCTTTCTTCACATCAATCTTGGCTTCAGCAGTAGCCAAGAACGGTCTCCCCAAAATCAATAGCATATTTGCATCCTCCTCCATATCTAGCACAACAAAATCCGCAAGAAAAATAAATTTATCTATTTTTACCAAAATATCTTCAATGATTCCAAGCGGATACGTGATAGATCTATCAGCTAGCTGCAATGCGATCATTGTGGCTTTCACCTCGCCAAGTCCTAAGCTCCTGAAAATAGACAAAGGCATCAGATTAATGCTAGCGCCTAGATCGCAAAGTGCATTATTAAAATAAGAAGAACCAATAGTACAAGGAATAGTAAAACTCCCTGGATCTTTCAGCTTTTGTGGCATCTTCTTTTGGAGCACATCACTACATTCTTCAGTTAAGCTCACCACCTCATTCTCTTACAGCCTCTTTTTCTTGGACATCACCTCTTTAATAAACTTCGCATAATTCGGCATTTGTGCCAAAGCATCAGCAAAAGGGATGTTGATATGTATCTTCTTGAAAATCTCCAAGAATTTTGAGAACTGCTCGTCCACTGCCTTCTTCTTGAACCTTTGGGGGTATGGAAGAGGAGGTTTGTACATCGTTTTCTGCTCAGGTTCAGACTCTTTCTTCTCGACCTTCTTCTCATCAACTGCAACTTTTTCAGACGTCTTGCTCTCATATTTGCCCTCTTCATTATCCACCTTCTTCCCACTCCTCAACGTGATAGCATTACACTGCTCCTTGGGATTCACCTCAGTATTACTTAGGAATTGGCCTCTGTTATTATCTTTCAGTGCGTTCGCCAACTGCCCAATGCTAGTCTCCATGAATTGCAATACAGCACCCATGTTGGCCACATGCGTCTCTAAGCTGTCAAGGCGAGTCTCAGTCCTCGCCATCCTCTTGCTCGATTCCTGCACAAAAGCATTAACAACATCCTCCCAAGGAGGCTTACCCTCACCCTTATTTGTATTGTATCCCGAAGGAGGATTCAACACATTATTATTGTTAGCATAAGAAAAATTTTCATGATTACGCAGACTAGGGTGATATTGATTGGGTACAGGATTACCTTGATAGTTGTTGTAATTTCTGTTGTTCACATATTGAGCTTGCTCCACACTCTCAAATCCATCAGCAGAATTTACGGCAGTCGCCAGCGATGCTGTCTTAATAGAAACTTGATTGCTTTTGGTCAGTGCAGCCAACTGTGTAGAAATAGTAGCCATCTGAGCAGTCAAAGCAGTGAATGCATCAACCTCATGAATTCCAGTAGACTTCCTTATTACAGATCTCTCACTCGGCCACTGATAACTGTTAACAGTCATTTGCTCAAGCATCTCATAAGCTTGTTTAGGAAATTTAGAAAATATTGAACCTCCAGCTGCAGCATCCACAGAAATCCTCGTTGGGCCATTCAAACCATTGTAGAATAACTCAATCTGTTCCCAATCCGGAAAATTATGGTTTGGACACTTCCTAAGAAACTCCTTGTACCGCTCCCAAGCTTCATAAAGATGCTCAAAATCTTGTTGTTTGAAAGTAGTGATCTCAATTTTCAGCTGGGCAGACTTGGCAGGAGGAAAGTACTTAGCCAGAAATTTGGATGCCATGTCTTCCCATGTAGTGATACTCCCAAGAGGTAGTGACTGCAACCAACTACGAGCATTGTCCCTAAGAAAGAATGTGAACAATCATAGTCTGATGGTGTCCTCAGTAACACCATGAATCTTCACTGTGTCAGCAATCTCCAAAAAAGTACGCAGATGCAGATTTGGATCTTCAGTAGCTGCACCCCTGAACTGATTCTGCTGCACCATATTAATCAGAGCTGGCTTCAACTCAAAATTATTTGCCGTGATGTTCTATCCAGCTATCCTTGAATAATGAGTATTGATCACTGGTCGAAAGTGATCTCTGATCGGCACTGGAGCATTATTGACCGCTCTTTCCCTTTCTTCAGCCATTTGTTGCAACTCTTCTCTTCTAGCTTTTCTCAAAGCTTTAGCAGTTTTCTCGATTTCCGGATCAAAGAGCAGTAAGTCGTAACTTTGGCTTTTTTGCATAAACTGCATAGACAGGAAAGATTTAAAATTAGAACCAACAAAATAAAATAAAATGCTCTAAATCAAAATTAAGACCAATTAGCATAATTTAATATAAATCAAATAAAATTCATTCCCCGGCAACGGCGCCAAAAACTTATTGCGTGTTTTTCGCTCGCAAGCGCACGATGTCAAGTTATAATATAGGAATTAAGTCCAAGTCGATCCCACGGAGAATGAATAAATGATATTATATCAAATATTTGCAACTAATAAAATCCTAATCCTATGTAGAGCTACGAAAATGGTTTGATTTTTATAAAACTAAAATTTGCAAGAAACAAAACTAAATAACCACGAGTTCACGAGAGAAAAATTCAATAAGCGAAGAATGCTAGAGATTCGACTTGACTTGACTGTTCACCATAATTTATTTCTAATGATTGTTCAATTATCAATTATTCTAGTTTATTAGCCAAGAATCTCTATTATTTTCTACTACCTCTCTCGAGTGTCAAGCAGAAATTCTTATTCAATAAAAAACTCAATATCTCTATCAAAGTTCAATTATTAAATCCGGTAAATAGCACAAGAATTCTTCTAATGATTTCTATGGAGTTATATGCCTCTCGAACAATATAAACACCAAAGATGTATTTTCCTATGTCGTATTCAAAATCTCCTCTCTCGAGTGATAGATTCTAAATAAAATATCATTCAATCTATGGCCAGTAAATTGAAAGTATTAAAATCAGGAAAACACAAATAAACTGTGCGAAGAATTCAAATATATAAATCAAAATATCTCAATCATGGTTTCCAGTCAAGATCCATCTACCTCTAGACTAAGAAATTAGTTCATAACAAATTCAAAGATCAAACAAAACTTGTTCTTCAAATAATCCATCAAACTAGAAAAATAGAGTTTAAAGGAAAACTAGAACGAAGTAAAATTAAGCTTTTCCGTCGCCGGTTGCCGCCGTCTTCTGTCTTCGTATCAAATTCTCGCGCTCTTGTACACTTCAAAACTCTCAATAGTCGTCCCTATGCTCTGAAAACTCTCCAAACCCTCGTATCCTCCAGAATAAGTCATAAAATCCCTTTTAAAACTCGATTAAAGACTTTTCATATTTTTGGAGACTGCGCAGCGCTGGAGCGCTAATAATTCGACGTTGGGGCGCTCAAGTTTCGTATTTTATTTTTCAATGACGGACGTCTAGTGCTGGAGCGCTCAAAATACGGCGCTGAGGCACTGTGGTCATGAATTTACGGGCGCTGGAGCGCTGGAAAACTAGAGCTGGGGCGCTACTTGTTCTTCCATTTCACCATCTGCGCAGCATTTTTGTAAAAATCATAATTTAAGTTCTAGCCTTCGGATCGAGCTAAAATTTTGAAAATAACTTTAAAGCACCCTAAAATTTAATTTGAACGGTAGAGATCGGATTTAAATGTCTGTAACATTCCCAGTAATTTTCTGAAGTTTGCTAACCTGTAATTCGGCTTTCCGCTTCTTCTTGCTACTTTTCTTCAAATCCTTGCAACTCACAAAAACAACAACAAATACGCATAATATTCACTCTATACATCACAAAATCCAAGTCAAATCATATATAAATTAAGTGCATAAAATGCACTTATCAATGTGTGTGTGATAATACTATCGATGAGCTCAAATCGATAGCCTCTTGAACTTCGTTATCCTCCAACTTGATTGGAAACATATTTCTATCATACACTATTTCTTCTAGAACATCTTCCGACTAAGGTTCAATGAGAAGAGAAGACTCAAACACTTTTAAATCTTCAGCATAATCTGATTCGAACTCCCAATCCTGGTTCTCTAAGTCATCATCATCGAACCAAATTTGATGGATCACTTCATGAGTATCTAAAATTGATTAGATCTTCTATAGCCTTCTCAGTCAATGCCACGTACTTGTATACCATATCCTCTAGTGAATGTAAGATCAATTGAGAACAACTTACCTCCTCCTTTTGAAGATCGAATGGTTGGTCTGTAAAGTCTGAGTAAAGAGTTTCTTGTGGGTATTGGTGGCTCCAAATCTATGGTGAGAGATCCCAATACCGATGGTAGTCAAATTCTTCCATATCATCCAATGGGTGTATCATACCATCATCATCTCGGTAAAATAGTGGACTACCGGTTGTGAAAGCTCCATCAATTACCCATCTTCTTGTCAGTGCATCCAAAAAATTAAAAAAAAATTGAATGAGATAATAGTTAGAGAAATCATGATACCGGAAGATGTTTACTAAATTATTGAATCTCTCTCATGCTGCATAGAATGACTCTCCGTGTTGTTGGGTTAAACTCGTGAATAGTCGTTGATGAAACATCTCGAAGTATTACACCAGATAAATTTATGCAAAAATAAAATAGAAAACGAAGGAATTAATTACTATAAATAAAGAAAAATGGAAAATTAACTAAAGAAAAATAACAAAAAGTATAATTTTCCAATTTCAATCCCCAAAAATGGCGCCAAAAACTTGATCGAACAAATACTACCATTGAAAATCAACTTAAATATATCTAGCAATTAAGCTCGAATAAATCGCAAGTGCACGAGTCAAGTAATAATATAGTGTACAAAGTACGAGTATCGTTATACAGAGATTGATTTATGACAAAATTTCTCAAGTATTATTCTTTAGTTAATTAAAATGAGATGAAAAATAAATTAATGAATGAGAAAAATAGGATAAACAAAAATAAAAATAAAGAAATTAAGTTTAGAAAATAAATTAACAATTGTTAAGATCTCGGTTCACCTATCCCTTAATCTTATCTAATGATTGAATTTCAATTCTCAAGTCATGCTTTTGACGAAATTTTCTAATCTATCAATATACTCTACCGAGCTATATTAATCTAATTAACAAAGTGCAATAACCAAGTGTCCTTCTGTTATTTAGCAATTGCAATCGCATTAACGAATTGTGAAATCCTATAACTTTCGACATATTGGACTATGGCTATCAATATGTACTCAAACTCATATGTCTATGCACGTTGTAGATCCATGGATTATATTACTCTATCATGTTATAAAATTTTCTCTCAGTATCAATTATAACATATATAACACTTCGAAGTTGATCATGCTCCAAATTTGAAATAAACTTGATAATAAAATCAAGAAAGCTTTAAAAATCAAATTAAATCTTCGAAAAAAAAAATCAAAACATAGTTTTGGGGGTAGGATCCCCTAAATACCAACAGATATAAAAGATAAAATAAAAAAAATTGTGTTTGTGGTTCTTGATTATTCTTGAGTTCTTCACGTCGTCTCTCTTTCTCTCCTTGGATGGTTGCCTCCTTTGCTGCATTTTTCTGATGATGTTCCAACTCTCAAAACTTAAGTTTTTAATCTATTTATAGTTCCCAAGAGTCCTTTCCTTTCGAAACACACAAGAATATAATGTTCCCTTTTACGCGAGCGTGCTAGGGCGCAATATTTGGCGCTAGGGCGCACTGGTTTTCTTCCAAAACTTCATTTTTTTCTTCGCGGGCGCGCTCGAGCGCAAGATTTGGCCGCCCGAGTGTTCATCTTCTCTGTCCTGACTTTTTTTCTTTCATAGGCACGCTCGAGCGCAATTTTGGCGCTCGAGCATGGCTGCTTCATGTCCAGAATGCAGAATTCTTGAAAAATCATAACTTGAGTTATAATCGTTGGATTGAGTTAAAAATGTTACAAAAGCTTTAAAACATCTTATAATACAATCTGAATGGTGAAGAACGGATTTAGTTTACTCTAGAGTCAACAATAATTTATGGACCATTACTGATTTAAGATTCTTTCTTACGTCAATTCTCGGAGCTTAGACTCTTCCTTTGCTCCATTTTTTTCCTACATCCAACCAAAATCATGAGGAATGACCTGAATGAAACAAATATTCAATAATAAACATGAATGGACTTAACAACACAAAATCATGCAAACCAAATTCAAAAAAAATGCAAAAACAATGCAATAAAACACATAGAAACGACACTTATCAATTCCCGACATGTATCTGGGTGTCTGATTTCGGATGCTCTGAACTCACTTTCGGACCTTCTGAACTCTGCATGTAGTGGATAAGTCATCAGTGTTCGGACACCTCATGGACAACTGGCAAAATAAGCTCCGATCGGGACTTCGGACCTTATGATCTGCCATGTGGCCTACATCCGAACGTGAATCCATCGGATTACTTGTCTGGTATGGATTGGACGTTCAGAACTACAGTTTGGATCTTCCAAACTATCACTTTGTCTCCGACCTTGAACTGCACATCTAAACCTGTTCGGACCTTCTGAACTACCTTGCATCCAAACTTGCTAAGGCCATGGTTTGGTGCTTCCGAACTATACTTTGAATCTTCCAAACTCTCCGGTGGTTCCGAACCTTAAACTTTATATTTTAATTAATCCCTTGATTTGTTCAGATAGTGACTCTTAATCATGTTTAAAATTTAATTAAATTAAAACAAGGTACGGGTTACCGTTACTACATATAATCTGTTATTGTCCACCTTGTTCACTTGTTATCATATCCATCCGATTCTTGGGATTTCTCGGTTTCTTGATTGAGCGTAATATTTTCAAATTCTATTTGTGATGAATAAGGAGGTTGTGATATGGGGGACTAAAGAAGCTATTTTTGTCCAATGTTCTAAAAAGCGCTAGGCGGTAGGCGGGCGGCGACCCACCGCCTAGCGTCTAGCCCTAAGCGGTTTTTTTTTTTAACCTAAAAAATTAAAATCATGAAATATTTATGAGTTTTATTGTGAAAAATAATTTTTATGTCTTATGTTTTTTCAGTTTTTTGTATAAAATTCTTTTAAAATTTTAATAATATAGTAAAATATATGTACTAATATAGTCAATACTCAATAGTTGGGGAGGCAGCAAGAAGGTTGAACTTTGAAGACAAGTTCACGACGACTTTTATTTGTTTTCTTCCACTTTTTTTTTTGTTTTGTTTTGTTTCTTCTCTATTTTGATTGTGGGTTTGTGGTCCTTTTTCTTATTTTTAAATTTTCTTTATTATTTAAAAAATTTAAAAGTTTTTTTTTATTATATGGGTAAACTGCCTAGGCGGCCAGTTAATCGGGCGACGCCTCAGTCATTAATCGAGGCGGCAGGCCGCCTCCTGGCGCCTAGGCGGGGATATTTAGAACACTGTTTTTGTCCCTTTATTACATTCATTTACTTCAAAACTATCTCATCTCGATTCAAATGATTGAGTATCCGATGATTAAAGGGATAAACTCCATGAGACGAGGCTTGCATGAAATATTAGATACACTGGCTATATTCTAGGAGACATGTATAAAAGGAAGCTCGAGGGTTGTTATTCGAAAATTTTGGATAAATTTGGAAATTATGATAATATGTTTGTGCGTATTGAAAGATTTTGAAATTCTGTTGGTATAGATAGAACACAAGAATTTCATAATATTTGAATAATTGAATAAATCCATGAAAGACTCGCTGAAATTTTTACCCAATTCCAATTTTTTTTGGTATAAAGTGTTTTTTATGGTATAAATATGGAGTAAAAAGTTGAAATGAATGAAATTAGGTAATAAGGAATATTGTATTTATGAAAAAAATATTAATTACACTAATTGTGCAATGACTAAATTGACCTCATAATGTAGCATATTATTTGTTGGGTTAAGAGTGCATGGATGATAGTACTACTAGGATGAGTGACCACCTTGGAAGCTCTAGTGCGCCAAGTTGCTGACGTTGCGCTGTTTGATCTGGTTGGCTTGGTGAACTGTAAAAGAGGGACATCAAATCTTAACAGATAATAATGTCTCTGCGGGGGATATGGTCGACAGAAGGAAAAGAATAAGATTGATCTCGAAAAGATATGAGACCGCACTAACAGTAAGACACGCATCTCTATAGAATCATGGGCTCAACAACCAGACTCATCTGCTGTAACGCCCCAAAATTAGCCTATTCGAGATTGTAAGAGATTTGTATTGATAATCAGAGTTTATGAGATCCGAAGGTTGAATTTATATTTGATCAAGGACTGAATTATAATTTTTGAAGAATTCGGGGACCAAAGTGCAATATCTTTATTTTGACTTGGTCTTAAGTATTTAAAGGGGTGTTGAAGCATGTGATGGGAATTTATTCTCTTTCTATTTCCTTCCTTAGCCGATCCACCATTGAAGCGCCATCCCCAAGCTTACTTCTTCCGGTTTTGCTCGATCCGTCCGATAGAAATTCAATCCGAAGTTATATTCGCAATCACGGCTTCAAAGGCTTCGTTCTACCATAAGTATTTCTCCGATCAGTCAAACTTATAATTTTGGATGTTGTCAAAATTTTATTATTTTTGGATATATCGTTCTTGAGCTAGGATATATCGTATATTTGAAGTCGGATCGGAAAAAAAACGTCGTTTGGATTTGTTATGATTTTATAGGCTAAATTCGAAAATGGGGTTTAAGATGTTGTTGGATTTTGAATTGTTTTGATGGATTATTGGTGTTAGAAGTTGTATTGGATCGATATATTGTTGTCTGTTATTTTTTCGATTAGTCAAATTATAGTCGTTATGCCGCCGGTTTGAATTTTCATAATTTGGGGAGTTTGATTGAATTTCGGATTTTATTTGGGGTTGATTGGTTGTTATTGAGTTCTTTTTATCTTCGTACAGATTGGAATGAAGAAGATTGAGTTCAGAGTTCGCAGAATTGGAAGCGTCGAAGAATTGATCGAGAATTGGTAACGAGTTTACCTTAATCGTTGAATTACGATTGAATGGAATTTTGATTGAAAATTATTGTTCTTTTAGTTTGTCCAGGTTTCAACTACATCGAATCGTGGGAAAAGGTAATAGACGGCATCGAATCGAAAAAGGACGAATACTCGAGTTTAGACTGATTATAGAGTCCCTAAATCACATACATGCATGATTACCTGTTATGATTGATTAAATGCATTGAGTTTAATTACTTGAATATATTACGATTTCATTTGCATTCATACTGAGCCAGAATGATTGATTTAAAAGGGCCGAATTGCTCAAGTTTTAATTAGATGTTTTGGGGACCATAATCGAGTGGCATTGGTCGTCGAGTTACTCCATTAGCCCGAGGCTCCTTATAGTTGCTCCAGAGTCTAGAGGATTGAGATATGCATCATCCACCTCAATCGAGAGAGTCGGTGAGTTGTTGTGATATCTTGACCTCAGGATACCAAAGGAAGAAACTAGATTCTTTGATTATCCGAGTCGATAATCTTGTTTTAAAGACATGCATTGCATTTTATTGCATTTTGAATTGATTTGTTGATATACTACTTGAATTTTTTGTCTTGGTGTTACATATATTATGATTTGATATATTACGTGGATTATATGTTATGTCTCTTTTACTGAGACCTGAGAATTGTATTCTCACTGGATTTATCCGGCTGTTGTCTTGTCTTAGTATGTGTGTTTGGAAAGAGGTGGGACAGGTTCGAGTCAGTGGCAGCATGACTAGATCGAGTTGGGAAAGATAGAAGTGAGGACTTGGTTTAGAAGTAGAACTTTGTATTCGAACTCATTGTATCTTGTAATGTATTTTGAATTGTAGAACCTAGAGTCGTGGCATGTTCTACTTTCCAAATAGTTGATCAACTTAGAACTATCATTACCGGATTTATGCATGTTGAAATGAGTTGAATTGTTGTTGGGAGATTCCATGTTCTGCTTCCTGTGTTTTATTATTTTTAGAAATTTTTCAGGGCACGGACCCCGTGCCTACGTCCATGTAGGGTTCCGTATACCTTCGCATTGTGTAAATGTTGGAATTTGTTCATGCACAGACCCCGGACATGCATCCATGCATGGGTCCGTGTGAACAAGGCTCGAGGCAGTAACTTTGTGATTTTGAAATGTTGGGCACGGACCCAAGCACGGAGGGTGCACGGGGTCCCTGCAGAAGGCAGAGAAATGAGGTTTTAGTGTATTTTGATACACGGACCTAAGTACGGAGGGGTGCACGGGGTCCGTGTACTTTGTAGTCTCCAAGTAGTGGCTCCAATTTATTGCACAAACCCGTGCACGGAGGTGTGCACGGGGTCCGGACATTCCTTTTTTTAAAAAAAAATTATTTACCTTTTTGGTTCGGACTCTTTGTTGATATTGAATGAGTTATTTATAATTAGATGATTAGAACTGAGGTCCTCACATTAAGTGGTATCAGAGCCGATAAGATCTTGGATTGAATTAAAAGTGAGTGGGGTAGATCGAGTCCGCTTGAATTAAATTCTCGCATGTGATTGAATTCTTTATTCGACTATTTGAATTCCATGCGAGCATTGATATATTAGAAATGCGTATTTGAATATTCCTGAGATAGAATGAAATTTTTGAATAGAAATTATGGACACGAAATTACTGAAATTGAGATAATTGTGTCCTAATTCTCTTGAATATGAGACATGTTTCCTCGATGAATATTGAACAGGAAACAACCAGCAGCGAACCCCGATTGAATAGAATTGTACTGTGACTGAAAAATGGATGTTACGACGCCGATGGAAGCCTTGTTGATGATATTTCAGACTTTTCAACCACCGACTCTGAGGAGTACCGAGAATGCTGTGGAGTGTGAGAATTGGTTAGAAGAAATCGAGCAGTTTTTTGATTCTCTTGAATACACCGATGATCGTCGAATTCGGTTAGTTGTATACCAACATCAGGGGATTGCCAGAGGTTGGTGGATTTCAAGGAAGAGAGTCTTAGAGAATACAGGTTCGGTGATTTCATGGAATCTGTTTAAAAATAAATTTCTTCGGCAAATCCCGTTCCTAAAGTCAACCGGATATAGAGGAAGTACCACTAGGGATCATTTGCAATCGAGAGGAAAACAATTGAAGAAGTCTGGGAGCAGATCTTATAGCTCCAGCGGATCAAAACAATTTGGTTTAGGACAGAGTTATGGATCTTCCGGTATATTTGCAACAATTGTGGAGGTCGACACCTCAGTGAGCATTTTCTTGGAATTTATGGAAGCTGCAATATCTGCCATCAGACATGGCACTATGCTAGGATATGTCCTCAGCGTAATACCGTTGGATCTCGGACTGGGAGTTCTTTTAGACCGATAGTTCAACAGGAGCGGCAAGCTTCTGTGGTTCACTCTTTTCAACCGCCGCAGCATAATCGACTAGGAGGTTTTCCGAGTGTGAATCAACCTCCGATACAACAGACATTGGTCTTTTCTCTTAACGAGGATCCACAGACTCAGGCTGCACCCGATGATGACATAGCAGGTAACGTTTGATTTTGGTTTTTTTGCTCTTTTAACTGATAGATACTGGTGAGTTCCTTACTTTCTTATTTAGGAATTTATTATGATCCATCTTGGCATTAAGTTTTTTATTATTGTAGTTGCTATTCTTCGCCTTGAATGTAAGGATTGTATTCTGTGAGGTTAGTCCAAAATAATTGAAGGGAATAAGATTGAACTGGACAGTATTATACTTAGGTTATCAGATTGATTGTATTCTATGTTTAGCTGCTTTAAATAAGTACAGGGCAACGATGAAATGTTTCAGAAATTTGTCAAATTTAGATCCGAGTCGATAGACGAGTGGAGATCCTCCGGTAAGAATTCTCGATTCAAGGATTATTTGATATTTGTTCTGTAGAATGACCGTTTGTTACAGAAATGTGCGGAATAATTCTCGATATTGCAGTTGATGTCCTGAAATTAAGCCCGAATTGGTTGATTTAACCAAGGTTATAGAATTGCTGACGCCGACTCGGGTGAGATTTCGATTTGCCTCAGATTCGTGAGGATAGAATTCAGCATCGACTTAAGAATTGGCGTCATCAGCTGAGAGTTCGAGAGAATGATGTTACTAAGATCGGACTTGGAACGAGATTTTTCGTGCCAAACAGTTGTATGTTATTCTATCAAAGTGCGAATTTTGATAGGATCGAGTTGTCTTTCTCGATCATATTTATCTCTGGAGATGAAATTTCTGTTGATCACCGCAAGATTGAAGCTGTGATAATTTGGTCGAGACTAATATCTGTGAATGAGATTCGAAAATTGATGGATCTAGCGGGATTCTATAGCATATTTATCGAAGGATTCTCTTCTTTTCCGAATCCGATTACTCAACTAGATTCGAAGAATGCACTTTTGTCTGGACCGAATCTTATAAGATCAGTTCTTATTAACATGAAGAAGAAATTGACCAGCACTCTGGTATTCTATATTCCTTCAGATATTGATGATCTTTCAGTACATTGCAATTCTTCTTATCGAGATTTGGGATATATTCTTATTCAGAGGAAGCACATGATAGCTTAGGCATCGAGACTGCTGAAGCCGTACGAGACTCGATATCCGATTCATGATCTTGAATTGACAACAATCTTATTGCTTGGAATATCTGGCATCAATTTATTTACGAGGAGATTTTCGAAATCTTTTCTGATCTTAGAAATTGAAGTATTGGTTTTCGCAGTCCGAACTGAATATGAGACGAAGGAGAGAGTTAGATTTGCTGAAGGATTTTGACTGTGAAAGTTGATTCTATCTTGGAAATTGAATGCAGCAGTTGATGCTCTGAGCCAAAATATTTGTTCTCTATATCTACTATCAATATTTCTCTTTTGATTGATGATTATTGTTCGTTCTGATTTAGAATTGGGAGCAGACAGGTAATCTATCGGAATTTTACTGTCTAGCCGAATTGGAGTTGAGTTTGAAGATCAAAAGAGTACAGAAATCTGATTCGATTATTCAGAGTTCGATGGAGAAAAGTCAGATCTGGACATCAATCTGATTTTCAAGTCAGTGATGATGCTTTATTTGTGTATAAGCATATTGTTGTGCCAGATTTTTCTGATTTAAGACAGCGTACCTTGTGAGCGGCATGTTGCATTCGATTCAGAATTCTTTCAGATGGTCGAAAGATATTCAACGATTTGAAGAGTCAGATCTAGTGAGAGTAGATGACGAGCGATGTTACGAGGTAGGTTTTTCGATGTTCTGAACTATCAGCAATTGAAAAAAGAGAGAGAAAAACTCGATTGTTTGTTGTACAGATTATCTGTTTCAGAGCAAAATTGGGATCACATTTCGACAGATTTTGTCACGAAGCTACGATCAGTCTGAGATTGAGATTCTATCTGAATATGATTGACATATTGATGGAATCTGCTACTGTATTCCGTACAGAATGACTTTCAGACTTGATCAGATGGCCGATATTTTGTCCGAGACGTGGTCAGATTGTTTGGTCTGTCGAAGTCTATCGTTTCAGACCGAGATCCTTGATTTGATTCTCTTTTGACTCAGTCTGTAAGAGGTCTGTAGATATTCGATTACATCTGAGTACAACTTTATTCCTCAAAATGACGGACATCCAGAGCGGGCGATTCAAACTTTAGAGGATATGTCATGAGTTGTAGTGCTCAAATTAGCACTAGTTGGCAGAATTCTTAATTCTTGAGGAGATTTCGTATAGCAATCAGACGAGTATCTTGATGGCACCTTCCGAAGCATTGTACGAGAAGAGATGAAAATCTCTTTCATTCTGAGATGATTTTCTATGTCACCTGAGTTGGGACCATATTTGATTCGAGTTATGGCTGAACAGATGAATATTATTTTGTCGAGTATGAAGATGACTCTTGATAGACAGACGTAGTATACTATTTTCAGACACATGACTCTTTATTTTGATCAGGGAGACCGAATATTTATGAAGATTTCGCCTTTCAGAGGCTTTGTCAAATATGAGAAGTGAGAGTAGTAGTCTCTGAGATTGATCGATTCTCATTGAGATTCTGAAGAAGATATGCGATCTTGCCTTTAGACGTGCGTTTGTTCCGTATTTTTCTGGTATTCACGTTGTGTTTCCGTCTTTTTGTTGCGAAATATCACCAGATCCTTGTTGCTGAATTACCCGACCAGATTTTCTTATGTTCTTTAGCTCATGAGACCGAAATTGATGATACGCCGAATTTCTTGAGACGATCGATTCAGAGTTTCAAACGGAATTAGAAGCAGCTCCGAAACAACCCGATTTAGTTTGTGATAGTGCAGGGATACGATATGGATTTGAAGAAGATATTTGGGAAACAGAGTCCGATTTGAGGCAACGATTTCTGGACTTATTCCTGAGAGGTGAATTTTTATTGCAGTTTTGACAGTATCTCTTACCTTTTGTGGTTGAACCGTATTCGATTTCGAGAACGAAATCAGTTCTTAGAGCGGGAGAATTGTAACGCCCCAAAATTAGCCTATTCGAGATTGTAAGAGATTAGTATTGATAATCAGAGTTTATGAGATCCGAAGGTTGAATTGATATTTGATCAGGGACTGAATTGCAATTTTTGAAGAATTTGGGGACCAAAGTGCAATATATTTATTTTGACTTGGTCTTATGTATTTAAAGGGGTGTTGAAGCATGTGATGGGCATTTCTTCTCCTTCCTCTTCCTTCCTTAGCCGATCCACCATTGAAGCGCCATCCCCAAGCTTTCTTCTTTCGATTTTGCTCGATCCGTCCGATAGAAATTCAATCTGAAGGTATATTCGTAAGAGACCTCGGTTCTAAACATCTAATCTCGGATTAAAAAATAATTAAGCATACAAGATCCAAGATTAAAAGCAATAAAAGAATTTTTTTTTAAAAGAACATGCCCGGACCCCATGCACCCATCCGTGCACGGGTCCGTGCATTTAACTGAAGAGCATACGGACCCCGCACTACCTCCGTGTCCGGGTCCGTGCTTAATCGTTGCACTAAAAACTAGAGTTTCTGTAATGCCCCAATTTTATTATAATTGAGTTTAATCGAGATAATCAGGGTTTTCAGTAATTGAGGATTGTTTTGTTATTTAGCAGGGGGTTACTTTGCAAGATTGGAGAAATAAACGACTGAAATGCAAAAAATGGGATTTTTATATATTATCCTTGCAAGTTGCCATCCCCCCCATCACTTCACTCAATTCCTCTCCTCCCTCCTCCTCCCATTTCGTACGTACGAAAGCAAGCCATGGGAGACGCCATTTCAAGCTTTCTCTCCGCTCGATTCGCTCGATCCGACCGTTAGATTTTATTTCCGAGTTGAGATTCATGATCACCGCGACGAGGGCTCCGTTTAGACGTAAGTTTTGCTTCGATCTCTTGAACTTCGATTTTGTTGAGTTGTCAGAATTTGATAATATTGGAGTATGTCGTTCTTGAGCTAGTATAGATCGTGTATTCGAAGTCAGTTTCGAAAAAAAACTAAGTTTGGATTTTATATGAATTTTGAGGCATTATTTCGAAAATGGTGATTTTGATTGAAGTTGGATTTGAGTTGTTTTGATGGTTTGTGATGATGATTGAGTTATTGTGATGTTGTTGGATGGTTTGTATTTCCGGATAGTCGATTTATAGTCGTTATGCCGTCGAAATCGAGTTTGAGTTATCGGTTTTGGTTCGGTTTGATTTGTATATCGAATTTGATTTAGTTTGAACTCCGAGTTGATATCGAATCCGTGTCTCGATGTTTTGACAGTTGATTAGAGATTGGAATTGGAGGACTTGGAGATCGGTTACCAATCGAAGAGTTGGAAGACGGTATAGATTGTTTGATTTATCGACTTTGAGTTTCGAATTGTTTAGATTTTGAATCGAGTTGTTTCTTGTTTGACAGGATTTATTGAAGCTTCGAGAAAAAGGTAAAAGATTACATCGATTCGAATGGGATTGAATACTCGAGTTTGATTGATTCTCGAGCCCCGAAAATCACATACTGCATGTTGTTTGTTTGTGTGAACTTGACTGATTATTTGTTTACACTTGCATTCATATTGAGCCGATTATTCGATTAGTTTTGAACATAGATGATTTAGGGAGCTATATTGAAGTGGCTTTGGATTTCGAGTTTTTCCAAGTGCCAGAATACTTCTTATAGTTGCTCTGAAGTCTAGGGGTTGAGTTGAACGACATCCACCCCGAATGGGTGTGTCGGTGAGTTGTTGTGAAGACTTGGCCCCGGGATCCCAACCGAATACTGATTGACATTTCGATTATCTGACTTGATAGTCCCGAGTTTGAAATCATGCATACATCCACTCTCATTTGTATTGATTGATGAATGTTACATTTCAAGGTGGAATGTTTAACTGATATTGTCTGCCTGTTTCTTTTACTTAGAAATTATATTTCTAACCGGATTATTCCGGTTGTTGTCTTTGTTTTGTATGTGTAACTTGGCAACAAGAGGATCAGATGCTGGACCGAGTCGTCCTGGTTAGCTTGGGGTGAGATTGATAGAAGTGAGACTCCGTGTCGTAGGGTCGAGTCTATTTGAATTTGTATTAGTTTTGTTGAGTCGGTGGAACTCATTTATAAAACTCGACTGGTTATTGTATTTTGGGCAGAACCTAGATTTGGCATGTTCTAAATATTGATTTGTATTATGTTTGAACTTGGAATGTTTAGAATTGCCTTGTTGGTTGCTTTGCAGGCTCCTCGACCCCTCTGCCCATTTTTCCTGCGCGCGGGCGAGGCAATACCTCGCGCGCGCGCAAGGAGTTTGAGAGGCTCGGGAGATTTCGCCCGCGCGCATGTGAGCTCCCTTCTCGCGCGGGCGCGAGTATCTCCGCGAGTCTCTGTTCGCGTAGCCTGCGCGCGCGCGCGGGGTGATGACCTCGCGCGGGCGCGAGGCTTCTTTAAAAAAAAATTGATTCGTTTTCTGCGGCTTATTGTGTTCGATTATGATTAATTATTCGAGTTTATAAGATTAAAATCAGGGTCTCACATTAAGTGGTATCAGAGAGATAAGATTCTTGGATTTGAACTAGAGTGAGCGGGGTAGATCGAGTCCGCATGAATTGAACTCTCGCATGTGATTGATTTATTTAAATGATTATTTTTAAATACGTGCGAGCATGCTTTATTGATTCTTGAGTTAATTGAATTACATGAGTTGTGATTTAATTTATAAAGCATGAATTATGTGATATATATTTGTCCTTGTGCTATTATCTGTTCTCGTATATCATTGAGATTCATGAGTACTCAGAGCAGAGTTTTGGACACCGAGGTTATGAGATTGAGAATAAGTCTGAGATATTGTGTCCTAACCCTTGATATCAGATGGCACCGCGATGATCTTTGAGAAGGAATCAACCACCTTTGACTCCTCCTTCTACTGAGAATCCTCCGCCAGTTATTACTTCTCCGAATGATCAGGATAGTACAGGAGTGGATCAGTTTGATGCAACCGCGACCCCGATGGAGACTCTTCTGAAGAGATTCCGATCTTTTCGACTGCCTACTTTAACGCGTACCGAGAACTCCGTTGCTTGTGAAAGTTGGCTAGATGAAATGGATGAGCTCTTTGATTCCCTCGACTATACCGATGACCGCAGGATCAGGTTAGTCAGTCATCAGTTGCAGGGTGTTGCTAAGAATTGGTGGACCACAACCAAGAGAGCGAATGAGAACCGAGGCACCGCCATCACTTGGAGCTTGTTCAAGACTGAGTTCTTTAAGCGTTTCTTTCCTGTTTCATATCGAAAGGAAAAGGGTGCCGAATTTGCGAATCTGAAACAAGGGAACTTGAGCATTGAGGACTATGTGAGTAAATTTGATAGTCTCTTGAGGTTTGCACCTCACGTTGCAGATAACGAAGAAGCCAAGTCCGACCATTTCATCAATGGATTGAACCCTGAGATATTTGCCTTGGTCAATATCGGAAGACCCAACAACTTCGCTGATGCTATGGACCAAGAAAAGGGAGCCAAAGCCGGATTCTTGATGCAACGAGGTAATCAGGTAGCTCCTCAGCAGCAGCAGAGATCTTTTCAGAACCAGCCTGTTCAGTTTCAGCCTCAACAGTCTCAGTATCAGTACCAACCATCTCAACAGTCGAATCAGCCTCAGAGGTTTGAGGGAGGCAACAGTGGCAGAAACAGGCGAGATCAGTATCGGCCGAAGGGGAAGAACTTCAAGAAGTCTGGTAACAGTTCATCGAGTTCCAGTGGCTCTAGACAGTTCAGTTCTGGACAGAATTCTGGGTTTTCTGGAGCTTCGTGTAGCAAGTGTGGAGGACGTCATCCGAGTGATCAGTGTCAAGGCGTGTTTGGTAGTTGCAACATCTTCCAGCAGCCGGGTTATTTTGCTAGAGTCTGTCCTCAGCGAGGATCCGATAGAGCTCAGAGCGGCAGTTCTTCTTGACCGCCAGCTCAGCCAGAGAGATCAGCTTCTGCAGTCCATTCTTTTCCGCCTCAGCAACAGAATCTTCAAGGAGGTAATCAGAACCAGAACCAACCTCCTCGACAGCAGGCGAGGGTGTTTGCCTTGACAGAGGATCAAGCCAATGCAGCTCCGAATGACGTGATAGCAGGTAACTGTTCGATCTTTGGTTATCCTGCGTTTGTTTTGATTGATACGGATGCTTCTCACTGTTTCATCTCTGAAAGATTTGTTGTGATGCATGATTTAATTGTTGAGCCTTTATCTGATGTTGTTTCTATTACTTCACCTTTGGGTAGAGAGACTGTTTCGGTGAGATTGGTCCGTAACTGTGTGTTAGAATCCGAAGGGAATTCGATTGAGATTGACTGCATCGTACTTGGATTATCTGATTTTGACTGTACTGTCGGGATTGATGCTTTGACCAAGTATAGGGCGACAGTATATTGATTTCAGAAAGTGGTTCGATTCAGACCTGAGATGGCAGACGATTGGAAGTTTTTCGGTAAGGGTTCTCGATCCAAAATTCCGTTGATTTTTGTGTTATCCATGTCTCGTTTGCTACAGAAAGGAGCAGAGGGATTCTTGATTTATGCTATGGATGTTCAGAGGTCTAGTCCTGAGTTGTCTGAGATACCGGTTGTTAGCGAGTTTCCAGATGTTTTTCCAGACAAGATTCCAGGTTTGCCGCCTATTCGAGACATCGAATTTAACATTGAACTTGCGCCAGGTACTCAGCCTATTTCGAAAGCACCTTACCGAATGGCTCCATTAGAATTGAAGGAATTGAAGGAACAGTTAGAAGATTTGATTGCCAAGGGATACATCCGACCTAGCGTATCGCCTTGGGGTGCACCAGTGCTTTTTGTGAGGAAGAAAGATGGTTCTATGCGACTTTGCATCGACTACCGCCAGTTGAACCAAGCGAAGGTAAATAACAAGTATCCTCTTCTGAGAATTGATGACCTTTTTGATCAACTTCAAGGTTCTTCAGTGTATTCGAAGATAGATCTGAGATCAGGGTACCATCAGCTGAGAGTTCGTGACAAGGATGTGCCTAAGACAGCTTTCAGAACCAGATATGGGCATTTCGAGTTCATAGTCATGCCTTTTGGTTTGACCAATGCCCTAGCAGTTTTTATGGATCTGATGAATCGCATCTTTCAGCGGTATCTAGATGAGTTCGTCATCATCTTCATCGACGACATTCTGATCTATTCTAAGAACCGTTCTGATCATGCCGAGCATTTGAGGATTGTGTTGCAGACTCTGCGAGCCGAACAGTTGTATGCTAAGCTATCAAAGTGCGAGTTTTGGTTGGACCGAGTGGTTTTCCTAGGTCACATTGTATCAAGAGATGGAATATCTGTGGACCCCAGTAAGATTGAAGCAGTTATGAATTGGCAGAGACCGACATCAGTGCCAGAAATTCAAAGCTTCATGGGTTTAGCGGGGTATTATCGTCGATTTATCGAGGGATTCTCTTCCACTGCAAAGCCGATTACTCAGTTGACCCAGAAGAATGCACCGTTTGTTTGGTCCGAACAGTGTGAGTCTAGTTTCATTGAGCTGAAGAAGAGATTGACCAGCGCTCCGATCTTGTCTATTCCATCAGGTACTGAAGGTTTCTCTGTGTACTGCGATGCTTCTCACCGTGGTCTTGGATGCATTCTCATGCAGAGGAAGCACGTCATAGCTTATGCTTCGAGGCAGCTGAAGTCTCACGAGACTCGTTATCCGATCCATGATCTCGAGCTAGCTGCAATCGTTTTTGCTTTGAAGACTTGGCACCATTACCTGTATGGCGAGTCATTTGAGATATTTTCTGACCACAAGAGCCTGAAGTACTTGTTTTCCCAGTCTGAGCTGAACATGAGACAGAGGCGATGGATGGATCTACTTAAGGATTTTGACTGTGAGATCAAGTATTACCCTGGTAAGTCGAATGCAGCTGCAGATGCTCTTAGTCGGAAGCTTTGTTCTTTGTCTCTTTCTACGATTGGTGTCTCTCAATTGATTGAAGACTGTTGTACTTCTGGTTTGGAGTTTGAGACCGATAGGAGATCCATCAGAGTTTTTGCGATTCAGGCCGAGCTAGAGTTGTTTCAGTCGATTAGAGAGGCTCAGAGATCAGATCCGAGTATTCAGAGTTCGATAGAGAGAGTCCGATCAGGTCACCAGTCAGAGTTTCAGGTCAGGGATGACGTTTTGTTTGTGAATAGGCGTATTGTTGTGCCCGATGTTTCTGAGTTGAGACGGCGTATTCTATGAGAGGCACATTGCAGTCGGTTCAGTGTTCATCCTGGAGGCCGGAAGATGTATAATGACTTGAAGACTCAGTTCTGGTGGAAACAGTTGAAAGGAGATGTCACGAGGTTTGTATCCCGTTGTCTGAATTGTCAACAGGTGAAAGCCGAGAGGAAGAAGCCCGGAGGATTATTGCACAGTTTGCCTGTCCCAGAATGGAAATGGGATCATATCTCAATGGATTTTGTCACGAAGCTACCGCGTTCAGTCAGAGGTTGTGATGCGATTTGGGTTGTGATTGACCGGTTGACGAAATCTGCTTGTTTCATTCCTTACCGTATGACAAACCGTCACGATCAGATGGCCGAGTTATATGTCAAAAAGGTTGTGAGATTGCACGACGTGCCGAAGTTGATAGTATCAGATAGAGATCCGAGGTTCACTTCTTACTTTTGGCACAGTCTTCAGGAGGCTTTGGGTACTCGTTTGCACTTGAGCACAGCGTATCACCCTCAGACCGACGGTCAGTCCGAGCGTACGATCCAGACTTTGGAGGATATGCTTCGCGCTGTAGTGCTTGATTTTGGATCAGGTTGGCAGGAGTCCTTGCCTCTAGTGGAGTTTTCGTACAATAACAGCTTCTAGGAGAGCATTGGAATGGCACCTTTTGAAGCTTTGTACGGGAAGAAGTGCAGATCTCCGTTATTTTGGGATGAGATTTCAGAATCACCTGAGTTGGGTCTAGATATAATTCGTGATATGGCAGAGCAGGTGAAGCTGATTAGAGTCAGAATGAAGACAGCCCAGGATCGACAGGCCAAGTATGCGAATGTCCAACGCAGACCACTGTGTTTCGAGCAGGGAGACCGTGTGTTTCTGAAGATTTCTCCTTTTCGAGGCACTGTCAGATTTGGGAAGAGAGGAAAGTTGTCTTCGAGGTTCATTGGTCCGTATGAAATTCTGGAGAAGATAGGCAATCTTGCCTATAGAATTGCTCTTCCTCCGTCTCTTTCAGGCATCCACGATGTGTTTCACGTTTCGATGCTTCGTAAGTACCATCCGGATCCGTCTCACGTTCTTCAGCCGGACGAGGCCGAACTTGATGAGACTCTGAGTTACTTCGAGCGACCGATTCAGATTCTTGACAGAAAAAAGAAGCAGCTCAGAAACAAGTCGATTCCATTGGTAAAGATTCAGTGGAGTCGTCACGGAGTTGAAGAAGCGACTTGGGAGACCGAATCCGATATGAGGCAGCGATTTCCAGAGTTGTTCGATTGAGGTGAGTTCGTCTTTAGTATGGTTCTTTCTTGTTTCAACCTGTGATCCGTTAGATTTGGATGACGAAATCGAATCTTAGAGGGGGAGAATTGTAATGCCCCGATTTTATTATAATTGAGTTTAATCGAGATAATCAGGGTTTTCAGTAATTGAGGATTGTTTTGTTATTTAGCAGGGGGTTACTTTGCAAGATTGGAGAAATAAAGGACTGAAATGCAAAAAATGGGATTTTTATATATTATCCTTGCAAGTTGCCATCCCCCCCATCACTTCACTCAATTCCTCTCCTCCCTCCTCCTCCCATTTCGTACGTACTGAATCAAGCCATGGGAGACGCCATTTCAAGCTTTCTCTCCGCTCGATCCGACCGTTAGATTTTATTTCCGAGTTGAGATTCACGATCACCGCGACGAGGGCTCCGTTTAGACGTAAGTTTTGCTTCGATCTCTTGAACTTCGATTTTGTTGAGTTGTCAAAATTTGATAATATTGGAGTATGTCGTTCTTGAGCTAGTATAGATCGTGTATTCGAAGTCGGTTTGAAAAAAGAACGAAGTTTGGATTTTATATGAATTTTGAGGCATTATTTCAAAAATGGTGATTTTGATTGAAGTTAGATTTGAGTTGTTTTGATGGTTTGTGATGATGATTGAGTTATTGTGATGTTGTTGGATGGTTTGTATTTCCGGATAGTCGATTTATAGCCGTTATGCCATCGAAATCGAGTTTTAGTTATCGGTTTTGGTTCGGTTTGATTTGTATATCGAATTTGATTTAGTTTGAACTTCGAGTTGATATCGAATCCGTGTCTCGATGTTTTGACAGTTGATTAGAGATTGGAATTGGAGGACTTGGAGATCGGTTACCAATCGAAGAGTTGGAAGACGTTATAGATTGTTTGATTTATCGACTTTGAGTTTCGAATTGTTTAGAGTTTGAATCGAGTTGTCTCTTGTTTGACAGGATTGATTGAAGCTTCGAGAAAAAGGTAAAAGATTACATCAATTCGAATGGGGTTGAATACTCGAGTTTGATTGATTCTCGAGCCCCGAAAATCACATACTGCATGTTATTTGTTTGTGTGAACTTGGCTGATTATTCGTTTACACTTGCATTCATATTGAGCCGATTATTCAATTCGTTTTGAACATAGATGATTTAGGGAGCTATATTGAAGTGGCTTTGGATTTTGAGTTTTTCCAAGTGCCAGAATACTTCTTATAGTTGCTCTGAAGTCTAGGGGTTGAGTTGAACGACATCCACCCCGAATGGGTGTGTCAGTGAGTTGTTGTGAAGACTTGGTCTCGGGATCCCAACCGAATACTGATTGACATTTCGATTATCTGACTTGATAGTCCCGAGTTTGAAATCATGCATACATCCACTCTCATTTGTATTGATTGATGAATGTTACATTTCAAGGTGGAATGTTTAACTGATATTGTATGCCTGTTTCTTTTACTTAGAAATTATATTTTTAACCGGATTATTCCGGCTGTTGTCTTTGTTTTGTATGTGTAACTTGGCAACAGGAGGATCAGGAGCTGGACCGAGTCGTCCTGGTTATCTTGGGGTGAGATTGATAGAAGTGAGACTCCGTGTCATAGGGTCGAGTCTATTTGAATTTTTATTAGTTTTGTCGAGTCGGTGGAACTCATTTATAAAACTCGACTGGTTATTGTATTTTGGGCAAAACCTAGATTTGGCATGTTCTAAATATTGATTTGTATTATGTTTGAACTTGGAATGTTTAGAATTGCCTTGTTGGTTGCTTTGCAGGCTCCTCGACCCCTCTGCCCATTTTGCCTGCGCGCGGGCGAGGCAATACCTCGCGCGCGCGCAAGGAGTTTGAGAGGCTCGGGAGATTTCGCCAGCGTGCACGCGAGCTCTCTTCTCGCGCGGGCGCGAGTATCTCCGCGAGTCTCTGTTCGCGTAGCCTGCGCGCGCGCGCGAGGTGATGACCCCGCGCGGGCGTGAGGCTTCTTTAAAAAAAAAAAATTGATTCGTTTTCCGCGGCTTATTGTGTTCGATTATGATTAATTATTCGAGTTTAGAAGATTAAAATCGGGGTCTCACAGTTTCTGTCCGACTACACGGACCCTCACCCGGAGGTGGCAGGGGGTCCGTGCACTCGCAAATTACAACACTTCAACAAAAGCGAGGGGACACGGACCCTTGAACAGACGTGGCACGGGGTCCGTGCCCTGTTGCACCATCAAAATAAAAACTTCAGCAGATCAAATTACATGCTAACACAATACAATTATTCAATTCCAACATGCTACAAACTCATAAAACATGCATAAAAAGTACAAGGTAGTTCTAGAGTTATACAGTCTCAAGCTAGTAGAACATGCTTCAATCTAGTTAAACAATACAACTCTTAAAACAAGTTCAAGAAACAACTAAGTTCGATTACAAAATCGACTTCTCAAAACACCAAGTCCTCACTTCTATGAACTCAACCACCTAGCCATGCGATCTCTGACTCGGTCCTACCCCACCTGTTGCCAAGCACACATACAAAGACAAGACAACAGCCGGATAAATCGGTGAGAATAATATTCCCAGTATAAGCAAAAAACATGAAATATAAATTAATATATAAACTTATGATATACAATTATCAACAAACCAATTCAAGAGGAATCTAAAATGAAATGCATGTCTTTAAAGTCCGGGATTATCAAGTCTGGATAATCAAAAGGTACTCTGGTTATTCTCTTCTTATTCGATTGGGATCCCGAGGATAAAATACCACAAACAATCACACCGAACTCCCCTTTCGAGGTGGATGATGTGTACTTCAATCCTCTAGATTTTGAAGCAACTATAGAGAGTTAAGTCGGTCATTGCAGTAATTCGCCAGCCAATGCCCCCTGCTATAATTCTCATAACTTCTAATTCAAAATGAAATAAGTCATTTGGCTCAATATGAATGCAATGAAAATCATAACTCATTCAACTAAAGTCAAGCAATTCAGTTAACATGCAAGTATGTGATTTCTTCGAAACACTCGAATCAAGTCAATCGTTCCATTCAAGTCTAAGTTGTCTTATACCTCTTTTATGCTTCACAAGATTCAACTCTGTAAAACAACAAATTACTCATTCAAAACTCATTCAAACTTCATCAATCGATAATAAGAAATCGATATTATACTGGCTTCAATCTTCAAAATGATTCAACTCCAACCTCGCAACTCAACGGACTTCGAACGAATCTGTAAAAGAAGTAATAAAGGCTTGAGATCAATATCCACATTCAAACTCGACTGAAACGGCTCAGATCAACTCAAACCAAACTATAGCCCACAACTCAAACCAGCGGCATAACGGTTATTTTCTGATCAATCCAAAATCACAGACAACAGTATAATATCAATATCAACTCAAATAAATACCAATATAACAATAAGGACTCAAACCCATCAAATCTCAAAACTCCAATTCTCGAAAATAACAAAAAAATTCATAACAAATCCGAACGACGCTGTATTTCAAAACCAACTGAGAATAATCAATAAGAACTATCTCAAGAGCAACATAACCGAAACAAAAAATCGATTCTAACAACATCAAAAAATAGAAGTATAACTGATCGGAGAAATACTTACAATAGAACGAAGCTCTCGCTGTCGTGATCGCTAATCTGCCTTCAGAAATAAATTCTAACGGACGGATCGACCGAAAACTGAAATCACAAAGCTTGGAGAAGCTTGGAGGCGTCTTCAATGGAGGAAACCGACTTGGAGGGGAGGAGGAATGAAGGAGAAGAAGTCAAAGCCTTCTTAAATATCTAACAAATCCCAATTTTTCATTTTAGTCCCTAAAATTTCCGAAAATTGCAAAATAGTCCCTCATCAAAATAAAATCGGCCCCCGGGCATGTGCAATTTGAGGAGATCATCCATATTCACGCCCAGTCTTCACCCAAACAGTACATGAGATTTCAAGACCAAGTGAAGAGGTGTCATTTGGAAATTCAAACTTGGAAACCTCTCGAGATGAGCACAACGATGCCCTAATAATTTCTACCACAATTTTTAACTTTTGGGTGAAAAAGATACTAGTGGACTACGGAAGTTGAGCAGAGATCATTCCTACGGGGAATTCCAGAAAATGGGAATAAGCAACACACAACTAATGCAAGTGCAAACTCCTCTCGCCAGTTTTGAGGGAGAGACGGTTGAAGCAGCAGAAGAACTCACACTACCACTTTATCTAGGATTATATCCTCAATTGATTATCTCAAATAAACTCAATTAAGATAAATTCGGGGCGTTAAAATTCTCAATCACGGCTTCAAAGGCTTCGTTCTACCGTAAGTATTTCTCTGATCAGTCATACTTCAAATTTCGGATGTTGTCAGAATATGATTGTTTTTGGATACATTGTTCTTGAGCTAGGATAGATCGTATATTTGAAGTCGGATCGGAAAAAGAACACCGTTCGAATTTGTTATGATTTTATAGGCTAAATTCGAAAATGGGGTTTAAGATGTTGGATTTTGAATTGTTTTGATGGATTATCGGTGTTAGAAGTTGTATTGGATCGATATATTGTTGTCTGTTATTTTTTCAATTAGTAAAATTATAATCGTTATGCCTCCGGTTTGAATTTTTAGAATTTGGGGAGTTTGATTGAATTTCGGATTTGATTTGGGGTTAGTTGGTTGTTATTGAGTTCTTTTTATCTCCGTACAAATTGGACTGAAGAAGATTGCGTTCAGAGTTCTCAGAATTGGAAGCGTCGAAGAATTGATCGAGAATTGGTAACGAGTTTACCTTAATCGTTGAATTACGATTGAATGGAATTTTGATTGGAAATTATTGTTCTTGTAGCTTGTCCAGATTTCAGCTACATCGAATCGTGGAAAAAGGTAATAGACGGCATCGAATCGAAAAAGGACGAATGCTCGAGTTTAGACTGATTCTCGAGTCCCTAAATCACATACATACATGATTATCTGTTATGATTGATTAAATGCATTGAGTTGAATTACTTGAATGTATTGCGATTTCATTTGCATTCATACTGAGCCAGAATGATTGATTTAAAAGGGCCGAATCGCTCAAGTTTTAATTAGACGTTTTGGGGACCATAATCGAGTGGCATTGGTCGTCGAGTTACTCCATTAGCCCGAGGCTCCTTAGTTGCTCGAGAGTCTAGAGGATTGATATATGCATCATCCACCTCAATCGGGAGAGTCGGTGAGTTGTTGTGATATCTTGACCTCAAGATACCAAAGGAAGAAACTATATTCTTTGATTATCCGAGTCGATAATCTTGTTTTAAAGACATGCATTGCATTTTATTGCATTTCGAATTGAGTTGTTGATATACTACTTGAATTTTTTGTCTTGTTGTTACGTATATTATGATTCGATATATTACGTGGATTATATGTTATGTCTCTTTTATTGGAAATTGTATTCTCACCGGATTTATTCGGCTGTTGTTTTGTTTTTGTATGTTTGCTTGGCAATAGGTGGGACAGGTTCGAGTTAGAGGCAGCATGACTAGAACGAGTTGAGAATGATAGAGGTGATGACTTGGTTTAGAAGTCGAACTTTGTATTCGAACTCGTTGTATCTTGTAATGTATTTTGAATTGTAGAACCTAGAGTGGTGGCATGTTCTACTTTCCGAATAGTTGATCAACTTAGAACTATCATTACCGGATTTATGCATGTTGAAATGAGTTGAATTGTTGTTGGGAGATTGCATGTTCTGCTGCCTGTGTTTTATTTTTGTCAGAAATTTTGCAGGGCTCGGACGTGTAGGGGTCCGTATACCTTCGCATTGTGTAAATGTTGGAATTTTTTCATGCACGGACCCCGGACATGCATCCGTGCATGGGTTCGTGTGAACAAGGCTCGAGGCAGTAACTTTGTGATTTTGAAATGTTGGGCACGGACCCGAGCACGGAGGGTGCACGGGGTCCATGCAGAAGGCAGAGAAATGAGGTTTTAGTGTATTTTGATACACGGACCTGAGCACGGAGGGTTGAACAGGGTCCGTGTACTTTGTATTCTCCGAGTAGTGGCTACAGTGTAATGCACGGACCCGTGCACGTAGGTGTGCACAGGTTCCGGACATTCCTTTAAAAAAAAAGTTATTTACCTTTTTGGTCCGAACTCTCAGTAGATATTGAATGAGTTATTTATGATTAGATGATTAGAACCGAGGTCCTCACATCTGCACTGCACAAGTTTAAAGAAATAAAGTTGTCTTTGCTAACAACTATATATAGCTTTTGGCCTAGTGATAAGTGTTTGATCCTAACATTATTTGAGGAGCCTCACACAATTAAAAAAATGATTTAAAAAATAAAAAATCTACCCAACTGATATCTCACCCGTGGGCAGCATGTTGCTGTCGTGCAGCTCACGCGGTAACTTCTCTACTTTATTTTTTAATTTTTTTTCAAAATATTGAAATGTTCATATAGAATATAGTACACGCGGTAACTTCTCTACTTTATGTTTTAAATTTTTTTTTCAAAATATTAAAATGTTCATATAGAATATAGTATCCGAACATTGATAACTTACCATAAATGTTTTCTCTATAGTATTGAACATTCATATATAATGGAAACATTTAATTTAAAGAAATGTAGGTTCTCTTAGGGCATGTACAAGGGCCGAGGATGTTGAGAGAGAAAGCCCAACATCCTCGGCTCATTTCCTCACTCGCCCCTCCAAGGCACGAAGATCTAGCACATGTGCGAGGAAGTGGTGGACCCCCGCACAGAGACACTCCGCGCGGTGAAACCCACCGATATTGTTATTTTTTTATTTTTACAAAAATAAAAAATAAGGGTTGAGATGATCTGGCAGTTAAAATCAACGGTTTATCATTTCAACAATTATTTTAATTTTAAAATTGATTTTTTATTTAAAAAATTAAATAAATTGTAAAATAAATTTAAAATTTAATAATAAATAATATAAAATTATGTGTGTTTTTATGTGCCTTTTTTTTATTTTTGTGTATTTTTTTATAAACCATAAAATGATTTTTATGTGTCGTTTTTTATTTATGTGTGTTTTTTGTATAATTATTATTTTTTAAAAAATTATGTGTAATTTTAAATTTTATATTAATTAAGTGTATTTTAAATTTTTTATTATAATGTGCAATTTTATTATGTTTTTAAAAAATTAGTTAAATAGAATGAAAAAATAATATTTCAACATCATCACTACACATCACCGCACCACTGTAGAAACATACAATGAAGTTATCAACGCTGACATCATCATGCAATCAACTTCACAACACTTCAACTTTCTCACATTGTTTAATACACTCTTAGAGCATGTACAAGGATGTGAGGAAGTTGGTGTGGTAAAGTTGGTAACTTGATCGCATGATGATATCAGTGTTGATAACTTCATTGTACGTTCCTACAATAGTGTGGTGATGTTGTAGTGGTGATGTTGAAATATTATATTTTTAATCTATTAAATAATGTTTTCGAAACATAATAAAAATACACATAAATTAAAAATATACATAATTAAATTTAAAAATTACATAATAAAAATGCACATAAATTTAAAAAATTAAATATAATATTTTTTTAAAACATAAATTTTTTTAAAAGTATACATAATATTCCAAAATAAAAAACAAACATGAAAAAAATATACATGAATTAAAATTGACACAAGTAAATAAAAATAAAATTTCATTAATTTTGAAAAATATAGTCGTTGACCTTTTTAAATATTTTTTGAAATTATTCTTAATTTTTTTTACAATTTATTTCATTTTTTTTTATTTAAAATCATTTTTATGAATTAAAATAATATTTGAGATATTGTCCATGTTAAAAAAAATCAAAAATAAAAATAAAAAAATATTTGTGGCCCCGCGTGTAGAAAAAATTAAAAATAAATAAAAACAAGATTGGTGAGCTACACCGCAGGGAGAGCGTCCGCGCGGGCCCACCATCTTGACTGCACGCGAAAGTTTTCGCGTGCTGTTTCATTGCCCCTTGGAGGGGGCAATATTTACATGGGCCAATGTTGTCCCTTGATCGCCCAACTTCATTTGCCCTTGTAGATGCTCTTATTTATTATGCGGAGAGTAGAGCTGGAGATCACACGTACATACATCAATTATTCACGCTTTTATGTGCAAACACATATTATTTCTAATAGAAACTGAATGTAAATTTGAATTTATTTTTTAAGATTTAAAGTAACTTTACCTTTTATTTATGCTACATACCAAGTCTAAATGAAAGTTAAGTAATTAATTCATTTTGAATAAGTCAAGACTCTCCCATAAGGTACTTTATTTTGTGTGTCGTTTCCACGTACGAATGACAGTTGATTGATTTTGTCGGTGAGCAAAAGTTATCATCTCCATTTATTGGCTCATTCTATGCTGTCACCCGGTGGATTATAGAAGCACCCCTATTTATTCAATCAATTGTAATAAACCACTCATTCATGTTAGTTTGGTACCCCGTATATATACATATAATTTAGTAAAATGCATGGTTAGGTGTAATTATTATTATAATTATTATTATTATTATGGGTTGAGCCACAATGCCAACAGCATTTTTTCTTTATGTTACTATAACTTTTAAAATATATTATTTTATCACAGTTATCATAATCTTATATATCACGTATACGAATGTTATTAATTGGTAGAATCGGACTAGACAAGATTAATTGGTTGTCAATCATGTGGTAATAAAACAAGATCGATCTTACAGGACATCAAAAATGGATTTATTGGATTGCTACAAGGTAATCCAATTCTCAAGTCGGAATTGAATTGAACTATATTGGATTTGAATTGGAACCAAAATTTTGATTTTTCCCGATCAATGAAATTACGGGTGTTTCAAAAAAAAATAGTTTTTTTTTTATTTTAAAGTAAAGATTTTTTTTATTTCCTAAAAATATACGTGAAACTTGTAACCAATCCAAATGGGAGTGTGATATCATCATATACCAGGATATTATCATAATATGATTATATCATATCTTCTCAATATAATCAAAATTATTTGGAAATTAGTCATTTTACATGACACCCTATTTTTTAATTCATTTGAACGTGTTTTTTTATTAGTCAAAACAAAATTCACTTGTGTATCATTTGATTTTTTTTTATTTTACGAAAATGTCATTCGACAATATATATGTTTGACGTAAAAATATGATTCCAAAACAATTACATAATAAATAAACATACATCCAAAAATATATATAGTGCTTGTGTCAAGTTATCCAAAGAACAAATAGGATTGTACATTAACACCATGAGCGATATTGAAATATTAGTACATAATGTACAACATTATAGCAATATTCATCAGTCGATATTGGATCGCAAAATCTTGAAAATTTGGACCTTTTTTGATCGACATTGAAATATTAGTACATAAATTAAAGTACAAAATTATACCATGAGCGACATTGAAAACTTGCTACCATCTGGTTTTCTTCAAATCGCTGAAATGTCAAAATGCAAAGGCATTTTTTGATCATTTGTATATGTTTAGAGAATTTATGGGTATTGATCTCCATGCGAAGCCTTGGCAAATCAGCAGTCCTAACTAATTATACCTTACATTCGTAGCCATTTCGACCTAAACAAATTAAGTTTTCACAAAACATACGAATACACATTTTGATGACAAATCCTAGCTAGTTTCATCTCATCTTGGGAATTTTTTTTTAAAAAAATTTAATAATAAAATCGTACAAATTAACAAAAAAAGATGAAATGAGATTTCTTTTATTTCGTTGTAAATTATTTTTACTATTGCTATTCATGTGAAGCAAGAAAGACTTTTTGGAAACTGTTTTTGCTATATCAATTTGAAGTTTCAAAAATACTAATCAGATTAATTAAATAAAAATAAAATTAGCATTATAATTTAACTTTATTAATGTATATTTATTTCTAAATATAAAATTTTTAATACATAAATAATCATTTTAGTGCGCGAGAAGTACTGCGATTCACACAAATCATCATCTAATTAAAGACACTCTGTCTCATATGTTTTGTTTTGTTTTGTTTTTTTTGGTTATTAATGTATATTTTTAATTTATAATTGTTTGTGATCCTCATGAGGGGAGAGGCCCCTATTGTCCCCCGTGGGTACTCTTATCAGTTTAAAATCTTTTGGTAGATAAAACTTATATATATATATATATATATATATATATATATATATATATATATATATATTTGAAAACTTATATTTTTAAAGTATTACATACGGAATTTAATTTTTTTAATGTAATAATATAACTTGAAGTGAAAATGAAAAAAAGGAATCAAATTATAAGTTCAAAAAAAATAGCTTGATTAATGACTAATTTTCAAATTATAACTTTCGTTCATCATCTTAAACTTAAATATTACGATTTAGTATATATTTTATTAAGAAGATTAATTTATACTCATGCACATGTATTCAAATAATAAATTCGAAATCGTTTTGAACTTAATTACAAAGATCATATAGAGTGAAAACTTAATCTTTATTAACAAAATAATGACCCATAAACATGAACCTGATTATGTAGACTTGTTTTCACTAATTTAGGTCGAACAGACAACGAATCAAAGATAAGTTTTAGCTAGACTGCTCAATAGACAAGAATAGCATGGATATCACTCACCCGTCTTGTACTCGAAACTCGATCCGTACGTTAAACCGCTTATTCGATCATTTCGACATAGGATTAGTATGTCGAAAGTATGACTTCTCACCGAGACGATAAAATATCAGCTGAATGTTATTGGAATGTAAGAAATATGAGAAAATTCGAGGAAAATTCGAGACATTTGGAAGAAGTTTCCAAAGGGTTGCACAATAGCTGGGAAGACTGTGTGTTATTTATAGGCCAAGAGGGAAAAAGAAAAAAGAAAAAAAAAAGAAAAGGTTTTTGGAATGAGTCGCACGTGCCAACTAATTTATAATCGAATATTATTTTTGGGCTCGCACGTGAGAAGAGATTTGACTGATAGGTGAGGAGTAGCTAGTGTTTCCTTTTGTGTATTGCCTTGCCTCAAGCTCAACAACCAATCCTATATATGTTAAGCACATGGCTTTGAGTTTATTTAATGTTAGGGTCACTGAATTTTGAAGAGAATAAAGTTGCATTTTACACCTCGGAGAAAATCGAGTAGTTCAATTTGGCCCTTTTTGAAATTGGGTGAAGTGGTAATAAACTAATAATAGTATAAGTTGTGTGTTTTCCTCAAAGTGAAAAAAATTAAAAAAAAAATTTGAGCAATTTAGCTCAATACTTGTCCGGTATTCAAATCTTGAACTCTGTTGTTTAATTTCAAAATATATGATATCTGAATATTTAAAAAATATTGTAATATAGTTTTTGTATTTGTATGACATCCTCGTGTTTAAACATTCTCTAGGTTCAGGATACTAAGTTTTTTTTTCCCTTTTTTTGTTAAATAAAAGGTAATGAATAAAAAAAAAAAAAAGTCAAAAATGCGTCCCAATAATATTTTTTTTTTTAAAATGATCAAGGTTAAATACTTAGGCTATGTTTGGTTGGATGATTAATAATCCTTGTATAAATTTATCCTGCCTAATCTTACGTTCTTCTCATCATATTATTTATCCTTCTATTAATTATAATTTTACATCAATCAAATCATTAATTATTTATCTTACATCAATCAAATCATTGAATTTAAATTACTATATTACCCCTTATAAATAATATTATTTATATTTTATTTATTATTAAAAGAATAAAATGGTAATTTATCATTTTTATATATAATTTAATCAATCAAATCAAATCAACTATAATCTATCAATCAAATCAAATATTACATTCACTATCATTTCTTATTTATTTTTTATTACAATACATTACTTATCTATATATTATTTATCTCATCATCCATACCAAACATAGCCTTAAGTATTTAACTAACTAACCTGGATAGTCAGGGGCTGCTCCACATAGGGGCAACGGGGGCTGTTTTATAAAATTACTAATATAGCCTTATAGTTTAAAAACTATAATTTATGAACATAAATTAGAAACCAAACATGAAAATACAAAAAGGGTAAACAAATTTAATTAATCTTCAGCATTTAATGTGTGCAAAGTGATCCGAAAATTTGTGGCTCATTGTCTTTAAAAAATTGTAGCCCAATCACTTAATTTTTAAACCTAAACACATATGAGTTTTAAATTTTTTAAACCTAAAAACAAATTGTTGAAATAAGAATTGTTAGCTTACAAACTTATGAGTTTGACTTTTAATTTACGAGTCACAACAATAGCAGTGAAGAGAAAATTTTTTGCTGAGAAATTATTATGAATATTAATTAATTATACTGAAATATATATATATATATATATATATATAATTTTGTCGAATTAAGTAATTATTAATTATTTTGAGTAAATGTCAAATCGTAGGGGTAAATTGCAAGTGAAATTTGAAATCTAAAAATATTATTATGCATGACTGTCCTCCCTTGATAAATATATATATATATGATCTTTTATTATGCATGATTGTCCTTCCTTGATAAAATTTCTAGATCCGTTCCTGTGGATAGTGTTTTACTTGAGAGTTGAGATGTACCAGCTTACATGAAGCAGTAAACAACAATTTTATTTTTAAATTTTTAGCAATACCAGAAAATCACTGCTATTAGAGATCGTTTATGAAAAAACTTCATAAAATTTAATATGGTAGTCTTCGTACACTATGGACGTTCCCCAAAAAACTAAACGGTTTTAACGAAAAGGTTAGTTGTTCGTTAATCTGATGGTAGAATGCGTGCTTATATATTTTATATTTTTTTGAAATTTTTCTTTCTGAGTTTAATCAATTTTTATTTTTGAAATTATTTGGATGTGTGTTACAGTACGGGTGATATCATAATTATGAAATTGACCGAGAGTATTATTGCAATTTCGGAAATTATTGGCCATCTATCCCATACCCAGATCTCATGGGTAGACCCCTACCAACTAAAGCAAAGGCTCTTCGGAATTGGGAGACAGATAAATTTTTATGATACGTACGATACCACAGAAGGGGAAACGAACTTTACAAAAAAATTATTTTTTCGAAAAAATGTTGCCTATATTGGAGTTGAAGGCATCGGAGTTTTGCATTGTTAAATAGATACAAATAGTGGTAAATTTAGAAATTCTAACTTTAGATGTGGTTATATATACAATTATACGTACATGTGGAAAAATCGTGTCTTAGAAATCAAAAGCAGAACGATAATCCAAATCGAACAAAATGTGGACAACTATCAATTCATGTAAGCTCCATTGATTTTCAGTGGACTCTGCATTAATTGATAATTTTCCCCAAAGATAGGAAATCGGAAATGACGACATATTGTTTGGGTAGTGTTTATGATTATTATCAAAAAGTGTTTTCGAGCTTTTTTTTTCGGTTGAAAAGTTTGCGTAGAAAAACAAAGGCTCTTTGTGACCATAATTGAAATTTTATAAATTTGACGCCAGTATTTTATTTTTTTCAAGAAATTAAATGTTCATAATGTCATATGATACATGTCAATCAAATTTAATTTGTTATGGTTATTTCATAGTTGTACGGCCTATTTTCTCTTCCTATTTAATGAGTTCAAATCATAATATATCAAACTAGAACAAAACTATTAATGTCTCACGGATGAACGTGTATAATCCACAATGAAAATTAATAATTTTACATAAAAAATTATTATTATTTATTAAGTCGATTAAAATAAAAGTTATATATCATAAAATTAACTTGTAATACTTTGTGCCTGAATTTTTGCATGTTTTCTTTTGATCACAATAGACCTAATTCATTGTGTCACACTAATCAAATTTATTTACTTTACATTTTGTGTACATTTTGGGAAAGTATGAATTTTACCCCACTTTGCTCGCACCTTTTGAGCATGTATCATATATGTATAACATGACTCATCAAATATTTTTAAACTAATAAATCAAAATCGAGTAAAAAAAAACTTAAAAATAAATTCAAAATCGACAATTTTTAGTAGGGGATGGCAACCGGGCGAGTCTGGGTTGATTTAGCTAAACCTGGGACCCACCCCGCCTCTCTTTGGACTCGCCCAGCCCCGCGAACCCAGCGAATTCAATTCGGGTTAGACCCGTTGGACTCGTCATAAATTAAATAATTTTAAATTTATTAAAATAAAAAAATAAAAACTTTAAAAATTAACAAATATCATTAAATTTAATTTTAAATATAGATTTATAATATTTAAGACAAAAAATAAATTATTCTCAATGTTTAAATTTATTAACTTGTAATTAATTAATATTTATTCTCTAAAAAAATATTATAATGATTTATTTATATACTAAACATATCATAATAAATTAAATTCATTTCAATCCAATAATATTACACATTCAAATTATTGATAAAATATTAATTATTTAAGATAATAATATAATTATATATTATTAATATTACATATATATTTTAAATTTATATATATATACATATAGACCCGCCTCATTTTCATCCCTAATTTTTAATAAATAAGCGCGTGACTCCTCGTGATAGGAGAAGGGTAAGTTCATCGATTTTCTCAAAATTTATGGTGATATGAAGCCGTGAAGTTTTCTGACAACACTTGCTACATAAGTTTTTATATTTATTTTTGGGATATAAATAAATTGTACTATTCAATATCTAATATGGGTATTTAATTTTGATTTTAAAATTAACTTATTTTCGTACCATTTGGTTTCACATGTGGAATTAAATTGATTAAGTTAAAATTTTGCATAAATATTTTTCTATTTATGATATAATTCAACACTATATATATTTATTTAAAATATAAAATAGCTGAAAAAAATTTAAAAGAAAAATCTTTGTAAAAATTAAAGACTAGTTTTATGTAACAATTTGAACTTTCATATATATGTAAAGAATCCAAAATAATCTTGTAATGTGAGTTTCTAAAATGAAAGAAACATAAATTTGATGGCAAGACTAGTTTTATGTAATTGAATGAATGACGAACCTTTTGCTGATAGATTTGAATCAAATTGTAACAAAAGTCGCTGCTATTAAATTTGTATACAAAAAATATATAAAAAATCCTTGATAATAGTTAGCTCGTCTCAAAAGCTAATTTTGTGAGATGGATCTCCGGTCCGACTTGACCCATGAAAAATATATTTTTTAATGTAAAAAGATGACCTTTCAATACAAATATGAATCGAGTCAATCTGTTTAACAGATATAGATTTGTGAAATCATCTCTCCAGATACATACGCGTTGTACAAGATGTAAGATTGATATTTTTTTTTTCTTGGTAAAATTTTTCATAGATAGGTCTCACATATTTATATTCGTAAGATGAGTTAACACAATCTATATTTTCAATATACTTTTGACAAAAGAATGAATAATTTTTCATTGATCGACTCAAATAGGAGACCAGCTTCAAAACATTGATCCGTAAAATCTTCTCATGAATTTTTTTGAGTTATTCTTAATGCTTTAAAAAAATCAAAATATAAATTATGAAGATAAATAATTTTGTGCAAGTACAAACCCAAAGTAGTAAGTCATAATTTTTTCCTAAATTAGAACATATATACAGCACACAAATCACTCGTACAAAAATAATATTTTTTAAGTAATATATCATTTTGACCATATTAATATTATTTTATTATAAAGTGTTTTGGTCACTGGGTGTGGAGAATTTGCACCTACAACTACCACTAGGCCTCACCAAACCACCATTTATTGTGAAATATGACCAACTTCACCAACCTCCACACTGATCAATAGGCCATAATTCATGGCATCACATGAGATTTTTATGTCCACCATTTAAATCCACACTTTTTCCTCTTAAAAAATTAATCCACCATATTATATTATTCTCCTTCTAAGTGGTATTTCATTAGCAATAGTATTTTTTTTTTCCCACTTCAAAAAGAATGTTTTAACTATATTAAAACAATTAAAGTTTGTGTCGATTATGTGAACATTGACAAAACTGGGATAACATGGTGTTAACTAGCTATATATATATGGTTTGAAAAAAAAAAAAAAAAAACTAGCTATATATATAGAAGTTAAACGTTTTTTGTTTCGTTCACTAATTTGTTCAATTTTGATTTTTGGTTAACTAAGTTTTAAAAGTTTTGTTTTGATTTTTGACGCGCTAAATTTTAATTTTGACAATTTTAATTCAATTTTTAATATGACACTCAAAAAATACTAATATTATATTGAAAATTGATGACGTTGAATCGAAAAATTGATGACATTAATCTATGTATGAGTTACGCAATTAGATTCGTCCGTCAATCCTTCAAACTATATGCTTTTCTATCAACATGACGGGCATTATTTTTTTTTTTCTTAAAAAAATCTTGAAATATATATTACGAATAATAATAATAATTAATAAATAAATAAAACTAACCCTGAATTTGTCCATTTACATCCGACCAACTCATTTCGAGCGGTCCACGGCTAGCCCAGCTAAGATAAATCCAGCCCAACCCCCCAACGATTAGAAATACCAACATTTGTCATAAATTTATTTATTTTTCTAGTCGAACTTTAATTATAGTATAATTATAATTATAAAAAGGATAACATATAACGACATTTATTTTATTTCTAGGTCATATTTATAATTTTGTTGCAAATACCCTTTTTTTCACTGGTACCCTGTTATTCCTTTTGTTCCTTCTTTTGCCACATATATATAAACACCAACATTCAGTCATGCTCATTATTGTACTTCATTGTAATAACAACGAGTATCTCACCGTTCGATGCACAAAATGTTATTTTTTATGTAATTATTTGTTGAAATTAATTAATAAGTATAAGTATTTGAATAACTTAGTTAACATTTTTTTTAGGGCAATTAGTTAAATTTATTGATATAATGTAATAAAATAAAACTCTTATAAGACGGTATTATGAGTCAATTTTGTGAGATAAATTTTTTATTCAATCCTGTTGGATATTTCAAAGTTTTGGTGTTTTGCAAATACAAAGCTAAACATAAGGATAGCCATCAAGTTAACTAAATTGATCGCACTGAACCTGACAACACTTAACTATTTGCATCGCTGGGATGGTAAACTGATTGCTCGCTCAACTATAAAGAGCTCGCTCAACTGAAAAGATACATCACTTTACCTACCGAGACTAAGTACAGTTGTTGAACTGCAACTATAACCAAATACTCTCAGTCTATCGCTTTGCCACTAGATTGCCACATCAGTAAACTGAAGCTCTCACAATCGGATAAATCAATACTCAGAGAATATTTAGAATGTAGTAGCCCGATTTTATTTTACAATATTAAGTGATTTTAAACATGTTAGAAAATAACATAATTTTAAAAGTTTCAAAACATGTTTAAGGAGTCATTATTTGGCAAAAATAAGTGAAAAATCAGATCCGAAATGTCCGAAAATTATAGGGAGTGTCTCGGGGGTCTCAAACCAGTTCGAAAGCACCCAAAAACGGTCCGGAAGGAGCGATCTGTTTGGAGCTTCCGAACCAGTTCGGAACTTCCGAACTCGTCTAGAACCAGGTGTCTTTGAGGGTTGAACACGTAGTTGCATGCATGGAGATCGGAGCCTCCGAAGTGTAGATCGAAGCTTCCGATCGTAGCCATCCGAAACGTGGCATGCATGCGCAGATCAGAGGTTCCCATCGTGGCCTATAAATAGGGCATCCGGGAGACATTTTACTTGCTCAAAATTATCTCTCTCTCTCTCTCTCTCTCTCTCTCTCTCTCTATCTATCTCTCTCTCTCTCTGTTCTTAGTAGATTATAGGTGTTTCCAGCCTTTCTAGGCTTGGTCCGAGAGTTGAAGAGGTGCTTCGGAAGTCATAACGGAGTTGTGCCCAAGTTCTGGGGAAATCGCCATCAGTGGGCTGACGACGGAAGAAGATATAGCTCTAAATCCTTATAGAAAATAGGGAGTATGCTATAACTTAGTTAAGACTTTTAGAATAAGATTATGATGCATGAGTATTTTGCATTGTAGTGCGGACTATAGGCTTGGACATAGAGCTGATGTAGCTTGCCTAGTAGAATTAAGGGTACGAAAGTACTGTTCTAGATACCTTGATTGAGTATGCATATATTATGTGTAGAATTGTTTATATGACATGATTTTTTCTGCATATATTATGTCACGTTATTATGCTTCATGCATGATCATATTGAGTCTGTATTCTTGAGATAGTCAATAGTGGGGTGCTCACCCTACATGTAGTGGATGGTTGGACACGCGAACTCGTGATCAAGTCACCATTATCCACTGGGTATAGGAGCCACCTCCTGACGCGATGGCGCAATGTGCTATATACCCAAGGCCCGGTCTGTGAGCAGAACTTCTTGACCTCGTGTCTTGGTACCCGTACAATTGCATACATGAACATATAATATTTGTATACTCATACTCTCGTGCTGAGTGTTTTATGCTCACGTCCTCGTACTATTTTTGGGACACCCTATTCTATGGGGCAGGTTTGCGTTTGGATGAGGCGGATGGTTCCAGGAGAGCTTAGGCTGTAGAGTGGCAGTAGTTGAAGATGTTTGCATTCTGTCTGAGTTTTCAGTATTTATGTTGTTTGGGCTTATACACTTCACTCGATATGGTTGTATAACTTAAGTATTTATAGATTCCTTTCTTTGGAATTGTATTTGGTTATGTTTTTTGCTGTTTAATTCCGATTAAGTTAAATGCATGCATAAGCTCTTGATTAGTAGGTGACCACGGTGTGGGTCACTACATTTATGGTATTAGAGAATGCATAGAAATCTTAGGATCTAGAACTTTCTTTGGGAATTAACCTTTTGATCGTCGTGTAGATGGCGGGATATGATGATGAATGCATCCATGGTAGCGTGGGTGGACGTTGGGGAGTTGAGGACGATCGTGAGCATCTTCAGGGACATCATCACCATCGCCATGATAATCGTATATGCATCGATTCATGCAGATGAGTCCTAAGCCGTTGGATGAAGGTGAGTCTCCAGAAGATGCAGAGAATTGGATAGAGAGCATGAGAACTATTTTTGGGAATTTTACTGCACAGAGGAGCAAAAATTTGAGACTCTAATTTCCAACTGGAGGGTCGTGCTCGAAAATGGTAGAGGTCCACATCTACACCCTTCATCACGGCACGAGGAGTAGCTATTTGGACAGAGTTTCGCACAGCTTTTCATAAGCTGTATTTTCCTCCCGCACTCCGACAGAGGAAGGCAAGTGAATTTATGGGATTGAAGAAGCGCACAATGTCAATTGATGAATACCAACATAATTTATTTGAGCTTTTGTCCTATTGTCCTCAGATTTCTGACAATACTGAGACAAAGTATAGCCTGTTTCTTCAGGGTCTTAATCCAGAAATCCATGACCATTTATCTATTGGCGATGACATGACTTACGAGGGATTGGTTAGTCGATGCACCAGGCAGAGGACAAAATTCTCCGTAACAGGTATTTTCCTTCATCTAGACCCGCGAGTTCTTTAGGTCTCCATGCTCAGTATTTCAAGAAGTCTGCTTCTTCTTCTTCCTCCGGATCTGGTGGAGTGATACGTTTTGGAAGAAAGGCCCTGGTAGCGTAACCATTGTGATAAGAATCATCCGACTGACAAGTGTCGTAAGGCTTCAGGAGCATGTTTATGATGCGGGGAGATTGGCCATATGAAGAAAGATTGTCCACATCAACAGCAACACCAGCTTCCACAGCAGAAGGGTTTTCTTCCTCAAGTAGTTTATCATCAGCATCAGTGCTGGAAACATCTTCTGAATCTTCCTCATCACCAATATCATAACTTCTATCAGAGGAAATCTTAGAAGAGGACAAGCTATCAGACAAATTGTAGATTCCAGCGGCGAATTCCTCTATCATTTCAGCATCAGACTCATCATCTGAGGGATGAGCAGAGGTAGGAGCAGGAACAACGACCTTCCCTATAGTAACCCGTATCCAAAATTAGTGATTAATGGTAATTAATCAATTGATCATATGTAGATTAAGTAAAATATGATTAAGAAAAAATAAAATGGCTTAACGGAGTCCGAAAATGCATCCAGAATGCTCAGAAATAGGCTGGTAGGGTCTCGATCCAAAGCAAGATCGGACGCTCCGTTCTGCTAGGGCTGACATCATCCATGAGGTCAGCATGTTGATGTCACTGCGTACGCATGCAAGGTAAAATCGGACGCTCCGATGGCCGGGATCGGACGCTCCGATCATACGTCAGGATAGGTGTGTGGTTGCATGCGATTGGATGGACGCATGGCAGAGATCGGACGCTCCGATGTATGATCGGACGGTCCGATCGCTGTCTTTAAATAGGGGATCCAAGGCTCACTTTCAACTCGCTCATTCCTCTCTTCTCTCTCTCTCTCTCGTTCTTTGTTCTTTTTAGTCAGATCTAGGGAGTTCTAGGGGTCCTATTTGGAATTCGGAAGTAGCGGAGCGATCTCGACGTCGTAGCGGAGCTGTGCCTAAAGTTTTGAGGCATTCTCCATCGGCGGGTTGATGATGGACCCATGTATATCTATGGTCTCCTTAAAATATTTAGGAGTATGCAATAGCTTAGTTAAGACTTTTAGAGCTTAATTAATGATGCATGAGTATTTGTATTGTAGAACTGATGATAGGCTTGGAACCTAGAGTGGGACTGCTAGGATTGCTTTAGAAAGGTACGTAAGTACTGACTGGGATGGCCAGAATGATATATGATATTTGTGTTGAATGAGTATGTGCTATGTGTTGCTTATGTTTTTACGGCTTTAGCACATGCATGCTTTTTTACACTGGACTGCATCTGATATGATGTGAGTCATGACAGTTTCAATCGGTGATGAGTTACTCCTTATGGATTCGTGTCTGGGGGCGTTCAGCCCCTGGTTTTGCTATCACTAGGAGCGACCACGAAGGTAGAGTAGACACTGTAGTTGATAGGAAAATATACGAGTACCCCGCGTTGTCACTCTCTTAGCATGGTAATGTATATTCATGGTGCCTTGAGCTTATTGTTTTGAACCCTTGTTTAAAAGTCATTAACGAACTGCATATATTTTATATATCATTTCTTCCGTACTGAGCGTAGTTGCTCACGTCCAGTATTCTATTTGTGTCTAGACACCCCATTCGATGGGGCAGGTACAGGTGCAGGTTGTGCGCCTAGAGACTCGGAGGAGTCAGTGACCAGGGAGAAGACAGCAGGGTTAGATGTTAAGTTTTATTTGGTATTAAGACTTATTCAATTTGGTTGTATATCGAATTTATTAAACCGGTTGTATTCTGCCGGTCAGCTTTTATTTAAGTCTTTCGCAGTGAATTAATTGATTTATTTAATTGCATGCTTAATTATGCTCTAACTCTGATTAGGTATTAGATTCGGGTTGGATCGCTACATTCCATTTCTTCATGCTCTCTAAAATCTGAGCCAAGGAAACATCATCCTCATCAGAAAAAGCAAGATTCGCAGGATCTGTATTCTTGGTTCTAGCAGTAGGAGGAACCTCTTTAGAGGAACTTGAATCACTGCTCTCAGAAGCAGATTCAGAAACAAGGTCGGTTGTAGAGGGAGCAGTAGTAGTACTTGGCTTCTTCCAAGCCACCAGATCGTAATCCCCATCATCGGAATCATCACTAGAGGTGTGAATTTAGGGCTGGGATACCGAACCAAAATACCGACTTTCGAGATATCGTACCGAAATTTTTTCGATATATATACATTTTTTTTGGATATCGAATTTTTTTGGGTATCTATACGGTATTAGTATGGATTTTTTTCATACCAAAATTTCGGAATTTCTATATCGGTATTTGTTGTGAAAAATTACTCGCAAGCGTACGAGTGTCAAATTTTAATATAGTGAATAATTCAGATATCGATCCCACAGGGAGTAAAATGAAAATCTTAGTGCTTGTAATTAAAATAGTCCAAAATTTATCTAGAAAATCAATAATCAAGAATTTTGCAATAAAAATAAATAATCAATGAAGTTTCGATAGCACACACACAACTTTCAGGAATAATCAATCAGAGAAAATGGTCTAGAGGTATAGATTTCACCTGGTTTCAACAACAATCAATCCTAATTAATTAATTTTCATGAATTTCAAAGAATTAATAGTCAAGAACACTTATGTGTATTATTCCCTCTCCCGAGTGTCGAATAAAATATATCAACTACAATTCAATTCCAATATCCCTATTAAGAATTTACTTGTAGTGATCAATTCAAAACTATGTTCTCTTTAAAAACTCTGTTAAAATTATAAGCTCTCCCGAGTCAGATAAACAATTAACAGTGTATTTTCCAATGGTCCTATTCAAAATCTTCTCTCCCGAGTGCCAGATTTCAAATAAATATTACAAATCAATTATTGATCAGATAATTGAAAAGACAATCAATTCTAGAAAAAAAAATTAATCTATAAGAAATTCAATTCAATAAAATCAAGAATTCAAGAAAGTGTCTACACCAGGTTCCATCCGACCTCTAGACTCTAAAAAATTAGTTCATAATAAAATTCTGAATAAAACAATAATCCATAAATTCAAACATATTCAGAATAAAATAAAAGATAAAAGAAACAAATCCGTCGTCGACGCCGTGTCCGGACTATCAAACTCCGTCTTCGTTCTTCAGTTAAACTCCAGAAAAATCCTCAGGAAAATCACACGATCAACTCTCTGATATTCTGTAGTGTACGTGTGTGGCAGCTCCCCATGATCAGATGAAAAATTCCCTTTTATAGTGTCTCACAAAGCTCACTCAAAAGCCCAAGAAATTATAAAAATTTCCTTCCGAATAAAAATTTCCAAGTTCAGAATTTAGCGACAAGCGCCCGCTCCAGAAATCACGCGCGCGCGTATAGGCCTTTGTTCTCAAGTTTCTCCTTCATGTGTGTCTTGCGCGTTAGCTCTTTCTCTTCCATTCTTTAGCGCTTCATCAAGCGCTATACTTAGGCCCAATAGAGAAGCCCATCACTATTCCTCTTCTTAGTCTGTACGTTTCTTTTTTTTTCTTTTATTATTTTCTTTTCTCCACAATATTCCATAATTCACAAAATCTCAATAATTCCCTACAATCACAAAAACAAAACAATACCCACATAAATCTGCTCGAAACAAGCAATTAACAATTAAAAGCATATATAAATTAAGTGTATAAAATACACTTATCAGTATTGATATGAATTTTTTTTATACCAATATTTTGGATACGGTAACCAAAAAGCCACCCTTAGATGTGATCATCATTGGCCAGAGAAGGGCGAGCACCTTTGCGAAAACGCTTCGATGGAGTAAAATTCGGGTTATACCCTGCTTGAAGATGTTTGCATTCTGTCTGAGTTTTCAGTATTTATGTTGTTTGGGTTTATACACTTCACTCGATATGGTTGTATAACTTAAGTATTTATAGATTCCTTTCTTTGGAATTGTATTTGGTTATATTTTTCGCTGTTTAATTCTAATTAAGTTAAATGCATGCGTAATCTCTTGATTAGTAGGTGACCACGGTGTGGGTTACTACATTTATGGTATTAGAGAATGCATAGAAATCTTAGGATCTAGAACTTTCTTTGGGAATTAACCTTTTGATCGTCGTGTAGATGGCGGGATATGATGATGAATGCATCCATGGTAGCGTGGGTGGACGTTGGGGCGTTTAGGACGAACGTGAGCATCGTCGGGGCCATCATCATCATCTCCATGATAATCATAGACACTTCAGTATGCATCGATTCATGCAGATGAGTTCTAAGTCGTTGGATGGAGGTGAGTCTCCAGAAGATGCAGAGAATTGGATAGAGTGCATGAGAACTGTTTTTGGGAATTTCGCTGCACAGAGGAGCAGAAATTTGAGACTCTAATTTCGAACTGGAGGGTCATGCTCAGAAATGGTGGAGGTCCACATTTACATCCTTCATCACGGCACAAGGAGTAGCAACTTGGACAGAGTTTTGCACAGCTTTTCATAAGCTGTATTTTTCTCCCGCACTCCGACAGACGAAGGGGAGTGAATTTATGGGATTTAAGAGGCGCACAATGTCAATTGATGAATACCAAAAGAATTTCTTTGAGCTTTTGTCCTATTGTCCTCAGATTTCTGACAACACTGAGACAAATTACAGTCTGTTTCTTCAGGGTCTTAATCCAGAAATCCATGACCGTGTATCTATTGGCGATGACATGACTTAAAAGAGATTGGTTAGCCGATGCGACCAGGCAGAAGACATAATTTGTCGTAACAAGTCTTTTCATTCATATAGACCCGCGAGTTCTTTGGGTCTCCGTGCTCAGTCTTTCAAGAAGTTTGCTTCTTCTTCTTCCTCCGGATCTGGGGAAGTGATACGTTTTGGAAGAAAGGCCCTGGCATCGTAACCATTGTGATAAGAATAATCCGACTGACAAGTGTCATAAGGATGTAGGAGCATGTTTATGATGCGGGGAGATTGGCCATATGAAGAAAGATTGTCCACATCAACAGCAACACCAGTTTCAACAGCAGAAGGGTTTTCTTCCTCAAATAGTTTATCATCAGAATTAGTGCTGGAAACATCTTCTGAATTTTCCTAATCATCAATATCAGCACTTTTATCAGAGGAAATCTTAGAAGAGGACAAGCTATCAGACAAAGGGTAGATTCCAGCAGCGAATTCCTCCATCATTTCAGCATCAGGCTAATCATCTGAGGGATGAGCAGAGGTAAGAGCAGGAACAACGACCTTCCCTGTAGTAACCCGTATCCAAAATTAGTTATTAATGGTAATTAATCAAGTGATCATATTTAGATTAAGTAAAATATCATTAAGAAAATTTCAAATGGTTTAACGTAGTCCGGAAATGGATCCAGAACGCTCAGAAATAGGCTGGTAAGGTCTCGAGCCAAAGCAAGATCGGACGCTCCGTTCTGCTAGGGCTGACGTCATCCATGAGGTCAACATGTTGATGTCACTGCGTACGCATGCAAGGTGACATCGGACGCTCTGATGGCCAGGATCGGATGCTCCGATCGTACGTCAGGATAGGTGTATGGTTGCATGCGATTTGATGGATGCGTGGCGAAGATTGGAAGCTCCGATGTACGATCGGATGGTCCGATGGGGATCGGACGGTCCGATCGCTGTCTATAAATAGAGGATCCGATGCTCACTTTCAACTCGCTCATTCCTCTCTCTCTCTCTCTCTCTCTCTCTCTCTCTCTCTCTCTCTCTCTCTCTCTCTCTCTCTCTCTCTCTCTCGTTCCTTGTTTTTTTAGTCAGATCTAGGGAGTTCTAGGCGCGGACCGATCTTCGATGTCGTAGCGGACCTGTGCCTAAAGTTTTGAGGCATTCGCCATCAGCGGGCTGATGATGGATGCATGTATATCTATGTTCTCCTTAAAATATTTAGAAGTATGCAATAGATTAGTTAAAGTTTTTAGTGCTTAATTAATGTTGCATGAGTATTTTCATTGTAGAGCTGATGATACGCTTGGAACCTAGAGTGAGACTGCTAGAATTGCCTTAGAAAGGTCCGTAAGTACTGACTGAGATGACCAGCATGATATATGATATATGTGTTGCATGAGTATGTGCTATGTGTTTCTCATGTTTTTACGGCTTTAGCACATGCATGATTTTTTTACACTGGACTGCATCTGGTATGATGTGAGTCATCACAGTTTCAATCGGTGATGAGTTTGTTTTCCCAAATTCTTTTATTATTATTATTCCACAATTTTCATTTTCAAAAAAAAAAATTAGAGAAATCAGTTTTACTTTTCCCATTGTTGTGTTTTCACTACATTTGGATTATGAATCATTTCCCGGGCGGTTATTGTGATTTTAATTTTATTATTGAATCTAGATACACAAAACGCAACTAGAAGTGTCAAAATAGATTAACATAATGAGCTCACTAACCCACAATCCGTCACAACCTACCATTAGGTGGGACGGGTCGGCCCACTTTTTAGACAGGTTAGGAAAACACCAATCAAACCCAAGCCACCTATTTTAGGTGGTAGGACGGGCCAAACTTACCGGCTTATGTGTAATTTATCGAGTTGTGGTGGGCCGACCCGACCATTTGATTGAAAAATTGTCAACTCAACCCACATATTTTATATCGCGGGGCAGTCCAATTCGACCGATCTAACTCATTATTACACCACTAAACGCGATGCGTGTGCTTCTACCGCTACTAATAATAATAAAAGAGATTAGGGTTTGCCCCTAAAAAGGTGTCCAAATTGGTGGAGTAAATGAACTCCTACCAACACCTTTTTGGACTAGTCTGTCATACACTGTCTATTTTTCACTGTTTCCGACTTGAATAACTATTTTATCGGACAACTTTTCTCTTCCAATTTTCCTCCCAAATTCCAAATTGTCTCGCTTCAGTTTTGTTTTATGAGTTTCATTGTTTATTATTGGCAAATTTGACAACTGATTATGGGTTCCACGATGAAGATGTATATTATGAGTTTCAAATATATTTCAATGATACGTGTGAACGGAGGCGGAGCCAGGATTCAAAATTAGATGGACGTTGGCTCCGCCCCATGTTAGTAATAATTAATGTGAATATTACGTTTCAAATCGAACCAAATTTTTTAAAATCTAATTATCGAAAAATTAAACCGAATACATGAAATTTTACTTAAAAATGGAACAAATCAGATCGGAATTTTTTTTTATTTCGGTCGCAAACTGAATTAACTGAACTTATAGATTTTTTTTTTATAAAAAATCAAGCTTTAACTAACAAAATTTCATATAAAAACTGAACTATATAAATTTAAATTTTATTTTAAAAAATTATATTTTCAAGTCTAGTTCTATTATCCAATAAATTTTATTAAAAATTCATAATATTTATATCCTAATAAATTTTATTAAAATTTAATATTTTTATAAAATTTCAATTTTTGGGTTAACCAAATTAAAGTTTTATGTCAAAAATCAAAACGAAACTGAATTAATCGATATTTTAAAACTAAAATTAATTAAAATTTTGAAAAACAAAAACCAAAATTTCAAATTAATTCAGTTTATTGTATTATTTCGATTCAAACAGATATTTTTATCACGTCTATAGTGTAATAGATGTCTGCTATATTGGTTAAATAACTTGATATTTTGGTATTTTCTTCACTCCCTAATTTAACAAACTAAATATATAATCATCCCAAAAATTTTCAACAAAGAATTATTTTCTAAATCTCATAATTATTTAGTTTTTGGTTATTATAAATAAAAAAATAGAAATACAAGACGAACAATAATTACAACATCAATAATTTCAAATATTCAACCAATTGATTATTTTTCTGAAATTCACGACAATAGATTTTTAAGATAAAAATCCCAATATTATGACAATTGAAATAATTGCAATTAAATATGCAACATAATTTTAGAGTTTGTCACTTCAAAATCACATAATTTCGAAAGCTACGATAATAAACCAAACAATAAATGGGAATGAAATGTGATTTGTGTGAATTGTTTTATTTTTAATTTTTTAATAGTTGAAGAAGTTTTTTTTTTAAAAGAACGGGGCTGAATTTTTTTTTAAAAAAATTAACACTACTAATTTTTTTTTAAATAGGTGGGGCTGGAGCCCCACCCTAGCCTTTGGGTGGCTCCGCCCCTGCGTGTGAAATAAAATTACAATTGCACATGTAGCGATGAGCAATTTTAAGTCTATTATTACCCATTTACTAGTGTAACGATATAAACTTATACTCATCACTTTCTCAAATTTGACCTTGAATATTTGGTAAAACGCTTCAAATTATATAGCTGCTGCTATTACGCCGCACTGACTATTCCCCCTAGTGTAAGGAGTTATAATTTTGACATAAAAAGTAGGGAAAATTATTTTTTTGGTCTTGTATATTTGTCACTTTGAGATTTCAGTTTTTTATATTTTCAGATTTCAGTTTTAGTCCGCTATATTTATTTTTTTGGCAATTTTAGTTCTTTTTCTGACGTGGCGCTGACGTGACACCAATTCAGTGCTGATGTGGAGCTGACGTGTACAGTGTCACGTAAGTATTTTCGAATAAAAAGGACCGAAATTGCCAAAAATCGGAACATGCAGGACTGAAACTGAAATATGAAAACATAGAAGACCAAAATCGTAAAGTGACAAACACACAGAACCTAATTTGCAGTTTTTCCTAAAAAATAATACAATATCATTGATGAACCAATTAGTTTTTGTTATTCCTCTAATTGTTTGATAAAACTCGAAGTCGTGGTAAGCATTAAATATATGCCATTCTATTAGGGAATTTTATGTAATGGTTTTGGATTATTACATATTCATCGGTTTTTTTGGTGTTAATCGGAGCCCTTTTTTAAAATTAAATAAAATTCACAAAATTGCTTTTTATGTTACTTTAAATTTAAAAATTGGTCTACACAGGTTGCACTAATTCCATTTATTGTTGTCTATCTTGGTCCAGATAGGTCATTAAGTGCAAGATTTCGTGGAATAATTTTAAACTTGAATTGTGAAGCATAGGGATGTCTACAAGAACATATCATTTAAATAGACATTAGGAATTTATTTTGATATATATTTCGTTTGGTTGTCATTAATTGGAACTTCAGATATGGGGAAATTACACCGGAAGTTTGGTACAAAATTATATTAACATTTAATATAGCCTTTCTTCAATCATATCACACTTTCTATTGTAATAATTATCCCCCAATTGATGTATATTATATATAGAGATTATGTTTTATACTGACGAAGGGTATTATTATACTTTGTCAATATTATATTTTGATTTTTTCAAATGATACGATGCCTTTTAATTATATGTTGTATATAACGGGCTACTTGCATTCGGTCCCTTTGTGAAAATTCTAATTGTTACGAAACTCCGTATGAAAAATTAATACGCTAATATGCCCTTGAATTTTTAAATATTTTGCTCATAATCCTTTCAATCAATGTTGTGAATTCACGCGTGATAAATGCAAGTTGATTTTTTTTTTCACATCATTTGACTAATTTACCCTCTATCTTGAGGCCAAAATATTTTTTTCCCTCTCTTATCTTCCATATAATAAACATTGAATTTTTCATTAAAAATATATATCTTTCCATAATTAACTCCTAAATACTAGCTTATTATATATATATATATAAATATATAATATATATTTATAAATATAATATATATATATATATATATATATATATATATTTATACCCGATGATAACTTCTAATTTTTTGGAAATAAAAAAACAATTATTGTATTTTTAGAAAATAAATTATCTCTCTATTTTTAATTGAAATACATTATAATAATAATTAATAATTGTTTTGAAAATTGTATCGCATTTTTTTGAAAAAATGTTGATCTTTAAATTCACAATATTGATTTTGCAGGAAAATTTCTTTTGCCAAAGACAAATAGATTGCATTAGTGAGTTAAATTTAATTAGTAAAATTAATTTAAAAAATTTTCCATTCAAAAAAAATTTATCATAATAAACTATAGATAAAAGTGAAAACAAATTATTTTAAAAATATTGTATTAAAACAGAATTTGTTTTGATTATTTTCCTACAACCTTCTATAATTTTAAAATAGAGTACACAAGTCAGTTATATTATAATTTTGTTTCCATTAAAAAAAATCACCATCTTAAATGAAATAAATTGTGTTAGTATTATATTAAAACAAAATTTACTAAACATTTTGTACTTTCAATATTATTAAAATAATACTATATTCAAATTCTTTATAATAAATGAAATTTATATTATTTAATATTTTATTATTTAAATTTAATATATTATTTATTAAAAATAATACGTATGAACCAACAATATTATTTTTTACTTTCCTTATTCTAATTCTAATTTTATTTTTATTTTTAGTTTTAAAAATATAAATATGGATCGATCGGGCTCCTTCTTGCGGCAATTTCTCTTTTGTTTTCATTTTTATCTATAATTTATTATGCTAATATTTTTTGAATGGAAAAATTTTTAAATTAACTTACTCGCGTAATCTAGTTTGATTTTACTAATTACTTTAACTCACTTGTGCAATCTACTTGTCTTTGAAAAATTTTTGTTTCCTGCAAAATCATTATTGTGAATTTAAAGATAAAATTTTTTCAAAATAATACAATACAATTTGCAAAACAGTTACTATAATGTACTTCAATTAAAAATAGAGAGACAATTTATTTTTTAAAATACAATAAAATATTTTTTTCTGTCCAAAAAATTAGAAGTTATCATCGTGTATAAATATATATTATATTTATTAATATATATTATTTGTTATATATATAATAATAAATAAATAATATGCTAGTATCTAGGAATTAATTATGGAAATCTATATATTTTTAATGAAAAATTCAATGTTTATTATATGAAAAATAAGAGGGAAAAAAAGAATATTTTAGCTTCAATATGGAGGGTAAATTAGTCAAATGATGTGCAAAAAAAAATCAAATATCATAAACAATTGCATTTATCACGCTGAATTCACAACATTGATTGTGTTGGTTTGACTTTTTCACATGGGGTAAGTTGGCAGAAGGTGACAATGTGTTGGCAATTGAATAAGCAATTTGCAGGCCAAATGTATCCCAACATCGAGTTCTTTTCTCTCGTTTTAAACAATTAAGTTATTTTAGTATCTTCTATATATATTTGTGAGATAGGTTTTCTTCTGTATTAAAAGAGTGAGTGTCTCTTTGGAAATACAGAGAGATGTTGTAATTCTCCAAATATTATAGTAGAATCTTTTGGTCTTGCCCGTGGTTTTTACCCTAATAAATTTTGGGGGTTTTTCACGTAAATCTTGGTGTCTATTTTATTCTTCAATTTTCATAGTTTATATCTCGTGATGCCGCACCTGTGACCAACAAGTGGTATCAGAGCCTTGACGTAAAATTTCTTAAAATTCTGAGTATGCTCTGTGGTTGCAGCTTTGACTGATCTTCCACATCAGAAAAGATTTTTTGAAGATTTTATAAGGTAGGATTATTGTAGTCAAGATGACGGCAAAATACGAGATAGAAAAGTTCAATGAGAGCAATTTTTTGCTGTGGAAATTAAAGGTGCAAGCAATTATGAGAAAGGAGCGTTGCTTGGCAGCTATTGGAGATAGACCGGCGGACGTCACGAAAGATCAAAAATGAAATGAGATGAATCACAATGCCGTTGCCAATTTGCACTTGGCTATAGCGGATGAAGTTTTGTCAATTATCTCTGAAATAAAAAGCGCAAAATTTATTTGGGATACTCTGACAAAATTGTACGAGGTCAAGCCACTACACAACAAGATTTTCTTAAAGAGAAAGCTTTATACTCTTCAGATGGCGGAATCCTCATCGATGACCGACCATATCAACACATTGAATACTCTATTTTCTCGGCTCACGTCTATGGGGCGTAAAATAGAGGAAAAAGAACGTGCGGAGCTTCTACTTCAGAGTCTACCAGATTCATACGATCAGCTCATCATCAATGTTACCAACAATGTTCTTTCGGATAATTTAAATTTTGACGACGTCTTAACTGCGGTTCTTGGAGAAGAGAGTCGTCGAAGGAACAAGGAAGATAGGTTGGTAACGTCGAAGCAAGCAGAGTCTTTACTGATGACGAGAGGAAGATTGACGGAGCGTGACTCCAGTGGGAGCCACAAATATGGTAGATCCAAGTCAAGAAGTAAGAAGAAAAATATTTACTACTTTAAATGTGGCGGTAAAGGGCACTTCAAAAGGGAGTGTACGAAGAGCATCGAAAAGGGATCTCAAGGAAATGTGGCCAGTACTTCGGGAAGTGGTGAAATATTATTCAGCGAAGCAGCAACAGTTGCAGAAGGCAGACACAAATTTTGTGATGCATGGATTATGGATTCAGGAGCGACGTGGCACATGACGTCAAAGAGAGAATGGTTCGATCAGTATGAACCAATCTCAGGAGGATCTGTATTCATGGGAGATGATCATGCCTTGGAAATCGCTGGGGTCGGTACCACTAAAATCAAAATGTTTTATGGTACTATTCGCACCATACAAGAGGTACGACATGTGAAGGGCTTGACAAATAATCTTTTGTCTTTGGGGCAATTAGATGTTATTGGGGGCAAAACTCGTGTTGAGAATGAGATCATGAAAATTGTGAAAGGTGCTCTTGTGGTTATGAAAGCGAAAAAGGTTGCTGCAAATCTGTATTTATTGTTGGAGGAAACAAACAAAGAGGTGTAACTAGCTGTTGTATCAATTGGTTTGGGAGAACAATCAACAGTTTGTGACATAGAAATCTCGGGCATATGTCAGAACGAGGAATGAAGATTCTCTCAGAACGGAATCTGTTCCCGGGGCTTACAAAAGTGACTCTATCCTTTTGTGAGCATTGTGTTACCAGTAAACAACACAGATTAAAGTTTGGCACATCTACTGCCAAAAGCAAAGACATATTGGAGCTGATTCATTCTGATGTTTGGCAAGCACCAGTGGTATCCCTAGGAGGAGCGAGATATTTTGTCTCATTTATTGATGATTTCTCTAGGAGATGTTGGGTGTATCTAATCAATAAGAAATCAGATGTTTTCGAAGTCTTCAAAGTTTGCAAAGCACGGGTTGAACTTTATTATGACAATAAAATCAAGTGTTTGAGGACTGCCAATGGAGGAGAATATATCAGTGATGAGTTTGATGCATTTTGTCAACACGAGGGCATCAAAAGATAGTTCACCATGGCTTACATGCCTCAGGAGAATGGAGTGGCAGAGCGGATGAACTGAACTTTGTTGGACAGAACAAGGGCCATGTTGAGTACTGCGGGTCTAGCCAAGTCATTTTGGGCAGAAGCAGTCAAAATCGCTTCTTATATCATCAATCGTTCTCCTTCAGTGGCGATTGATTTAAAGACTCCAATGGAGGTGTGGACTGGCAAGCCAGCTGATTATTCTCGGTTACATACATTTGGAAGTCCGGTGTACGTGTTGTACAATGAACAAGAAAGATCGAAGTTGGATTCCAAATCAAGAAAATGTATCTTCTTGGGCTATGATGATGGAGTTAAGGGGTTTCGCTTGTAGGATCCTACTGTCCACAAGCTTATCATCAATAGAAATTTTATCTTCGAGGAAGATAAAGTGAAGGGAGACAAAGACACACTGAATTCAGAAACTACTATCATTCAGGTGAAAAATAATACAGACAAAAATCAAGTTTCTTGTGAAGCAGTACCAGAGCACGAGGAACAAGAACCAGTTGAGTCAGAGGTTTCCAAAGTGAGGCAGTCAACTCGAGAGAGAATACCACCAGGTTGGCTTTCAGATTATGTCACTGAATACAACATTGCATATTGTCTATTAATAGAGGATGGTGAGCCATCGAGTTTCCATGAGGCTACTCAAAGCTCGGATGTATCCCTGTGGATGATAGCGATGCAGGAAGAATTGGAAGCATTGGACAGAAACAAAGCAAGGAATTTTGTTACACTACCACGAGGGAGGAAAGCTATCGGTAACAGATGGGTTTAAAAAATCAAGCGTGATGGCAATAACCAAGTGGAGCGGTATCATGCGAGATTGGTTGTCAAAGGGTATGTTTAGAAAGAAGGTATTGACTTCAATGAGATATTTTCTCCTGTGGTTCGACTTTCAACAGTCAGAGTAGTATTGGCAATGTGTGCGGTGTTTGAATTACATCTAAAACAACTAGATATGAAAATGGCATTTCTTCATGGAGATCTTGAAGAAGAAATCTATATGCTCTAGCCATAAGGTTTTTCGGAAAAAGGCAAAAAAAACTTGGTTTGCAGGTTGAACAAATCTTTGTACGGTCTCAAAAAGGCGCTGAGGTGTTGGTACAAGAGATTTGATTCCTATATCACAAGCCTTGGGTACAACAGACTCAGCAGACCCTTGTGTGTATTTCAAGGGGTCTGGTGATGATGATTATATCATTTTGCTGTTGTACGTGGACTACATGTTGGTAGCAGGCCCCAAAAAAGATCGGGTCCAAGAATTGAAGGCACTGTTGGCTAGGGAATTTGATATGAAGGACTTGGGACCAGCAAACAAGATTCTAAGGATGCAAGTTCACCGAGACAGAAGCAATGGAAGATTTGGCTTTCCCAGAAAAATTATTTGAAGAAAGTCTTGCACCACTTCAACATGCAAGATAGTAAGCCAGTTTCAACCCCTCTTCCTATTAACTTCAAGTTATCTTCTGATATGTGTCCTAGCAGTGAAGCAGAGAGGATGGAGATGTCTCGAGTACCGTATGCATCAGCAGTGGGAAGTTTGATGTTCGCCATGATTTGTACAAGACCAGACATTGCACAAGCAGTGGGAGCAGTCAGTCGATATATGGCGAATTCTAGACAAGAGCATTGGAGCACTTTTAAGAGGATCCTTAGATACATTAAGGGTACCTCGAATGCTGCATTATGTTTTGGAAGATCATATTTTACACTCAGGGGCTATGTGGATTCAGATTACGCAGGTGATCCAGATAAAATAAAATCTACTACTGGTTATGTTTTTACAGTTGCAGGAGGTGCAGTAAGCTGGGTTTCAAAACTGCAAACAGTTGTGGTATTATCTACAACGGAGTCAAAATACATGGCAGCTACTCAAGCTTGCAAGGAAGCAATATGGATTAAAAGGTTATTGGAGGAGCTTGGACACAAACAAGAAAATATTCATCTGTTTTGTGACAGTCAGAGTGTCTAGCACATTGCAAGGAATCTAGCCTTTTATGCCAGGACTAAACACATTGGAGTTCAATTTCACTTTGTTCGAGAAGTAGTAGAGGATGGAAGTGTGGATATGCAGAAGATCCATACGAAGGATAACATTTCTGATATTCTGACCAAGTACAGACAAGTTCGAATGGAGTAGATCCTCAAGTGGCCTAGCAGGAACGTAAGCAGCAAGAATGAAAAGATTGAAAGGATGTGTGGAGATGTGTTTGATTCTCAATAAAATTTCCAAGTGGGAGAAATGTCGGTTTGACTTTTTCACGTGGGGTAAGTCGGCAAAAGGTGGCAATGTGTTGGCAATTGAATAAGCAATTTGCTGGCCAAATGTTCGTCAAAGAGAAAAGGAAAATTCTAATGAGAATTTTCCTTCTCAATTTTACGAGCGGAGGGAGCTCTATAAATAGAGCTCCCACCATCAGAAGTATGTATCCCAACATCGAGTTCTTTTCTCTCATTTTAAACATTCAAGTGATTTGAGTGTTTTTTTATATATATTTGTGAGATAGGCTTTCTCCTGTATTAAGAGAGTGAGTGTCCCTTTGGAAACACAGAGAGAGATTGTAATTCTCCAAATATTATAGTTGGATCTTTTGGTCTTGCCCGTGGTTTTTACCCTAATAAATTTTGGGGGCTTTTCACGTAAATCTTGGTCTCTATTTTATTCTTCAATTTTCATAGTTCTATCTCGTGATGCCGCACATGGGACCAACATATTGCAGGGAGTTATGATCAAAATACTTAAAAATTCAAGGGCATATTAGCTTATTAATTTTTCATAGGAAGTTTTGTAATAGTTAAGATTTTCACGAGGGAGCCGAATGCAATTAACCCTGTATGGTTGTATATAACATGCATGTTCTCTATACAAAATAATGATAATTCTTTGAAATTTCCGCTCATGTAAGCGCTACAATATTATACACACAAAAAAATGTGTGCATGGGTGTAGTCATGTCTAAATTCACATTGTTAACTATTATGATGAGGTCATGGCAAGAAGACTAGCCTCGCAACTTAAGAAGCAATCGGGTGAAGGGATGGTATTAATCAGAGAAAAAGTTTGCGGATTAACTGGGAAATGATATATACTTAATTATTATGCCTTTAATTTGTTTTGCCAGAATATTAATATTCTTGCCTAACCCGAATTGACGCGCTTTTTTGCTGTTTATCTACTTCTTTTAACCCGTGTTCTAAAAATCGGCCTACGTGCTAGGCGCCTGTCGATCGCACCAAAAAAGTGCTAGTCGGCCAACTTAGGCTTCCTTGTCTCCGAGGCGAAAATGATTTTTTTTTGGCATATAAAAAAATTGAGGAAATATTGTATTCACCCTTCCAAAAACTTTTTCAACCGTACCCTTTCCAAAGAGAAGAGAGAAAACTATGGAGAATAACAAGTAGGGGAAATTATGTAGAAGAAGTAGAGAATATTTGTAGTATTTTATTAGTTATGAAATTTTGAACTCATTTTAAATTTGATTTTATTGTGTTGGAGTTATAATATGAGATTTATTTGTTATAACGTGGAATCCGCCTAACGGTACAAAGTCCAGCCTAGGCGCTGGTCCGATCTCGACTAACGGCTAGCAAATTTTATAATCTTGCTTTTAACAATTAAATATATTATATTGTATAATTTTATTGTTTTCTAAGAAAATATGATATGGTGTTGTATTCTAAAATTTCGATTTTTACACCAACTAAAATTATGACGTAGCTTAAAAGTTGTGTAACAGTGATATGTTCTGAAAGTAACGGCGACAAGTAAACTAATCATAAATACGAAACAACAATTCTGGGAAGGATCAAAAAATTGCATGTAGAAAACTCAGATAACCAGAAATATTTTTTAAAAAAATAATAAAAATATAAAAGAGACATACGCTAGCAATAACACCATGGTTCAACGGTAATCTAGAAGTTCTAAATAGAATTAAAGCTTAAGGTATATACGTCATATCCGGTGAGAAGCACACGAGGCCAAGTTCATCCGATCGATGAGCCGGCTAGTTCTCAGAATATACGAACTCGATGTAATAAAAGAGGTGGTTAGTTCTTATTGTTAGTGTATCTTGTAGATATTATTCTTTATTTGTTTCCTAGTCTGTAGATTAGATTTGTGATTTCATTCCTTGTATTTTGTATCTAAGATTAGTCAGTTATTTGTGCTTATATTTTCTATACTTTAGGCTTGTAAGTGTGTACATATAAGCCACAAGCACTATTTTTTTTCCAGCCCACTCTCATGGCCACCGAAATCACCGCCCCGCCGCCTCCTCCACCACCAACTTCTGACAAATCTTACACTCTCATCTCCTTCAATATCGCGGCACAAGCTCCTCTTAAACTCACCGCCACCAACTATCCTGCCTGGCGCCTACAATTTCACTCCTTCCTAATTGGTTACGATCTCTTAGGATTTTTTGATGGCACCAAACCGTGTCCTCCCATCACGATTACCAGCGGCACCACCACAGTTCCCAATCTTGATTATTTGCTTTGGATTCGTTAGGACCAACTTCTACTGAATGCTATCATCGGCGCCCTCTCTCCCATGATCATGTCGTTCATTGCCTCTGCCAAAACGTCTCGTGATTCCTGGTCCATCCTTGAAAAAACGTATGTCGCCCCAAGTCGAGGTCGCATCATGCAACTTAAATCACACCTCTCCAATCCCGTCAAAGGCTCCAAAACCATCACGGAGTATCTGCACGGCATCAAAGCTCATGTCGATGCCCTTGCCCTTATGAATGTTGTGGTGGATGATTAAGATCTCACCCTTAAAATTCTTCATGGCCTCGATGACAGTTACAAGGAGCTCTCCAACGCAATTCAAGGACGTGAGACATTCATCAACTTTGATGAATTACATGAAAAGCTTCTCACCTTTGAAGCCCAACTCATGGCTCGCACTTCTCCTCCGATCAGCCCTGTCACTGCCTTTGCAACTTCACGCTCCGCCAAACAGGCTCCACAAGGCTATAATCCTGGCTCCTTTTGCCCTCCCGGTCCACCTCATTCTTGTGAGCAGCGGTCACCAGTTTCATGGAATGCTCAGCCAGCAGCGTCCTCTGCTCCTAAACCTTACTTAGGGCGCTGCCAACTCTGTGGTGTTCAGGGTCACTCCGCCAAGAGTTGCCCATATTATCAGCATCTTCCTTGGACTACATCGGCTCCAATACCTCTTTCTTCTATGGCTCACACCTGGCCACAGGCCCACACGGCTTCTAGCCACATCGCTGCTCCAGCCTCCTTGGAATGGATTCTAGACTGTGGGCTTCGCATCATGTGACAACGGATCTCGCAAATCTGTCCCTTCACTATCCATACAGTGTCTCTGACTCCATTGTCATGGGAAATGGCTCTGGTTCGTTTATCTCTCACATTGTCTCATCCAGTTTGTCTGCCTTGAATATTGAGTTTTTACTAACCAATGTCCTTTGTGTCCCCTCTATGACCAAAAACTTAATTTCTGTTGACCAACTATGTTTTAACCATAATGTATCTGTTTCCTTTCTACCCTCGTGTTTTTAGGTGACGGATCTCTGCACGGGCAATATGCTTCTAACGGGACCACGTAAGAATGACATCTACATCTGGCCCTCCCCCACACCCACCACCTCGTCGCCATCCGCCTTATCCTCTGCCAAAGAATCAATGACCTTGTGGCACTCTCGCCTGGGTCACCCCTCATCCCATATTGTTAGTCGTCTAGTTTTATCCTTGTCTCCTAGCGTGCTTTCCAATTTTCATTGTAATTCTTGCTACATGAATAAAAGTCATAAACTATCTTTTTCTTACTCCACTTTGATGTCAACTTCTCCACTTGATTTACTGTTCTCGGATGTTTGGACCTCCCTAGTTCTCTCTTCCGATGGTTACAAGTATTATGTTATTTTTGTGGATCACTATACCAAATATATTTGGTTGTATCCCCTCCGGCGCAAATCGGATGTCTTATCTATTTTTACAAGCTACAAATCTCTCGTTGAAAATAATTTAATCATAAAATTATTACTCTTTACACCGACAACGGTGGCAAATTCCTGGCCCTCAAGTCGTTCTTGGAGACTCATGGAATTTCCCATCTCACCACCCCTCCTCACACTCCTGAACATAATGGTTACTCTGAGCGCCGTCATCGACACATCGTCGAAGCTGGCCTTACTCTTCTACATCAAGCCTCCCTTCCTCTCACTTTTTTTGGTCTTTTGCTTTTGCCACTACAACATACCTTATGAATCGTATGCCCAAGAAAAATTTATCTATGTTATCTTCCTTTGAAAAATTATTCCATCAACCCCCTAATCTATTAAAACTCCATGTTTTTTGTTGTCTCTGCTATCCCTGGCTTTGTCCATATGCAAATCACAAGCTAGACCCAAAATCCCAACCATGCATCTTCCTTGGATGCTCACTTACTCAAAGTGCTTACATCTACCTTGACGTCTCTTCTAACAAGTTGTATATCTCCCATCATGTTCGCTTTTTTGAACACATCTTTCATCCTTCTCCTCCCATCTGTCCGTCTCCACCCTCCCCTGTCCCGTCCCCCGATCCGTCTGTCTTCTCTGTCCCTGTCTCTGTGGATGCCACCTCTGACACGGTTCCGGCTGCTGATCCGCTGCTTGCTCGTGTTACTCCCTCACCCCAAGCGTCACCCAATCCTCCCAACCCACCACCTGCTCACCCCATTCTCACACGCTCCAAAAATAGGATCTTTAAACCCAATCCCAAATACTCTCTCCCTACCTCTACCTCCTCTCTTGACTGTGAGCCCACTTATGTGTCCAATTCCATTCGTGATACTCATTGGCGTGTCGCCATGTCTGATGAATTTGATGCTCTCTTATAAAACGCCACCTGGTATCTTTTTCTTCCTCATCCCACACAGAATCTTATTGGTTGCAAATGGGTCTTTTGTATTAAGCGTAAATATGATGGATTATTGAAAAGGTTCAAGGCACGTTTGGTTGCCATTTGCCAAGGGTTTTCATCAACGTCATGGCCTTGATTATCATGACACGTATAGTCCCGTGGTCAAACCTACCACTATTCGTGTAATTTTAAGTCTTGCTGTCCACCGGGGGTGGTCCTTAAGTCAATTGGATGTCAATAATACTTTTCTTCAGGGCACTCTTGATGAGGAGGTGTTTATGGCACAACCTCTGGGTTTCACTGACTCAAACTTTCCGGATCATGTCTGTAAGATTCACAAAGCCATTTATGGTCTCAAAATGGCGCCTCGTGCTTGGTATCAGGAACTGTGCCGTTTTTTACTTACACATGGTTTCTTTAACTCTAAGTTTTATGCTTCTCTGTTTATTCTCCGCAGCCAGGGTCACACAGTTTATTCTGGTATATGTTGATGACTTAATTATTACAGGTGATGATGTGCCATTTCTAGATTCAGTCATTGCCAAACTCACCACCAGGTTCTCCATCAAGGACTTAGGTCCTCTGTCGTTTTTTCTTGGAATTGAGGTGGTTCCTCGTTCTGGTGGTCTCATTCTAACTCAGCCGCGGTATATTCTTGATATATTGGCTCAATTTCATATGCAACATTCCAAGCCTGTTCAAACTCTGCTTGCCACGAGCACGCTACTCTCGCTTCATGATGGTGCTCCTTTGGCTAATGCCACTGTTTACCGACAAGTTCTTGGGAGCCTACAGTACTTGATTCTTACTCTCCCTGACATCTCATTTACTGTTAACCATCTTTCACAGTTTATGCATGCCCCTTCTGAACATCATTGGGGTGCTGTCAAAAGATTACTTCGTTACTTAAATGGATCTCTTCATTATGGCCTTCAGATTCGGCCCAATGTGTCTCTCTCATTGCATGGGTACACGGACTCTAACTGGGTTGGTAATCCGAAAGACAGATGCTTTAAAGCTGCTTATGTCATTTTTCTTGGTTCCACTCCTATTTCGTGGAGCTCAAAGAAGCAACGATCTGTTTCTCGTTCGTCCACTGAGGCGGAATATCGTGCTATTGCTTATGGTGCCGCTGAGCTTTCCTGGATTGGTTCTTTACTTTGTGAGTTAGGGGTTTCCATTCCTAGTGTTACTGTTCTTTACAGCGACAACATTGGTGCTACTTATCTTTGTGCGAATCCAGTTTTTCATTCACGCATGAAGCACATTGCTCTAGAGTATCACTTTGTCCGCGAACTTTTTCAAGCTTCCAAGTTGCGAATCTCTCATGTCTCTTCTGAAGATCAACCAGCTGATGCTCTTACCAAGCCATTATCTTGTCCTCATCTTGAGGGGGCCTGTTAGTGTATCTTGTAGATATTATTCTTTATTTGTTTCCTAGTCTGTAGATTAGAGTTTTGATTTCATTCCTTGTATTTTGTATCTAAGATTAGTCAGTTATTTGTGCTTATCTTTTCTATACTTTAGGCTTGTAAGTGTTTATATATAAGCCCTTGAGTGATCAATAAAATTCAATCATTTATCAATAGAATTTTACACTTATAACATATGCTAGCTAGTTTCATCAAAACATATGAACTTCTTCTGGTGTTTCTCAAAAAGAATTTGCTTGACGAATTCTAGTCGATGTCCTAGAGGTTAAAAGTAAATGTAGAACATTAATAATTTAATTCGACACCAATTTTTTAGTCTCGAAACAGGAGTACTGAGCACCTTGAATCTAATAAATTCACGGAAAATTCTCATAAAATTCAATAGTCTCAATTCATAGTAACAAGAAAAATAAACACCATGATAACAATATTCTGTCGATGCATAAACAAACTGTAAGTATGAAAGAATTGGATTCAACTTCAAACTAATATATAATTACATCAATTAAAAAAATTCATTTTGATTACGGTAATCGAAACCACGTATGATGTTATTTCAAAAACATATTAAGTTTTGATGATAACAAATGAATTAAAAAAGAGATGACAATAAGCAGATCGATTTACCCAAGCAGATTAGATGTACTTTGAATTACGGAAAATACCGAAGGACTTAAGGATCTAAAGTCACTAATAATATAAAATGGTCTTTAAAGAAACTACTCTGGATAAGGAATTTAATCAAATTAATTTTTCCTTCATAAACAATCCAGACCAGTCCAAGTGTTATCCAGACCAGTATAGTATTCCGGATCAGTTCGATCCTTCAGATCAAATTGGATCCCTGTAAAAATAAATTGTACACATTCTAAATCAATCCGATTTGATGTTGGACATAAGACAAAATGGATAATGTCGTTGATTCCATATTTAGATAATATCTAAAAGAGCCCCACACCACTGTACTATATTTGAAAAGATGAAGAAGACATGTGGTGCTCTGTATAATTGTCGGCTATTTTTGGAACAAAATTGTACCGGCTAGATTTTGTAACGTTGGAACTTGGATCTCTAAGCCTATAAATATTTGAAGAGCAATAAGAATTTGGTGATTTTTGTTTTCTCTTTTGAATCGACAATTGTGAAGTTACTGATATCTTGCCTCCTAAGTTTTCAACGCATTCGAAAGAGATCATATCGAAATTTTCATGTTGCAAGCACACACGCATAATGAGATACCCCAGATCAATATCTTGATCAATTTGTGTTGCACTTAAAAACTTACGAAGCTCAAAATATTTGTGTCAATTGTTTTTGTAACTCTATCAGAAACTATTCTAATTATAGAAAATGTCTTGTTAGAATAAGTTGCTAAGATGTAGGGTACTGACCATGGTAGAAACCCATTGGGCACTTGGAGTTTTGGACCCCTCGGGAAGTTTTCATTCTGACTTTACCTTTCTCCCAAGCAGTGGAGGACCCGACAACATGGAAGGAAGGCTTAGGTTTCCGAGATTTCTTGTAGGGATGGCCTCTGGTTTTGGAGGAGGGGAGGTGGTGTATTTGTTGGAGGTAGCGGCAGATTTGTAGACAGGGGAAGGGCGAGGGATGTCATCGGAGCTCTGCCCCACGGACTCGTACTTTGACGAGCCACAAGAATTCGCCCCCGAAGTTGAAGTATAGTAGACATGACTAAAATGAAGAATAAACAAAGAAAACTTACAAGAAAAAGGATTGGGGCACGGGAGTAGTCGGGACTATAGTGTGTGTCACCGGAGAAGTGGAAGCACGTCAGAATCACAAGAGCAACAGAGCAAGATCGAAATCGCGAAAGTGTGAAATGTTTTAGGGTGATCGATATTTATAGGCTATTAGAGTAGGTGCGCGTCGAGCCAATGTGTTGGTCGATGGTCCTTGAGAGAACTCTTGTATGAAAATCTTTATTTTATTAATATTTTACATTATTTAATTTGGCACATTTTTATCTTTATACCCATGCTAGCTGCATAGATAAAACCCTTGATTATACAAATAGTAGAAAGAATATGAGATGATCATATAATGACTATCATGAAACTCATATTTGGAATACTGTATATTCTAAACTGTTCCTAGTCGATTCAGCCGTCATAAAAAAGTATAAAGGCCTCTCGAGCTTGAGACTAGTATTTGCGATGTGAGTACCATGTTTCATTGGTAGGGGACATGGAGATGTCCAAGCATGCAAATAGGTGCTCCTTGTAGAGTGCACTGAACAACCCTCCCTAAAGGACTTTTCAAGTGGTTCTCACTTATCGAGTGGAGAAGTTCTAGTTTATGGTTGTACACCATTAGTCTTTATAACCCGAGACAATATGAAGAATCTATATGCTAGTAGACTTTGTAATGTACAAATAATTACATTAATTCAAGTGTTGAATTAATTAAACACTATTGAGTCTAGTAGAGCTCAAATTGATATAGTGTTGAATAATTATATACTAGTGGACTTGAATGAGTTCAAGTTAGATTTAATTAATTATTTAAACTTAATTGGGATTAAGTTTAATGTTTAATTAAATAAGTTCAAAATAATGTATATATATAATATATGTATATTTTAAATATATATATATATATATATATATATATATATATATATACATAAAATATATGTGTGTGAGGTAATTGAAGGGTTGAAGGATAGATGCAATTTTCCATAAAAGCCTTTAGCTTTTTTATGCATGGTTTTAATTTCATCATTTAATCCTTCACCATTATTATATTATTATCAATATTATACACACATATTTATTCCAATTTTGTGCCCTGGACGTGGACTTTACTCCACAATTCTCCAAGTTTTTCTTTTCATTTTTGAGGAATAAAGAAAAGGAAATCTCAATGCAAAATACTCTAAATATTCTAGTTTATATTTAGAGCGGATCTAGATCGTCTAGTCGTGGACCTAATTCAAAGGCTTGAAGTGTTGAATTCATTTTGAGCAAGGTGTGCTCTTGGAAGCTTGTAGATAGTGTCTACTACTTCAAGAGCCTAGTTGTTTATCAACTTGGTTGGAGCCATAAATCAATCTTTGAGATTGATAGGTAAAACTTCTAAACACGCTATGGTTGTTTGATTTTGAATGCTACACAAGTGCTAGGATCTCTTTTGTTAAAATTTTTAAAATTTCCGCTGCGTTTTCGGGCACGAGTTAACCGATCACCAATAGTGGTATCAGAGCCTAGGTTACTCTTTTGTGTAGCATTTGTTGCATATTATATTGAGGTCAATTTCTAGCCGCATGAGAAAATCAATATTTTAACTTTTAGGGCTGTTTTTATAAAAATATTTTTTTTTGTTTCGGGCATCCTAAGGGCTGCCCGAAGGGTATCTAGGGGCATCCCATACTTTTAAATAAAAAACCGGAATCCGGTGACGGAGTTTCGGTGACGACTATGACGACTTGAGTTTTTCCAAAAGGTGTTTTAGAATATCATGTGTCATAGGCCCTAAATTGTTAAAAATATTATAGTTGATTTTTATGAAAAATTAAACTTTATAATATATGATTTTTCTCATAAAATAAATAGTTAAAGTGTGACTTTGATTATTTATAGTAAATTGTGATTTAAAAGAAATTCGGTTATAAATAAATTAATTTGAAAGTAAACAAAGGTGTTTGTTTATTTTGTTAATTTAATTTATAATTGTGATGGTTAGTGATTGGACCAAGAAATATAATATTTAATCAATTAATTATTGTGATAATTAATTGATGGTGTATGATATGTGATATTATGCATGAAGGATGATCAAAAGCCCAAGACCAATTTGCTAGGTGTATGCTAGGATATTTTGTGTTGAATGGTTGTAATAATTATCAAATTATAAAATGGGCTTGGTTTATGGCCTGTTCCCACCCCATGAGATGTTTCCCTATTTGTCATGGATATTTTAATGTAAAATATTTGATAGTGGAAGATCAAGATTGGAAGATGGTGGACCATGATGAATTATGAAGATCCAAGACATGTAAATATTGGAAGCTTATGTAATTGTTGCATCTGCATCCCATGCATTCCCTATGATTGAACCTAGGCCCGTGTTTGGCTCACACGGGTCAAATAGTATTGGGCGATTGATCATCCTTGTTAATTTAATGTTTATAATATATGCATGATATATTATAAATAATAAGTATGTATGTTATTATTTTATAATAACAATGTTGCATGAATCCGGCAAACATATGAACAAACATGGCAAAACGTTTAAAATTAATGATGATACCTTTTCAAAATTAAAAACCCTCATTTTGAATTAGATTCAAAATTTATATCAAGCCTGAAAAGGAGAATTATAAATTTGTTTATAATTTTCATGTCTTCCATCGACAATAGGTGCATGATGAACGCTACCCGTATTCAATGCTTGGCTAATATTATTTAGGGGGGGGGGGGGTGGGGGGAGCTTGGATGCCGGAAAGCTGTGACATCCATTGATATGGTGATGTGAACTACATGGAACTCCCATGACTTCGTCTCATATTATTGGGGGAACTCATGGCGACCGTCCATTAAGGTTCGATATCGATGGGTAAGACTTGATACGTAAAGATGAACGACGTCATATTATTGGGTCCTAATCAAGCGTGAGACAAAGTTTACGTAAGGGTTGCATGGAGATGCAATTGGAAACTACCTTTTAGAAATTGTGATTGGCTGATATTATTCGGGATCATGATTGACTAATTGGACCTTATGTACCTACTGAGGAAAGACGTTTCCCGTTTTCACTAGAGGGTAGTGAAAATGTTAAAACAGTGGGAGTAAAAATTTATAAAGTTAAAGTCCATACTTTATATCTTATTAAATATTTTAAAATAGTCATTGACATTTATCTGTTATTATTTTTCAGTACAAAGTTTTTGACAATGCCATCAATTCGCAATCCGTTATCTACAATACTCGACAAACATTTACTGACCGGTCCAAATTACCTCGATTGGCTAAGAAATCTGAAAATCGTCTTGAACTCGAAGAGGATTGCATATAAACTTGATGAGTCGCCCCCGATAAGGCTCCGACTGATTGTAGCCCTGAGGAGCTACAAACTTACAAGGATTGGTGTGACCATGACTTGAAAGCCAAGTGTTATATGTAGGCTTCTATGAATGATGAGCTAAAACGGCGTTTTGAGAGTGCAAATCATGGTGCTGACATTCATTTGCATCTCAAAGAACTCTTTGGTGAACAAACACGCCCACTTCGACATGCGATTGTCAAGGAGCTAATCACTTTGCGCATGCAAGATAGGGATTCGGTCCATGAGCATGGCCTAAAGTTGATTGGGCTAGTGGAGAAACTCGTTAGCATGGATCTTGTGCTACCAGCTGAGTTGACCACAGACGTGTTGCTCTTGTCACTGCCTAGCTCATTTGACCCTTTTGTGGTGAATTTCAACATGAACGAGTTAGATCCAACCCTTGAGGAGTTGATTAACATGTTTGTTACGTTTGAATCCACAATCAAAAAAGAGAAGCCGGTTCTTTATGTGGGATCTTCATCTGGTTCAAGGAATATACCACGTGGGAAGGGAAAGAAGCGTTCTTTTCATGCTCCCAAAAAGAATGTTCCCTTGAAGAGGCAAGTTCCGAGTCCCGTTGTGGTAGCCACACCAGTTAAGGCTAACAAGACTAGTGATGTTTGTCATCACTGCAAGAAACCTGGACATTGGAAGCGTAATTGCAAGGAATATCTTGACCAGATTGGTTCTGGAAAAGGTATGTTCTACATTGAAGTGAACATTTCACTTAACTCTTCTTCTTGGGTATTGGATACCGGTTGTGGCTCACATCTCTGTAATGATTTGCAGATGATGACAAGAAGTAGGAGGCTCAGTGATGGTGAGACCTTCTTGAGGATGGGCAATGGAGCAAGAGTTGCTGCCAAAGCTATTGGAGATGTTTACTTATTGTTGGACAATGATTTTAAGTTAATTTTGAGAGATATTTTGTTTGTACCAGATTTGGTGAAAAACATTGTTTTCATTTCTATGCTTGATAAAGATGGATATTCTTGTTTATTTGGCAAAGGTGTTTGCAATATTTACAAGAATGAATGTTTAATTGGTACAGGATTATTGGAAAATGATCTTTATAATTTAAAATTGAAAGATATTCATATGTATAATGTCCAAGAGATATCAACAACATCCAAAAGAAAACAAGATACTCTAAATCCGGCACACTTATGGCATGCTCGATTAGGTCATATATCTTTAAGAAGGATGAACAAGCTAGTGGAAGAAGGCATGTTTGATATGTTTGATATTAATTCTCTTACTACTTGTGAACCCTGTCTAAAAGGAAAGATGACCAAAATTCCTTTTAAGGGTCATGTGGAGCGGGCCAAGGGACTGTTGAATTTGATCCATACAGATGTGTGTGGTCCACTTAGCATCACCACTAAGCACGGACATTCCTACTTCATCACCTTTACCGATGACTTCTCTAGGTATGGATATGTGTATTTGATGAAATACAAATCTGAATCTTTTGAAAAGTTCAAAGAATTCAGAAATGAAGTGGAGAATCAGTTGGGACGAAGCATCAAGGAACAAGCATCAAGGAACTTCGATCGGATCGAGGTGGTGAATACTTGAGTGCTGAATTCCAAGAGTATCTTAGGGAGAATAAGATTCTCTCGCAGTGGACTCCTCCTGGTACACCTCAGTTGAATGGTGTTTCAGAAAGTCATAACCAAACTTTGATGGACATGGTTCGGTCTATGATGGGGTTCACGGAGTTGCCACCATTCTTTTGGGGATATGCGCTTGAAACAGCGGCACTGTTGTTGAACAATGTCCATTCAAAGGCAGTTGATAAGACACCATATGAGATATGGATGGGAAAACCTCCAAAGTATTCTTATCTTAGAATATGGGGGTGCCCTGCTTATGTGAAGCAGACAGTGGGAGATAAATTGGATGCTCGATCCATTTTATGCTACTTCGTGGGATATCCAAGGAATTCGGTTGGATATTATTTCCATCATCCAAAAGAAAAAAAGGTGTTTGTTTCTAGGAATTCAACCATCTTGGAGAAGGAATTTCTATTGGATATAAAATGGGAGATGATAGAACTAGAAGATATTCGAGAAACACCCACGGTTGTAGAACCCATACCCGAACAACCAAGAGAGGAGATACAAGCTCCTAGAATATCCGAGAGGATCTCGAGACCAACTATGAGGTATGGTCTGCTTCTTGAAGAGTGCCAAGATGAGGCTAACCATGGATGTGATCCAAGGATCTTCAAGGAAGCGTTATCTGATGACGATTCATCCAAGTGGCTTGAAGCTATGGAATCTGAGATGAATTCCATGTATTCAAACCAAGTGTGGAATCTTGTGGATCCACCTGAAGGAATTGTTCCTATAGGGTGTAAATGGATTTACAAGAGGAAACTTGGGATGGATGGGATGGTGGTGACCTTCAAGGCGCGATTGGTAGCAAAAGGTTATACTCAAAGGCAAGGAGTTGACTTTGAAGAAACTTTTTCTCCAGTTGCAATGTTCAAGTCTATTAGGATAATGCTAGCCATTGCCGCATGGCATGCCTATGAAATATGGCAGATGGATGTGAATACAGATTTTCTTAATGGGGATATTAAGGAAGAAATTTACATGTCTCAACCTGAAGGGTTCACATCTATTGGAAGTGAACATAAAGTATGCAAACTTCAGAGATCTATTTATGGTCTCAAACAGGCATCTAGGAGCTAGAACCTCAGATTTGATGGTACAATCAAAGAGTTTGGGCTTACTAAGAATCCTGAGGAACCCTGTGTGTATAAGAAGGTCAGTGGGAGTGCTGTGACATTCCTGGTACTTTATTTTGATGACATTCTTGTAGTGACCCTGCATGGAATCACCTACTAACTAGCAACTAATAGCATGCAATAAACTTAATACAGCACAATACTTAACAGAGTAAAACGTGCGGAAACATAACTCATAATTTACATATCAGCTTAGTAACATATATTCAGGCTTAATACTGTAGTGATACAACCACATCGAAAACTTAAAGGTAAACATTATACAGCTATATTGAATCCTGCTATATAATTAATTCCTCTAGGCTCCTTCTCCCTAGTCCTGCCTTGAACTAACAGCTCCTACCATCCTGCGACCTGCCCCGTGGAATAGGGTGTCCAAGATAACAGCTAGGACGTGAGCGCTAACGCCCAGTACATAAACATGATTAAACATATGTATATAATGCATGCAACATGATGACTGGTAAAAGTTTATCTGAAAAGTCATGCTCAGTACCGGCGCCACATGAGTGCTGCCACCGCGCGGATCAACCTCTGGGTGCAACTACACTCGTCTAGTACACCAGAGTAGTCAGACATACATGTCTCCGCCGTCGCGGTACTCTCAGTGACAGACTATCGAGTATAGAGATGAGCGGCTCTATAATCAGGTATAACAAGGTATAGGCTCAACGTGTATATGCAAATGACATATGAGTATAGAAAGCGGTAAATCATATATCATGCCATATAATAATGCCAAATAAATGCAACATATAAACATGTATACTCGCTGGCAATCTCAGTCAATGTGTACGTACCTTTAGGCTAGTTCAAGTAAAGTAGATCCTAGGTTCCTAGCCTATATTCAAAAGTTCACCGTATCACTACACAAGTTCTATAAGCCTTAACTAAGCTAATAAGTACTACCAAAACTTAAATAGATTCCCGAACCATACCTTCGTCCGTAGATAGCCCTTTGGAGTCGCTGGTCCCGGATGACTATAACCATACCTTGGTTATTCCAGAACCTCGATTATAACCGATAGGGTCCTCAAGTGTTTAACTCACACTATATAACTGGAGAAGGAAACTCGGGAATTCGTAATCAGAAATGAATCTGAAGGCCCCTATTTATAGGAAAATTTTTGGACGAGTTCGGGCCCTCCGAACTGGGGTTCGGATCGTCCGATCCAACTCAATGCATGCATGCAAGCCACTTCGGGTTCGGAGCCTCCGAACTCAGGTTCGGATCGTCTAAAATTCTCTACGTCCGACACTTGTCAAAATCCATGGCTGAGTAATCCTGATTGCATGGCAGGAGGCAGTTCGGGCCATCCGATCCTTAGTTCGGATCGTCCGAACTTGCCTTAACTCCGAAGTCAACAAGCCATCTTCGGAGCCCCCGAGTTGCTAAGTTCGGGCCGTCCGAAGTCCTCTTCGGACCGTCCGAACTGGCTCAGAAAAATAAAATCCAATTCTTGATTCTGATGTTCGATTAAGCCCTGAAATTGGTTAATTACCAATCCTTAATCATGTTTAACATATTATTATCTTGAAATGGAATCTGGGTTACTACATTATCCCCACCTTTAGATATTTCGTCCGCGAAATAAAATCTAAAGACAAATCAAGATAACAATATGAAACATCAAATCATGTTTTATTACAACAACTGTAATTACATCATTACATGGTAATCAAAAGTACAAAGCAAACAACTCAGGATATTCAGCCCGCATATAGCTCTCGGTTTCCCAAGTTGCTTCTTCAATGCCACGGCGTTGCCACTGTACCATCACAAGTGGTATAGTCTTGTTTCGAAGAATTTTCTCCTTCCTGTCTTGGATACAGAGTGGTCGTTCAACAAAAGACAGATTTGGTTCTAACTGAATATCAGCATGCTGGATAATATGAGATTCATCAGCTATGTACTGTCGAAGTAATGACACATGAAAAACATTATGTATACTGGAAAGAGATGGTGGTAACGCCAAACGATATGCAACATCTCCAATCTTCTCCAGTATTTGGAAAGGCCCAATGAAACGAGGTGACAACTTGCCTTTCACTCCGAACCTCATCACCTTCCTGAAAGGTGATACTCGTAAGAATACATACTCACCAGGCTCAAACTGCAATGGCCTGCGATGAATATTAGCATAACTGGCTTGTCTATCTTGAGCAGCTTTGATCCTCCGCTTGATCAAATCTACCTTGTCTACAATCTGCTGCACCAGTTCAGGACCCTCAACTTGTCGTTCCCCGACTTCATCCCAGAATAACGGAGTACGACACCGTCGACCTTACAATGCCTCAAAAGGTGTCATATAAATACTACGATGATAACTGTTATTGTAGGCAAATTCGATCAAAGGTAACTGATCCTGCCAAGATAAGACAAAATCCATGACAGAAGAATGTAACATATCCTCCAACGTACGAATCGTCCACTCTGACTGCCCGTTAGTCTCCGGATGATATGCAGTGCTCAAACTCAGAGTGGTACCCAACGCCTGCTGAAAACTACCCCAGAATCGTGAGGTAAATCGCGGATCTCTATCACTAACTATGCTCATTGGAATCTCATGTAATCGCACTATCTCCTGGATATATAAGCGTGCCATGCGATCATAAGAATACTTCCGGTTTTAAGGAATAAAGTGGGCTGATTTTGTCAAACGGTCAACAACGACCCAGATAGCATCACACTGACGTGAAGTCATAGGCAAGTGGGTGATAAAATCCATAGTCACATGCTCCCACTTCCATTCGGGAATCTCAAGATTCTGCAGTAATCCACCTGGTCGTCGGTGTTCAGCTTTGACCTGTTGACAAACCAAACATCTTGAAACAAACTGATATACACTCCGCTTCATCCCTTTCCACCAGAATCTGGTTCGCAAGTCCTTATACATTTTCATGCTTCCAGGATGAACTGATAATCGACTCATGTGAGCTTGAGATAGAATATCATTCATGAGTTCCGTAACATCAGGTACAATCACTCGATTCAATAAGCACAATAAACCATCTGCCTGATAATGGAATCCAGATGTATTACCCCCATTGGCTAGACGTGCCAATCGCTGAGTCTTAACATCAAATATCTGAGCATCTCTGATCCGAGAATACAATGTTGGCTCAGATAATATAGTATACAAACGAATTCCGTTTCTTCCTTTCTTGTGCTTGAACGTAAAACTCAATGAACAACACTCTTGAACCAAATGAGATAATTCACTAGTCTGAAGTGCAGAAAGTCTCACATGCCGACTGAAGGCATCAGCAGTAAGATTAGCAGAACCTGGATGATATTTGATTTCACAATCATAATCCTTCAAAAGATCCATCCAGCGTCTCTGTCGCATATTCAACTCCGCCTGAGTGAATAAATACTTCAAACTCTTGTGATCCGTGAATATCTCAAATTTCTCGCCATAAAGATAATGCCTCCAAATCTTGAGTGCAAATACAATGGCGGCTAACTCGAGATCATGTACTGGATAATTATTCTCATGTGTCTTCAACTGTCGAGATGCATAGGCAATAACATGTCCATGCTGTGTCAGAACACACCCTAACCCCTGACCAGAGGCATCAGTATAGACAACATAACCTCCTGATCCAGAAGGTAGAGCTAACACAGGTGCAGTAGTAAGAAGTCTACGCAGCTCGTGAAATGACTCCTCACAATCCGAGGACCATATGAAGGCAACATCTTTCCGTGTAAGCTGTGTCAAAGGCCTGGCCAACTGTGCAAAATTCTCGATGAATCGATGGTAATAACCCGCTAGACCCAAGAAACTACGAATCTCAGCAACCGTCGTCGGACGAGACCAGTTCAGCACTGCCTCTATCTTACTTGGATCAACAGATATTCCTTCACTGGAAATCACATAACCGAGAAACACTACCTGATCAAGCCAGAATTCACACTTGATCAATTTCGCATACAGCTGCTTATCTCGTAACGTCTGCAAAACAATTCTCAGATGCTGTGCATGCTCATCCTTGTCATGAGAATAGACAAGAATATCATCAATGAAGACGATGACAAATCTATCCAGATATTCTCGAAATACCTGATTCATCAGATTCATAAAGACTGCGGGTGCATTCGTCAAACCGAATGGCATCACCAGAAATTCATAATGCCCGTATCTGGTCCTAAAAGTAGTCGTAGAAATATCTGAGTCTCGTACCCGCATCTGGTGGTATCCTGATCTCAGATCTATCTTAGAGTAAACAGAAGTACCCTGTAATTGATCAAACAAATCATCAATTCATGGCAAAGGATACTTATTCTTGATGGTGACACGATTCAGCTGTCTGTAATCAATACATAATCGCATCGATCCATCCTTCTTCTTGACGAACAAAACATGTGCTCCCCACGAGAAACACTCGAACGAATATATCCCTTATCAAGCAGATCCTGCAACTGCTGTTTCAATTCCCTCATCTCTGACGGTGCTAGACGATAAGGTGCTCGGGATATAGGCATAGTTCCTGGTACTAGATCAATACCAAATTCAACCTCTCGAACCGGAGGAAAACCAGGAATCTCATCAGGGAATACATCAGGAAACTCGCTGACAACCGGTAGCTGATCGGTACCCGAACTACTCGTGGACATATCAACTGCATAGATGAGGTAGCCCTCCCCACCTGACTCCAAGACATGACATCCACTTTAGCCTGAGCGTGCAGCAATATGGGAGGCATATCAGCAGGGCAGTTCCTATTTGGAGACAGAAGAATCGTCCGACTCGGGCCCATTTTTTTCTGGACTCATAATATTGAAAAAAATATATATTATTTTATAAAAGTGTATATTGATCCAATATAAATTTATTATTCTTGGGTTTTTTTTTTCATTCCTAACATAGAAAATTATTTTTTCTTTGCCTACTGTCTTGCCTAGTATATATATTTTTTATTATTTCTGGGCCTATTGATAAATTTATTTATGAAGTTTATTATTCCTAGGTCTTGATAATTTTTTTCAATATAAATTATTTTTTTCGTGCCTAATATAAACAAAAAAAACCTTTTTTATTCACTAAATTTATTATATAGTAGTGTAATTGAACCAATATAAATACATATTTTGACTCATAAGGATTGTTCTGATATTAATGGGGATAATTTATTTTTGAAGTTAATATTCTTGAAGTTCTCATTACCAAGAGAAACAAAATCAAAAAATTGATGTAGTGAATTACTTGAAAAAAATATATGGATATTTCTCAAATGCTCACATGGCTTATAAAATCTTGTTGACTGTACTTATTAGAGTAGTAAGTGCAAAATAAAGTTCTCAAAATTAAAGCTCATCAAAATATTTTCTCAATAACTATGTCATAAAAAAATATTGAATGAATTGGTTATGCTATTAATTAAGAAAAAAATTATTGAAAAATTTGATTAATATTGTTAGCTATAAATGTTAGACGAGTTATTTTATAGTGATCATTTTGTACATGTTTGATGTTATTACTAAATTAAAATAGAAATATTTTGACTATTGCACATTGTTTAAATCAAAAAAATTATTATTAGTCTAAAAGAATTTGAATGCACAGTATGATTTAGAGACCTTTTTTTAAAGATAGATTCAGACCCAAAAATTGTTAGGATCGATCCTGTATATTAGACTACTGTGAACTCACATAAGCCCGGACTCACATCCCTGGCAGGGAATTACAAAGAGACTAAGTCAACTGAACATGTACGATGTCCACCGACGATCACGGGACACATTCCATCCCATGCTTACACATCATGCTGAGGTCGAGATATGGGCCATGTCCTTACATCGTCGCCACTACGCGATAATCACGAGATGGTCACCAATCTTTGGTTCCTTATAAATAAATACCTCCCAAATAGAGGTAAAATCAAGGAATCGGAGATCAATTTTTCATTCGATCAAACACTTTTTACACTCATTCTTGTAAAAGAATTTTTTTTATTTTTTTCGTGAGTACTTCATTGACTTGAGCGTCAAAGTAAACATGCTAGAAAACCCTTCCGACGTCACATGCACTAGCATTTTCTCGTTTTAAGTGTGCGCAAACTATCTAATCAGGCTCGATCTCCCTACCAGGTCGAGAGTACTCACATGATGGTCATATTTCAACCGGGAAATTTACCATCCAGCTCACCCATTTTTCTCGGGTTGCATCAAATAAAGTGAAATTATAAACATATAAACATAAAAAAAAAACAAATTTATTTCATCGCATTATCATTTTTTCCTGTGAATACCCTTACAACTGAAATCGCATATTTCGGTGTTAAAAGTCCACATGGAATGAATTCTGAATGATCTTTTAATATATAATATATTATTATCAAAGATGTGTCTATCGAAATAACTACTTTTATTCTACTGTTTTACGGTTCGGTAACGTACGGAAAGACGAAAAAAAACTGGAATCGCATATTAATATTTAAATTGCACCTATTAAAACTGAAATCCAAAATTAATATTTAAAATATTGCATCTATTAAAACTGAAATCCCATATTAATATTTAAATTTATATAAATAATAGAAATTATACTGAAATTTAAAAATATATATTATTTTAATTCAATTTTAAGGTTTTTTATAATAATTTTTGGATGACGAATGTCGTCTAAATTGGTATAAGATTTCGATAAAATTTAGATAGTTTTGCATGAATTTTGCATGTGTTAGTGAATTTACGAAAAAAATCTTGTTCGAATATCTAATATGTAAATTTTGTATTAAATATAAAAACATACCATCACGCTTGAATTTTATAGTATTAGTGTCTTTTCAACGCGATGTGTGTACACAATAAATTTTCTCTAAATTAATAAGATAATAAATTTTTAGAAGTTCTTATATAAATATATAGTCCGGCAATATCATAAATTAATAATCTTTTAAAATTACAAAATATAACTAGGACAAGTTAGTAAAATATAATTATATGTTATTTAATTTTTTTTTGAATTTCAATTCTCATTAGTTGAATTTCATCTCTAACTTTTGTCATTGGATCCAAAAATGTTTGAACCATGTGAAAAAAATTATGAAGAGTATGTTGTTTTCTCTATGAATTCTTCGTTTTACGTAACTGGTTACACAGATAAAATATCATCCCCAACTTCATGATTATCAATGAAATTTTTAGTTGTGCTAGCTGTATTTTCTTCTAAGTTTTGCACTTATGAGAACATCCATTTTCACCCGATAATATAGAAACAAATTTTTTAGTACATAATATAGAAACTTCTATATATTAGTTAGATCGAAATACGTTCTTTAAAATAATAAATTATTAATGTATCGATTAATTACTACTTCTATAAATTAATAAAATTTCACGCTCCCAACATTATTAATTTATAGTGGTTTTACTATACATATTAAAAAAATTTAATTCAAAAGATTATATATATTAAAATTTAAAATTTTTTAGGAAAGCGTTAACAATTTATGGATTGGTCGTAGCATTAGCACTTTCATTTCGATTTTTTTTGTTTAATATTAGAAATAGGAAAAATATAAATTAAAACTTTTTTATATATATTAGTTGTTTTATATTATGAACCTTCAAATAAAAATATATAGATAAAGAAATATAAATATTTTGTAAAAATACAAAAATAAAGATAAGATGCAAATATACTAAAAATGGGTTTAACGACTTTTTTTATTAAAGAAAAATAGAATTGGACAAAAGGGATATTTTTGGATTATCATATATATATATATGACATCAAAGTTAGTTATTTTAGGTGTTTCAAACTTAAAGTTATATAGTGAAAAAAAAAAGTAAAGACGAGAGACTAAATAGTCTACATATTGTATTGGTCAAAAATAAAAAAGTCTATATATTGTAATTTTAATAATGAGACATTTGAGTTAAAATAGATGTCTAGTTACTTGTATTTAACAAATCAAGAAATTAATACCAAACTAGAATCCTATAGTTCGATTCAGTTAAGGAAACTGATGATGACTAGAATCCTATTTGGATTCAAACAATCAGTTAACGATATCAATCAGTACTCTATATTTACCACGAAATATTGCAAAAAACACAATCAAGATTATAATTTCCATCAACTGAATTAAGTACGTACATACTTGGACGAACATTATGTCGATGGTGTCCGGATCTTTCTACATACCCAAGAAGAACCCCGGAAGGCCCCTCGGTGAGGACTCGCACTTTATCGACCAAGCGTTGAATGTCATAGGGGTGGCGGATGGTGTCGGCAGCACCTACGAATACAAGGGCATCGATTCCGGTGAATTCGCCAGAGAACTAATGGCCGAAGCCGCGGAGATAGTCCGGAAACGTCTCCACGACGTCGTCCCTGTGAACCCTAGACAAGTCTTGGAGGAAGCCTTCTCCAAATCCAAGTCTCCGGGTTCCAGCACCGCATGCATCATGGCATTGGATCTTCATGAGAATGATCTCCGGATCAAAGCGGTGAGCGTAGGCGACTCCGGCTTCGTGGTGATCAGACGAGAGAAAGTCGTGTTTACGTCTCCGGTGCGACAGCTAAGGTTCAACCAGCCGTTTCAGATCCGAAAGAAGGCCGGTAGTACTACTTGCCGCGGCCTCGAAGTGGCGGAGGAGTTCGAGGTGGCGATGCAGGCCGGAAACGTTATCATCGCGGCCTCCGATGGGTTGTTTGATAATTTGTTCCCGGAACAAATCGAGCGAGTGGTGAAGATGTCTTTGCAACAGAATGATCCACCAGATGTCCTGGCCAGGAGTTTGGCTACAGCGGCGTTGAAGAAATCATTGGATACAAGCTGTGAAAGCCCATTCGCAAAGGCGGCTCGGGCCGCGGGGTTCGCACACAGCGGAGGGAAGTACGACGACATCACTGTGGTAGCTGCATATGTTCAAGCTATATAGGAGCCAAAGATTCAGTTTGATATTGTGTAGGATTGGGGACGTATCATAGAATATTTGTAGATTACCATAGACAGATAAATAAAGATAAGTATCACAAAAATTCACACACGAGTCAATTTAATTACAAGCTTTTGATTTTCGATACCACCACCGTTTTAAAAGGCGATGTTTAGCAACTAAACGGTACCCACCGACTTGATTTTTTCTTCGTCTTCATGATTCATTCACGGGGCTTGCTTGAAAACCATGAATAAAATGGTTAGGGGCACAGGGAGACATTTATCAGAATCATGTGTAAATAATGCAACTTTGATAGCAAATTTTGGATATGTTGTGTACAATGCAAAAACCACTCTGCTCGGAAATAAAAAATTAATGTATTCACCTGTCGTACGTACGAGTCCTATTGATTTTCGTGTTTATGTGGTTCTCCTATTGAAGCATAAGCATCAACATATTTTTTTCAAAATGCAGTGGTGGAGCCATGAATTGAAATTTAACCGGGTTAGAATCTTTTTAGGGAAAAAAAAATGATACATGATAATTAAAAAGATGCATATGTATTGTAGTCTCAAAAATTTCTCATTAACAGCCCTCAATCGGGTGTCTGAGTTCGTGGACTAGGTGAGTTCTTGGATTAGCCCATCGCTCAGAACTTGCCTAGTATAGTTTATCTGATAGCTTAATTTGCAGTCTATTGCGTTAATCCAAAAGTTTATCAGGTGCGCACTAAAAGATAACATATTCAGGTTCTCACGTCATAAAAAAAAATCACATTAACAAAATCTTATATATTTTTTTCCTTCGAACTCGAAAGATTCGAAATCTGAACAATGTTTGTATGATTATTATAGGGGTGAGACTATGCTCCCTTAGATGTAGCACACTTGGTGGAGCTAAGCCCTTGGATCATGGAAAGGCTCACATGAAAACTTGTGAGTCCTATATGTTTTTTATGTGGAACCTATTGATCGAATGGCTATGCTGCAAGTGCAACATAGTCTCACCTTATTATAGGTTTCTTCTCTAGCTCTCTCTTTCATCGTATCGGCGTTGTCATAAGGGAATGAGTTACTTTGCCAATATGCATGAGTAAGATGTCTCTAAAATTCAATTTTATAAAATTGTCAGTAAATAACAACAGTACAAGATATATAAGACACCATACCAGTATTCTGGCCAATTTGAATGATTTGAAATGGGTAACTGAAATGGATACAATTTTCAAGTTGAAAAATAATAGAAAATTGGACCGGTTCAAAGGCATGTATCGTTTGTTGAATTAAGTGTATATCATCATGAAAGCAAATCCAATTGAACATTCAAGGGCGGATCCAGGATTTTGGTCATGGGGGCCGTCTACAAGTTAGACACAAGATTAAAACAAAAAAGACAAACTACAGTATCGGTTATATTCAGCTAATTAAGAATCAAATGTATATTTCGAACAAAATATTTATACATTAAAAAAATTCGACGTGCATTAGAATTTTTATACTTTCGATGATAACATCAACACAATTTTTTTAGCAATTTCTCTTTCAATATATCCAAAATAAAATCATCTTCCATATAATTTGCTCATTCTCTTTTATTTATTTCAAATATGTTATTTTATTACTTTAAAATATATATATATATATCATTTTATTTTATTAATTTAATGAAAACCTAATTAATTATATGAGCATATTAATGAAAAAAAAACGGAAAAAATATTATTAATTATCGTACAAGTCTATATATATTTTTTAAAAAATTCTGAGAGCAGGAAGATTCGAACCTGGAACATAAAAATAATAAATGAGCCTTTTACCACTAAGCTAGCTACAAGAGATTCATTCATTGTTGGAGGGGCCGTCGATATATATTTAATTTCCTAAAAATATTAGTTATATAGTACTAAAAAAACTTAATTTTTGGGGGGGCCACAGGTCCTATGATGGATCCGCCCCTGTGAACATCCCGATTCAGACAACTATTATATTGGAGTTTTCTAGGTCTTGGATGTGTTGGAAAAAATGGGTTGTGTATCCATTTGAAATCGATAAAATATTTGCAATGAAATTATTTTTTCGATAACCAATTAGGGTGAATGAGAAATTATTAATATTCATAAATAATATTCGAATTTTATCGAGTAAAAATATGGAAAAAACATGATTATATATTATATAATGTATTCATCTAATTTTCATTCCGTCCTCAAGGGGATTCAAAAAGAATCTTAATTAAAGTTTCACCATGTTTATGATTTGGAGTGTTCCGGGATAAAACCCAAATACGTCCTTAAAGTTTTCTAATTTTTTCAAAAATATACTAACACTTTATTCGTTCCTAATTATGTCCCTTATTTAACAAATAGTTTCCTTAATATGTCCCTCAAACTAAAAATTGCCTATAATACCCTTATTCTAACAATTATAATTAATATTTCCTCTGAGCTCAGAAAATGGTATCAGATCCTAGGTAATTTTATTCAGACTTTATATTAATATTCATTAAATCATACTTTTCTTTGTTGATGAAGAGAATTTCAACAAACCATGGATTCAAACGAGAGTTTGAACCAGAAGGATTTCATTTATATGAAATCCCATAAACAAGTGAATCTATTTAAAATAGATTCTTTACAACAGAACTTAAAGAGACTTAGGTCTTTTATACTCTCTGAAGAGATTAAGAAATATGATTTCTAATTCTCAATTTCTAGAGATCACACCAGATTCCTCTAAACTCTCCGGAGATCTTAGAGAAATTCAAAAGACGGTACAATATTACAGTAATCAGCTGTATGAAATACCTCGGCAGATTGGAGAAATCCTTAAAAAACAAGAAGAAATTCTTGTAACTCTAAAGGATCTTCAAACTAAAATTATAAATCTAGAACATATTTCTGGTTCTAGAAAGGGAAATACAGGAGGAAGGTTACCACTCTCGTTTGGTACCGAACCTCTGTTACATCAGAAAGGTAAAACCAAAATGGTTCAAAAACCTTTAACTGATGATGAATTGATGATTAATCTTATAAAGACAGTATCAGAGAAAAACACTATCTGATGACTACTTTAAAAAGATTAAATCTCGAGGATCTACAAGATCTTGCGGATTATTTTTTGAATCTTAAAGTAGTAGATCTAAAAATAATTTCTCCTGAGGATGAACAACCCATAGGGAATCCCCCGAGATATGTGGTTAAAACAGAAGGACCACATAGTGAGTTTCATGTTGGAGAAAATTCACATCCAGCAGGAACCAGATCAAGAAGGAGTAATATACCAATACATCAAACTCCCTATGGAAAAACCGTTTTAGACCCGATACATCCTTATGGGGTTATGTTAAATCTGGATGTTCTGGACTTCAAAAATAGAGAAGATCTCATAGATGATTGGACATCAGCCATGAGAATAGCAGCAAGAACTTTAGATCTCAATAAAGAAGGATTTATCAAACTTCTAGAAATGAGTCTAATGGGATCTGTCAAGATATTTTAGGAAATGACCATGCCAGAAACCAAGGAATCAATCTTAGCAGGAGAATCACTTAGCGAGATTGGAGGAAGAGTGACCACCTTTTTAAAGCACAATTCATAGGGGTAGACTATTTCAATAATCAAGATACAGAAAAAAGAGAAGATATACTCAAGCTCTGTATAGCCTCGAGTTACATGATATCTGTTTAGTTGATGTATATATTATGTTATTCACCAAATACAGATGGAATTCGGGAGTTGAAAAAAATGTAGCCATTCAGTTATTTTTCGCAAAAATGCCAAGCCCCTGGAGATAAATGCTGATAAAAGAATATGTTCCAGGTAATCTTGATACTTTGGCAAGACGCGCCTCTTTTTTTAAAGGAAAATTGGCGTAATGGTATCATATGGCAGCATTACAGAAGAACTACAAGAAAATAAGGGGTATTAACAAGCATACTCCTCTATGTTGTAGAGAAAATGATCTTCCTACGGTTATAGGGAATAAATCACAGGGATTTAAAAAGAAGAAATTCAAAAATAATCCCTACAATAAAAGAATGAAAAGTTCTTGAAAACCAAGAACATTTTGGTCCAAACAAAAGGCCAGATCTTATAGATCAGGTAGAAGAAGTGGACCTATAAGAACATCCCCAGCAACAAACTCATCACAAGGCAGTGGAAGAACACCATCTAGAAGAACTTTCAGAAGAACTCATACGACAGCAAGTGAAAGTTTCAAGGATTGCAACTGCTGGACATGTTGGAGCAAGAGGACATATATCTACAAACTGTCCAGAAAACGAGAAAAAGGGAGTTAAACTCTTTGAAGCAACACCAGATATGGATGATGCAGTATTTTTTCAAGATCTAGTCCAAGTATATCAATTTGAAGATATCCCCTCAGATGAAAGTATATATGAAGAAGAGATATTGTTTAGCCAAGATGAATATGAAGATGAATCAGAATCAGAATCGAAATAAAGAAGAAGTATTTCGACACGAAACACATGAGAGTTTGGCTGGATTTTTTAGTCAAACCACGATATCTCATAATATGTTCCAAAGGATTATGAGAGAAAATCCAATATTACAGAAGTACCAAGGATTTTCGGCAGGACAAGAAGAGAGAGTCTTAGGCAACCTAGGGCTAAGACAAAGAAGACATCATTTGATTTACAAAGTATCCAGAAGGGAAATGGCAATCCTGATGGAGTTAACAAGTAATCAAATAGAGATGCAGTTAATTCCTTTTGAAGAAGTATGAGAGGAATTGCAAAAGCTGAAAAGTGAGGTAGCAAGAACGATGTCTTGGATTCATATTGGAGCAATCCAAATAATGATCAATGCAACTTTTAAAGAAGGAATAGATTCACCCATAGATATCGTAGTATGTAATAAAAGAATGGGGAATATCCAAGATGCTGTTCTGGGTACGATCTCTGGAAATCTATGTGCAGAAAAAATTGTAGGAGTTATTTATCCAAGAATAGCCTACAATTTAGCTGACAAAGACTTTAGTCGAGCCTTGATGTTGCATCAAAACTTCAAGGAAAAAATATTAATGAAGGAAGGTAATAGACCATATTATATTACTTATCAAATTTCATATGCTCTTTCTAATACGCACCATTCTGAATTATTTATTAGAAATGAGTTTATTGAAATTCCAGAAATCTTTGGAAAAGTTGTTCAAGCAATATACCCGAAAAGAATCGAGTTTCCTTTAATTCAGGAAACAGACATTCAAATACAAGATAAACCGGTTCTATACAAAGATCTAAAAATAGAACCCCGAAGGTTATCTTTACAAGGTGACCGAATGACAAGTCGAAGGTGGGAAAAATCTCCTATTCAGGAAATTCCACCAGAAAAAAAGGAGTTTTCAATAATAGGAAAACTTAGATCTCCAGAAGGATGGAAAGAAGTCAAAATAGTATTCGAAATTACAAGTCACAGGAACCAATTTCCTTGTAACTCGATTTACTATTTAGAGCAGCAGGTAACATGAACTTACCAAGGATTAATAAATATTGGAGAATTGGAAGTTCAAATCTGTGGAATTCCAGGAAAAGAAGTGGATCAGCTCATTCTTGGCCTAGAGTTTCTGGAGGACCATAAACCATGGAAACGCCTTGAAAAAGGAATAGAGTTTATGGCAAAAGAAAAGACTTGAAGGATTCAATAAGAATTCTACGAGATGAAAAACCAAGAGAATTGGATAAGGAACAATCCCTTAATCAGATTCGAAAACTCTGTTTACAAACAGAGGAAGAAGCAATTGTTGAAATTAGTAAGTCATGAACATGATTTACTAGAACGCATTGAAGAAGTGGAAATGAGTAACCATACTCTACCTTCTGAGGCCTTAGGAAAACTAAAGGTAAATAGTCTTAATCGGATTACTGAGTTACAACACAATCTGTTAAAAATGGCGGGGCCATTTAGTAATCCCTTTAAAAAATGACAACAAGTCCTTTCTCCATATACATTCCAATAGGGATGTTGTATGAACAATATAAGGCTGAATATTTTGCAGCTTATATTGACTCGGGAGCAGGAATTTGTACAGCAAAAAGAGGAGTCTTCCCTGAAGAATGTGAAGAAGAATTGCCAAAAATTGCTGAACGAGATTTCTCTCGAAGAATTTTAATTCTTTGCAAAGGAATAAAACAAGCAGATATTCTTATAGGAGGAGCAGGTCAAACACCTTGGTACAAGGTAAAGACACCACCAATCTATTTCCATGATACAGGAGCTGATATCCTATTAGGAAATAACTTCTTACAAATGTTTAAGAAGTACACACAAGACAATGAGTCAAGAAGACTTATGTTCACTACAATTTGTGATCATAAAACTATCGTTCAACGACTCAAGGTTTCTTTTTATCGACAAATACCGATAATATTTCGCAGCCAGCGTGGTGATAAAGGACAACTTTTTCACCCAAAAATGAAAGATCCAAGAAGGTTTGGAGAAACCATGTTGAAAATAACAACAGAACAAGAACTCCAAACAGAGGATATGGAGCTTCTCAAAGTAACTCTAAATCACAGAGATATAGAGTTAAAAAATAAGGTATCCCTTGAAGATGTCAAAAAGGGCTCAAAGAAAGTTACAACGAGCATCCTTTGGCATGGTGGGATAGAAATCAACTCAAAGCCAGTCTTACTCTAAAGAAAGGCAAAGAGTATGAATTCTTCAGATATAAGCCTATCCCAATGAACATAACAGATCAAAGAGATATGAGAATGATTATCAAGGATCATTTGGACCTTGGTCTAATCAAAGAAGGAGTTTTACCATATAGCAGCCCAGGTTTCTGGTCAGAAATCATGGTGAAATAAAAAGAGGAAAACACAGGTTAGTTATTAACTACCAAGGTATTAATAAAATCCTGGAGTTTAATGGGTACTTCATACCCAGTAGAGAACATCTAATTAGTTGTGTACGAAATGCTAGAGTGTTCTCAAAATTTGATTGTAAGTCTGGATTTTACCAGATTCGAATGGAATAAGGCAGTAAAAAATTCACAGCTTTCTCTACACCACAAGGACATTATATCTGGGAATTTATGCCTATGGGATTGGCTAATACACCCCAAATATTTCAAAGAAAGATGGATAATCTTTTTAAAGATTATTTCAACTTCGTGTTTGTTTATATTGATGATATTCTTATAGCATCAAAAAACATAGATGAACATATTAAACATTTAGAGAATTTCTCTAAAATTTGTACACAAGAAGGACTGATTTTATCTGAAAAGAAAGCAGTCATAGTAACAAGAAAAATTGAATTCCTTGGAATTGAGATTGATGAAACTGGAATAATTCTACAACCTCATATTGTGGAAAAGGTAAAGAATTTTCCAGATAAACTCAAAGATGTAAAACAACTCCAAAGTTTTCTAGGAGTAGTTAATTTTGCAGGGATGTTCATAAACAATCTGGCAATGTATAGAAAGTTGTTTAGTCCTTTGTTAAAAAAGAATGCAAGGTTTATATGGATCGATGAACATACTAAAGAGGTGAACCAATTAAAGGAGATATGTAAGAATCTCCAAAAAAATGGCTATACCCGTGGATGAAGATGATCTGGTGTTATTTACAGATGCCAGTGACGAATGGTGGGCAACAGTTCTTAATAAGATCACTCCGGATGGAGAAATACTATGCAGATACTGTAGCGGTCTTTTTTCAGAATCTGAGGTTATCAGATGACATATCAACGAAAAGGAATTTTATGCAGTTAAAAGGGCTTTCGAAAAATGGACATTATTTTTACTTGCTAAAAAATTCACTTTGAAGGTTGATAACACTCAGGTAAAAGCTTTCCTAAGGAATAAGATTGAATCTAAACCTGAGAAGACTAGGTTATTAAGATGGAAAGTTTTATGTCAAAATTATATTTTTGATATTGTTATTATTAAATCTCATGAAAATATTCTTGCAGATTTCTTAACAAGAGATGGAAGGCATTGACGTAGATTACACCATGAAAATGCAGAGGCATCTTAGGGAACACCTTGGGTTGCTTCAAACCGAGTTCAACCAGCTTGTCATAAGTGCCGATATGGCGAGCAGGTTACAACAAGCTGATCGGATCAAAGTATCCAATCGAATCACAGGATGTATGCAAGCTCAAACTCAACTATGGGCTGCTATTCAAGGGCCAATTATGCGTGCCATAGAAAAACCACTGGTTTTTCAAAAATAAAAAATACAGCCACCGGTTGTAAAACAATATGTTGAGGATTCTAATACTCAAGAAACAAGCGCTAATCTATCATCATCTTTTGATGATCTAGATAAAGCAACAATTGATGAGGATAACTCATCAAGTCAACCCTTCGCCTCTGGGTAAAAGAGGAAGAGATCAATCTTAGGCCCCACACTGACAATGGAAAATCTAAGATTGATACTAACCGAGCTGTAATTTCTCCATTTCAGGTTTATCAACAAAGATGAGAGAAATTAAGTACAAGAAGTGAAATCAACCCGATCACTTGCAGGGTTGATGTTTCAGGAATATATCCAAGGGTTTGGCTAAAAAACAATGTCAATCCTAAGGATCTAAAACTATGGTATGAATTTGGGGCTCTAGCCTCATTTTATACAACTTCACCAGGCTTCCGGAAATATCACAACTACCAAAATGGATTCAGGAAGCAGTCCAAGAAACATGGGCAAATAATGATCATTTGTCCATAGGAGATGTGCTTGAGTTATACTTCTTTAGTTCATCTCCAGAACCAACAGGGAAAGGATCACACGAGCCTTTCATTTCATCAAGCTAAGGAGACCTGACATGAATAATCAAAGATTTATCAAGGATCCTATATCTGAAGAAATACCATTGGTCTCCACCTTTGGAGAAAATGAAATTTCAACCAGAAGGGCATGGGGTATTTGGGTTTGTCTCACCGAGATGGATAAGGTCAAATTTTCGTTCAAATTTTATCAAAATTCTGTGAACGGATCATTCCTGTTAAACACAATGAAAGGAAAAACTACGGCTTTTGCGGAAGAACTCTTCGAAAAGAAGAAGAACTTTTTGTGGAACAACAAGCTGCCGAAAAGTAAAGAAACTCGCCGAAAATTTTGTAACATGGCTCATATCGGAAGATGGTCAGAGAATATCTGCCCAGAATGTCCAAACCAAAAGGAGCCAGAATTCGAAAAAACCTTCAAACCCCGAACGAATCGAAAAGATTTTTTCGAGACAAGCAAAGGTGGACAGGGACCACCAAAACCGCATTTTACCAGGGGCCCACTACAAAAGCAAAAGATGCCCTGACAACAATAAAGAAGGCATGTGAGGAGAATAAATCCAAAAGAAAAAGTCAAGAATGTGACCCCTCCACTGGTAAAAGATGTCATCAGGCATGTGACTCCCACTAGAAAAAGATGTCATCAATAATGGCATAAAGAATTCAAGACAGCTGTAAGATTCCCTGAAATTTCTCGGTGAAACAAGTGGAACTTCGGCTATAAATACAGGATTTTAAGGAAGCTGAAGAAATCGATCATTTCCTTCAGTTTTCTTACAAATAAAACATTGTAATATTTTTCTTTCTATTTTATTAAGTTTTACTTTTATGTATTTCAAGAACAAGGCTACTATGAGTAGCTAAACAAGTTATCTCTTCCTCTTCAAAGGAGGTTGATTTATGTAATAATATGTTGTCTGAATAAATTTCCGAAGCTCTTCTCTGTCATGTTATTTTATTTTAAAAATTAAGATTTTATTATACGCCCTAAGGTAGGAAACGAAATAGGATTGTGCTAGCTGTTGCTGAAGGAGTCTGTGTCAGGAACCATCGGTTGCGATTGCATGGTTTGGTTGTGAGGAACAACCTGTAAAACCCGATGGACATAACCCGACAACAGTGTGGTCAAAGAGGTATTCTGCTTTAATTTACTGACGAAAGCATGATGGGATTAAGCCTTTAAATTTTAAATAGGGAAATAAAGGGTAGAATGGACATTATTTAGTTTTAAGGACAAATTCAAGAAACTATTTAATGAATCAGGGATATATTTGGAACATGAAAAGTGAAAGAGATATAATACGGAAAATGGAAAAGATACAGGGATATATTTAGGAATTGTCCCGAGTGTTCCTATTACAAAACAAAATTCGTTGTACGATTGACATATTTCATAAGCAACATGTGAAGCAAAATCGTGTTAAGTAAATAGAGTCTAACTCTAGTCTCGACTTAACCTTCTGTTCATGTCGTGTTCTAGTGCGTGTCGGGACATCTGTTAATACACAAACCAAACAGTTTCAGTTTTGCACAGATTAAAAACCAAGAAACTTAAGAAGATTTTGACTATGCATTCTGAAATGGAATATTCATCTACTGCCCTTGTTCCAGCAACTATATATCCCAGTGGCACAAAGTGACAAACCCGAGAATTTTGGAGGCACCAAATGCAAAAGATGGCAACAAAAGATGATGCTACACTACATTGGTGAAGTTTCTACAGGAGCCCTATTGCATCCAAGAAAGAAACTGAAAAAGATAATAATGGTGACTTTCTTTGTGCAACTACACATTGTACAATGTCTATAGTCAAGCCATGACTTCAAAGAAATTGTGGAAATATTTGGAAAAAAATATCAGACGGTGAATTTCGGAAAGAATAAATACATTGTTGGTAAGTTTTTAGATTTCAAAATGGTTTATTTTAAATCTGTTATAAAATCAAGTGTAGGAATTGAAACTGTTACTACGTGATATGCATGCCGAGGTTATGCAAGTAAACGAACCATTTCAAGTTGCTTCGATAATTGAGAAACTTCCACCTTCGTGTATGGATTTAAAATTTATTTAAAGCATAAAGAGAAGGAAATTGGTTTTAAGGGTTTTCTTGTTAGACTAAGCATTGAAGAAGATAATCAAAAGCAGTTTGAATCAAAAAAAGAAATTATATATCTATGTATGGAAGGGATTATTTGGTTGAACCAAATACTAGTAAAATAATTAAGTATCCTATTCACAAGAGAAATGTCAAAAGATTCGAAGAAAACTGTTATAACTAAAGTAAAACAAATCACATGGCCAAGGACCATCGATATCTAAAGGAATACAAACGAAATCAATTTATAACATGACTGTTGAAGATTTTGTCGCGATAGGTCATGAGACAGACTCGGAGGAAGACTTTATTATTGATGAATTCTGATGAAAATTTGTTGGATAACCAAGTGAAATGGTGTGTCAACTATGTACAGTATGTTGTATTATTGTGACAAGTTGTTGTGATACTTGTCGTTTCATTCAAGTTGGATTTTGTAAGCTTTGTACGCTTAAAACTTTGTATTTACAAGATAAAATCTATAATAAAGTTTTATTATAAGCTTTTTGCTCTTGAAATTCAAGTTATGAATGAAACTCGAAAGTCCAAGTTTAAATTGTTTAAGCTATCATGCTTAAATCTAAATTTACACATGAAATCTTGAATTTATAAGAGTTATTAGTTATAACGCTTAAAATTTGGAAAATTTGGAAGTTTGAACACCAATACAATAAAAAGTAAAGTGATAAATTTAAGAATACAATGTTGTCAAATTTTATAATAATGTATAAGCTTTGAATTCTTTAAGAAATAATTCTTAAAAACAAATTTAATAAGATATAAAATCTTGAGTTTGGATTTCTAAGTTCTAACGCTTAGAATTTGAAAAGCTATTATTACCGAAAAGTGTGGGGAAAGCGATCTCTTTTACAACATGTATTATTGTTAAGATCGGTTGTGTTTGTGAGGGGGTGTATACACACTTTCAAATTTTTTTTCGCTACAATAGCTCTTTAATGAAATGTTAAAGAAATGAACTGAGCATCGAGAAATTATATTGAGTTTGACCACAAAACCATACGAAAGACACTCAACATAACCCTCTAAAAACCGATTAAACATTTTGAAAACCATTTGAAAAGGATGCAAGTTGAAATAATAAAAATTGTTTGGTTGAAGTATTTTAATTATCAAACACTTTGTATACAAGATTTTGGTACTAAAGAACACATAAAATGCTTCAAAAAATCATCCAAAAAAATAGCAATAAGTGAATGCAACGAAAGAAATAAGTATGATTTTATAATGAAAATTCAAAGGTTAGATCCTTTTACATCTCCCCTTCTTCTGTTTTCGAAAGAATTTTATTAAAATATTTTAATTTATACTTGTCATTTGTAAAAATTCATTTTGACTTAGAACTTATCTATCGCCTAATAAAAACTCCTAGCATCACTCAACTATGGTTGGGACAACAAGTCTCACAACCAAATACAAATATTACAAATTTTTTAATGTCTTTGTGTATAGACTCTACTCTCTCAGCTATTATATGAAATACATCTCTCTTTTATGTAAGTGAGTTCCATTCAAATGGCGTATTCTTCAATACTTGAAAAAGGAAGAGTGTTCTACAAACTTAATTAGGTGTGGAGGATTTAAATTCGAAACTCTCTTCTTGTTCCTCACATCTTACTTTCTTGGGTTTGCTATCATTCCAGCTTGTTTTTTCTTGTATAATTTGCTCATGTTTTATATATACATCCAAAGCCCTTGTTTGATCTTCAAGATGATGTATTTATAGACTCCAACATTGATATAAGCATTAGATATAAAAAATATGACTGTTGGAAAATATTCTGTACTGTTTTTGATAACAAAATAGTCATACTGGTATTTCTAGAAAGCTGTTGGAATGATTATGGAGCAGCTGAGTGAATGTAATCCAGTTTTGTGCTTATAACTACTGATTCGTTGATTTCTTGGAAAATGATGAACATGAAAATTTTATTACTTTGTCTTGGCATTCCAATACATCAAAAATCACTCTATTTGGATTTCATATGAGAAAGATATGGTTGAAATATCAAACCTTCAAAAAAATGGTCTGGTGACAAAACGGTCGAGAGAACAAATGATTGAGTGAATATCATCCGGTTGAGTGCTTATAAATCTTAAAGCTTTATTGGTTGAGACTAAACCTTTGTCTTGGCTTGAGTTATAATATTAATTTATGAAAGAGTGGGTGCCCAGTGAGCCAACTTGTGGCTAAGGGCTTTGATGATTCTTTGTACAAACAATCTTTTGTTTAATATAATTTACACTTTTATTAATGGCAATGACTTTATCTTTCTTCATATTGTTATATTGTGATATACTATTGTTGTTTTGATAAAGACCTTGAATATACTATAGTGTATGTAAGATGTGGTAGAACATGGAGATGTCTATCATGAAACACATCTTATAGTCACTGTATATTCTAAACTGTTCCTAGTCGATTGAGCCGTCCGATAATAAGGATAAGGATCGCTCGAGTTTGAGACTAGCATTTGCGATGCAGAGTACCACGTTTCATTGGTAAGGAACATAGAGATGTTCGAAGCATGCAAATGGATATTCATACGATGAATGATCGAACTACCCTATCCGGACTTTCCAAGTGGTTATCACTTATCGAGTGGATATAGTCCGCGGTTTTGGTTGTACACCATTAGTCCTTACTACTTGAAACATCATTAAGACTCTATATGCTAGTACTGTGCTTTGACTCGTTTACCGACTCTATAGGGGTCATAAGGTCTCGGGATTGGGTACAGTTACAACACATATAGGAGTCGATGCTTTGTTGTCAAGGATTCACCACATACTTGCGAGTGTGGATATCCTATGCGATCTGAGGAGATATTAGTGTGACGAATCTCTGGCCAGAGTACATGATGTGATTTAAGAAATGGTTTCTTAGTAGCACATGCGATGTCACTATTTGATCTTCAAGATGTATTGCATAGTTATCGAATCTCGAGCAACTCTCGATATACCAATGGTTGTTGATTCGATCGGGATATATGGATGAAGGGACCGTACTGTACGCTAACCAAAATCTATTGGTTCTTGTAGGCACTATCAGTGATACCTAGGGAATCATGGGGCGATGTTGCTAGGCGCTCTACCATGATTCGATGGGCAAGTCGGAAATTGTTGTTCCGAGTCACAAGGAGTTGTGAGCCCACGGCTAGCTGTATCCCTGAACCATTGAGGGTCACACAGTGTAATGGATTTTTAATCCCCGTTGAGATAGTTAAATTTAAAGAGTTAAATTTAATGAACAAAGAAGTTGGACTTCTTATTTAAGAGTAGAGGAGTAAGATTTCCTAAAATGACATAGGGATGGGCATTTTTGGAAATCACTGAATTCGGATTCAGAAAAATTTATCTTGACTTTAAAAGGTGCAAAAATGGTTTCTGTGCACATTGGTGAAATCGGTTTATCAATCAGAGTCACGATGAATTTTATATTAATTTCTGAACATGCGGGCTTTGCTTGTCGGGCTTGAACTTATGACTAATGGGCCCTAAGCTGTTAGTGGCCTACATTATAAATAAGTTATTGCAGTACAGAAATTACACACAACAAGGTCACAAATTTTCGAAAACCCTAGTGATTTTTCTAAAAGGTGGCCGCCCCCCCTCTCCCTCTGCTTGAGAAAAATCCAGCCTGTGATTTTGAATTACAGTCTGGTTTAACGGATCAAATTCGTTAATCTCTTCGTAGAAACTTCTGATAGATTTTCTAGTGCAATCTATCAGAGGGATTAAATATCCGTTCGTGGACCTGATTGAAGAACAGTTCGTCCATCAGTTTCAGGGATATACAACAAGAGCAGAGAAATCTGTTGGTGTCCAAAATCTCGATTCGAGATTAAAGGTAAAAATTTTATAATTGTTATTTAATTTTTACACACACAATTTAATCGTAAGGTTGATACCCATTATGAAATCGTTCCATATAAAATTTTTAAACTTCCGCTGCACCGGGTATCAATCCTAATTGATCTGACCGCCGTTCTCCAACAGTGGTATCAGAGCCAGGTTGCTCAGATCAAGCGATTAAATTAATCGATTGTATAAAAATTTTTTAAGCCTCGGTTTTTGAAACAAAATAAAATTTTTAAAAATAAAATTTATTTTTCGGGCAAAAACCCGGGAAGCGATTGGATCGCTGCCCGGGGCAGGGGCAGTGCCGTGCGCTGCCCCGAAGCGATTGGATCGCTGCCCGGGGCAGGGGCAGTGATCGTCGCTGCCCCGGGCAGCGCACGGCACTGCCCATGGGCAGCGATGTGATCGCTGCCCGGCCCGAACCCATTAGGGCGCGGGCAGCCCGGGAATGTCCCGGGCGGCCCGCGGGAAAAATTATTTTTAATTTTTAAATTAAATTTTAATATGTTAAAATTATATTTTTGGTCCGATCGAAAATTGTTTTTGATTGGTCCACAAGGCGTCGGATCGAATTGTTCGAGTCCGAAAATTTTAAAATTGATTTTTGGATAAATTTGAATTTTTGGAAAATTTAAATATTTTATCCGTTAAATTGAATTTTGAAATTAATTATTTTTGGTACAATTGATGATAAGATATGATCTTATAGATATATTGAGTAAAATATGATTTTATGTATAAAATTGGATTTTATAGATAAAATATGATTTTATTTGATAAAAAGATAAAATACGATTTTGTATGTAAAATAAGATTTTATGTATGAAATATGATTTTATCCTTTTAAATTTAAATTGCCATTGCATGTTATCCAATAAATTAATTTTGAATTAAATGTTATTGGATAAGGATGATCGATTGCCATGACCAATTTTGTAGGTGTATGTTAGGAATTTACATTTGTTTTTATTGTTGTTGGATTTATTAATGGGTCTGGTTTATGGCCCAATATGAATTGTCATATGTAATAAAAGTGGGCTTGGTTTATGGCCCGTTCCCACCCCTTAAAAATGTATCCCCTACTTGTCATTGTTATTTATTGTAAATACATTAGATTTAGTGGGAGATCAAGATTTGAAGATGGAGGTGGGCCCAGCAGACAATAAAGACAGAAGAAATGTAAATTGGAAGCAAATGTAATAGGATTGCATTGCATACTGCATATTACCTAGGATTGGACTAAGACTCGTGATTGGCAACCACGGGTCGATTAGAAATGGAATCGATCATCCTATATAATATGTGATATTATAGTTGTATGCATGTTTTAAACATAATTGTGTGAATCCGGCAAGCATACAAAATTTTAAAAATGATGAGACAAATTTTTATAATTAAAATCCCTCATTTTAAATATGATTTAAAATTGATATCAAGATAAATAAAAGAAATTTAAATTTGTTTAAATGTTCCTACCTTCCATCAACGATCAATGTATGAGATGCTACCCGCGGATACGGTCCGGCTCATATTATTGGGGGGGCCCGTTCGTCGGAAAGCTGTACATTGGATCGACACATGTTGTAAGTTGGGTGGAACTCCCATGGGATCGGCTCATATTATTGGGGGATCCACATGGCGACCGTCCATCACAACTTAATATTGATGGGTCATCTTGACATGTCACAATAAACGGCGTCATATTATTAGGCCCTTATTGGACATGAGGTAAAAACGTGGAGGTTGCTTTGGAAGCAATTGGGCTCTACCTTTTGAAAATTATGGTTGGCTGATATTATTCGGGACCATAGTTTGTCAATTGGACTCCATGTTCTCACTAAGGAAAACAGTTTCCCGTTTTCACTAGAGGGTAGTGAAATCGTTAAAATAGTGGGAGTGAGATTCATAAAATAAATTTCGCCTATTTTATGTCTTAGTAAATTCATTAAACAATCATCGATTATTGTCTGTTTCAACTCAGTATTTCATTACAATGAATTCGTAATCCACATGTTCTCGAACAAAACAAAACTTTTTGGCGCAACTATACGGAATGGTTCCGTAAGTTGAAGATTGTCTTGACTTCGGAGAAGATGCTCTACGTGTTAGAAAAATCTCCTCCGAAGGAAGCACCAGCTGACGTAAGTCCGGAAGAGTTAGCCAAACTTGATACATGGTGGGACCATGATATCAAGACCAAATGCTATATGCAAGCCTCGATGTCTGATGAACTCCAGAGGCGATTTGAGGACACCGTGAATGCTGCTGACATTCACGTTCAACTCAAGGAACTTTTTGGGGCTCAATCGAGGGCTAAAAGGTTCGCTACTGTAAAGGAGCTAATGACGTGTCGCATGCGTGAAGGGACTTCGGTCCGTGATCATGGGGTACGAGTGATTTGGCTCATACAGAAGTTGGCAACCCTTGATTTGGTGTTGGAGCATGAACTCAACGTGGATTTACTACTTCTGTCTCTTCCTTCTTCGTTTGACGGATTTGTGGTGAATTTCAATATGAACAAGATAGAGGCCACCCTTAAAGAGATGGTCAATATGCTTGTGACATATGAATCCACATTAAAGAAGGATAAACCGGCTTTCTTGGTGGGCTCCTCTTCTTCTGCTAAGAAGGGGCCAAGTACAAAGGGCAAGAAACGTTCTGCCCCACCCAAGAAAATCGAACCCGAGAAGAAGTACAAGACAAAGGCTTCAAACATGGAAAAATCCAAGGATGTTTGTCATTACTGCAAGAAGCCCGGTCATTGGAAGCGTAACTGCAAGGAATATCTAGAGCAGTTGCGAACTGCGAAGGGTATCTTCTATATTGAAATAAATGTTTCACTTAATACTACTTCTTGGGTATTGGATACCGGATGTGGATCTCACATTTGCAATGATTTGCAGGTGATGACAAGAAGTCGCAGGCTTAGAATGGGTGAGACCCAGCTGAGGCTCGGAAATGGTTCCAGATTTGAAGCTAAAGCCATGGGAGATGTTTATTTAATTTTGCAGAACGGTTTTAAGTTAATTTTAAGAGATGTTTTATTTGTTCCGGATTTGATTAAAAACATTATTTCTGTTTCTATGCTAGATAGAGATGGTTATTCTTGAAATTTTGTGAATGGGATTTGCAATATTTACAAGAATGAATGTTTGATTGGAAATGGACAACTTGAAAATGATCTATACAACTTAAAACTAAAAGACGTTCCAATAAATTATGTTGATAAACCGGCAACAACAAACAAAAGGAAAATCGATAGCCAAAACCCGGCAAACCTTTGGCACGCTAGGCTAGGTCATATTTCCTCAAGGAGGATGAACAAGCTAGTGGGAGAGGGCATGTTTGATATGTCTGATATTAACTCTCTACCTACTTGTGAATCCTGCCTAAAAGGAAAAATGACTAAATCTCCTTTTAAGGGGAAACCTGAGCGTAGTCAAAATCTGTTGGATTTGATCCATACAGATGTTTGTGGTCCATTTAGAGTTGGTACTCAATATGGCCACACCTACTTCATTACCTTTACTGATGATTATTCTAGGTATGGGTATTTATATTTAATGAAATATAAGTCTGAAGCATTTGAAAAGTTCAAAGAATTCAAGGCTGAAGTAGAAAACAAGCTAGGTAAAAGTATTAAAGCACTTCGATCGGATCGAGGTGGAGAATACTTGAGTACCGAGTTTTTGGACTATCTAAAAGAGAATGGGATTCTCTCTCAGTGGACTCCTCCTATGACACCACAGCTGAATGGTGTATCGGAGCGTCGTAATCGAACTTTGTTGGACATGGTTCGATCCATGATGAGCTTCACTGAGCTTCCACCTTCGTTTTGGGGCTATGCGCTTGAAACGGCGGTATTGTTGTTGAACAACGTCCACACTAAAGCAGTGGACAAAACACCATACGAGTTATGGAATGGCAAAGCTCCTAAGTATTCGTACTTGAGGATTTGGGGATGTCTTGCTTACGTGAAGCGGACAGTGGGAGATAAGTTGGATAGTCGATCCAGCTTATGTTATTTTGTAGGGTATCCGAAGAATTCAATTGGATATTATTTCTATTATCCTGCTGAAACAAAGGTGTTTGTTTCAAGGAATGCCACCTTCTTGGAGAAGGAGTTCTTATTGGATAAGAAAGGCAAGATGATGGAACTCGAAGAAATTTGAGAAGAACCCGAAATACAAAATAACGATCCTACACCTCAGGAACCATTAATAGACACGCCTGTACCTAGAAGATCCGAGAGGACTTCTAGACCTCCTATTCGATATGGCCTTCTTCTTGAAGGGGATCAAGATGAACCCGATGTTGGATGTGATCCAAGAAACTTCAAGGAAGCAATTTCTGATGCGGATTCAAATTTATGGCTTGAAGCTATGCAGTCGGAAATAGATTCGATGCATACAAACCAAGTTTGGTCTTTAGTAGATCCTCCCGATGGAATTGTTCCAATAGGGTGTAAATGGATCTACAAAAGAAAGCTTGGGCCTGATGGTAAGGTATTGACCTACAAGGCGCGATTGGTGGCGAAAGGTTATACTCAAAGACAAGGAGTTGACTATGATGAAACCTTTTCACCAGTTGCAATGTTCAAGTCCATAAGAATCCTTATTGCCATAGCTGCTTGGTATGACTATGAGATATGGCAAATGGATGTGAAGACTGCTTTTCTTAATGGAGACATTAAGGAAGAAATCTATATGAAGCAGCCTGAGGGGTTCACATCCATGGGAAGCAAGAATAAGGTATGCAAGCTTCAGAGATCAATTTATGGTCTAAAACAAGCATCAAGAAGTTGGAACCAGAAATTTGATGAAACAATAAAGGATTTTGGTTTCATCAAGAACCCGGAGGAACCATGCGTGTACAAGAAAGTAGTTAAGGATGTTGTGACATTCTTAGTACTTTATGTTGATGACATCCTACTCATTGGGAATGATGTAGAGATGTTGCAGTCAACAAAGATATGGTTATCAGGTAGATTCTCGATGAAGGATTTGGGTGAGGCATCCTATATTCTAGGGATACAGATCTATAGAGATAGATCTAAGAGAATGATAGGACTCACTCAATCAACCTACATCGACACCATATTGAAACGGTTTTCAATGGATGGGTTCAAGAGAGGACATCTACCCATGTGTCATGGAGTTTCTCTATCCAAGTCTATGTGTCCCAAGACGGATGAAGAGATAGAGAAAATGACACATGTACCATATGCGTCAGCCATAGGTAGTATCATGTATGGGATGATATCTACCAGACCGGATGTAGCATTTGCTCTGAGTGTCACGAGCAGATATCAAGCTAATCCCGGTCAAATGCATTGGAAAGCCGTGAAGGACATTCTTAAGTACTTACGAAGGACTAAGAATATGTTCATGGTATATGGAGGAAGAGAACTAAAATTGGAAGGCTATACCGACTCTAGCTTCCAAAGTGACGTGGATGACTCGAAGTCAACCTCTGGATTTGTGTTCATGCTCAATGGCGGTGCTGTCTCTTGGAAGAGTTCCAAGCAGGACACCACAGTGGATTCCACCACTGAGGCAGAATACATTGCAGCATCAGCTGCTGCTAAAGAGGCCGTTTGGATGAGGAATTTCGTCCAAGAGTTGGGCGTCATTCCTGAAGTTGTTGGTCCAGTCCCGGTGTACTGTGACAACACGGGTGCCGTTGCTCAGGCAAAGGAACCAAGGTCTCATCAAAGATCCAAACACGTACTGAGGAAATACCACATAATCCGAGAGATTGTGGAAAGAGGAAACATCACTGTCGAAAGAGTGGCCTCTGCAGACAATATCGCTGATCCACTTAGTAAGCCCTTGCCAGGACCATTATTTGACAAACATCGCGAAGCAATGGGTCTACGTAGTATGACTAGTTGGCTATAGGGCAAGTGGGAGATTGAAAGAGTGGGTGCCCAGTGAGCCAACTTGTGGCTAAGGGCTTTGATGACTCTTTGTACAAACAATCTTTTGTTTAATATAATTTACACTTTTATTAATGGCAATGACTTTATCTTTCTTTATATTGTTATATTGTGATATACTATTGTTGTTTTGATAAAGACCTTGAATATACTATAGTGTATGTAAGATGTGGTAGAACATGGAGATGTCTATCATGAAACACATCTTATAGTCACTGTATATTCTAAACTGTTCCTAGTCGATTGAGCCGTCCGATAATAAGGATAAGGATCGCTCGAGTTTGAGACTAGCATTTGCGATGCAGAGTACCACGTTTCATTGGTAAGGAACATAGAGATGTTCGAAGCATGCAAATGGATATTCATACGATGAATGATCGAACTACCCTATCCGGACTTTCCAAGTGGTTATCACTTATCGAGTGGATATAGTCCGCGGTTTTGGTTGTACACCATTAGTCCTTACTACTTGAAACATCATTGAGACTCTATATGCTAGTACTGTGCTTTGACTAGTTTACCGACTCTATAGGGGTCATAAGGTGTCGGGATTGGGTACAGTTACAACACATATAGAAGTCGATGCTTTGTTGTCAAGGATTCACCACATACTTGCGAGTGTGGATATCCTATGCGATCTGAGGAGATATTAGTGTGACGAATCTCTGGCCAGAGTACATGATGTGATTTAAGAAATGGTTTCTTAGTAGCACATGCGATGTCACTATTTGATCTTCAAGATGTATTGCATAGTTATCGAATCTCGAGAAACTCTCGATATACCAATGGTTGTTGATTCGATCGGGATATATGGATGAAGGGACCGTACTGTACGCTAACCAAAATCTATTGGTTCTTGTAGGAACTATCAGTGATACCTAGAAAATCATGGGGCGATGTTGCTAGGCGCTCTACCATGATTCGATGGGCAAGTCGAAAATTGTTGTTCCGAGTCACAAGGAGTTTTGAGCCCACGGCTAGCTGTATCCCTGAACCATTGAGGGTCACACAGTGTAATGGATTTTTAATCCCCGTTGAGATAGTTAAATTTAAAGAGTTAAATTTAATGAACAAAGAAGTTGGACTTCTTATTTAAGAGTAGAGGAGTAAGATTTCCTAAAATGACATAGGGATGGGCATTTTTTGGAAATCACTGAATTCGGATTCAGAAAAATTTATCTTGACTTTAAAAGGTGCAGAAATGGTTTCTGTGCACATTGGTGAAATCGGTTTATCAATCGGAGTCACGATGAATTTTATATTAATTTCTGAACATGCGGGCTTTGCTTGTCGGACTTGAACTTATGACTAATGGGCCCTAAGCTGTTAGTGGCCTACACTATAAATAAGTTATTGCAGTACAGAAATTACACACAATAAGGTCACAAATTTTCGAAAACCCTAGTGATTTTTCTAAAAGGTGGCCGCCCCCCCTCTCCCTCTGCTTGAGAAAAATCCAGCCTGTGATTTTGAATTACAGTCTGGTTTAACGGATCAAATTCGTTAATCTCTTCGTAGAAACTTCTGATAGATTTTCTAGTGCAATCTATCAGAGGGATTAAATATCCGTTCATGGACCTGATTGAAGAACAGTTCGTCCATCAGTTTCAGGGATATACAACAAGAGCAGAGAAATCTGTTGGTGTCCAAAATCTCGATTCGAGATTAAAGGTAAAAATTTTATAATTGTTATTTAATTTTTACACACACAATTTAATCGTAAGGTTGATACCCATTATGGAATCGTTTCATATAAAATTTTTAAACTTCCGCTGCACCGGGTATCAATCTTAATTGATCTGACCGCCGTTCTCCAACAATTTATTGGTTGGGAGAATATCTTATAATTGGGAGAATAGCTTGATTCATTGATTTTTGGGCAAAATTATGAACATAAAGGTTTAGTCCTTTTTCTTGGCTTTCCAACACATCAAAAATCACTCAATTATAATTTCATTTGATAACGTTATGTTCGAAATACTAGACATTCTAAAAAATGCTCGATTGATCAAAACAGTCGCATGAGCCTCATCGGTCGAGTATAAGTTGTCCGGTTGAGTGCTTATAACTCTTGATTAATTGATTTTCGGGTAAAGTGATGAACATGAAATCTGTTTCCCTTTTACTTGGATTTCCAAGAATCAAGAAACAATACATTTCAAGTTCATATGAGAGCGAACTTCTTGAAATACTAGACTGTATACAATCTTGAGCTTTGTCAGCAACATGTGCAGAACCAGCAACTTCAGCGTGATTTATCAACTTCTTAGGCCCCAATTCAAAATTTTGCTTGTGAAGATGATTTTAGATCATGTTTGTATATTTGTAATGCATGCTGAATCATTTCTTTTGGATAACGAGACAAGGAGATATGGCCCTTAAACCAAAGCTGGTCTATCGAGCCTTTTGCTGTTATAAGTTCGTCCAACTCTATTTTGAGACAACGGTTTGACATAGCTAACATACGAATTGGTCCAAACAATCTGAAATATGACTTGAATCATTTTACATTGTATGTTCAACAGTTTTGGTAGCTGGTTATTTGGATCACCGAGCAATGAGATATGTTTAAAATGATAAATTATTAATTTATCGATTAATTACTACTTCTATAAATTAATAAAATTTCACAATCCAAACAATATTAATTTATAGATATTTTACTATATATATTAAAAAATTTAATTCAAAAGATTTTATATAATAAAACTTTTTAGGAAAGCTTTAACAATTTATGGATTGATCGTAGCATTATCACTTTTATTTCGACATTTTTATTTAATATTAGAAATAGGAAAATTTTAAATTTAAAACTTTTTTTATATATATAAGTTGTTTTATGTTATGATTTATATGATTATTTAACCTTCAAATAAAAATATATAGATAAATAAATAGAAATATTTTGTAAGAATACAAAAATAAAGATAAGAGCAAATATACTAAAACTAGGTTTAAGGACTTTTTTTTATTAAAGAAAAATAGAATTGGACAAAAAGGATATTTTTGGATTATCAAAAATATATATATCTTAACATCAAAGTTAGTTATTTTAGGTGTTTCAAACTTAATAATAATAATAATAATAATAATAATAATAATAATAATAATAATATAGCGAAAAAAAAGTAAAGACGAGAGACTAAATATGTTTATATATTGTATAGGTAAAAAAAAGTCTATATATTGTAATTTTAATAATGAGATATGATTTGAGTTAAAATAGATGTATAGTTACTTGTATTTAACAAATCAAGAAATACCAAACTAGAATCATATAGTTCGATTCAGTCAAGGAAACTGATGATGACTAGAATCCTATTTAGATTCAACAATCACTCTATATTTACCACGAAATATTTCAAAAAAAAACATTCAAGATTATTTCTATCAACTCAAGTACGTACATACTTGGACGAACATGTCAATGGTGGCCGGATCTTTTTACATCTCCCCTTATTTTGTTTCCGAAAGAATTTTATTAGAATATTTTAATTTATACATGTCATCTATAAAAATTCATTTTGATTTAGAGCTTATCTATCGCCTAATAAAAACTCCTAGCATCACTGAACTATGGTTGGGACAACAAACCTCACAACCAAATACAAATATTACACATTTTTTAATGTCTTTGTGTACAAATTCTCTCAACTAATCTATGAAATACATCTCTCTTTTGTGTAAGTGAGTTCTATTCAAATGACGTATTCTTCAATACTTGAAAAAGAAAGAGTGTTCTACAAACTTAATTAGGTGTGGAGGATTTAACTTCGAAACTCTCTTCTTGTTCCTCGCATCTTGCTTTCATGGGTTTGCTAACATTTCAGCTTGTTATTTCTTGTATAATCTGCTCATGTTTTATATCTACATCCAAAGCTCTTGTTTGATCTTCAAGATGGTGTATTTATAGACTCCAACATTGATATGAACGTTAGATATAAAAAAATATGACTGTTGGAAAATATTCTGTACTATTTCTGATAACAAAACAGTCATACTGTTATTTATAGAAATCTGTTGGAACGATTATGGAGCAGTTGAGTGAATGTCATCCGGTTTTGTGCTTATAACTATTGATTCATTGATTTCTTGTCAAATGATGAACATGAAAATTTTATTACTTTGTCTTGGATTTTCAATACATCAAAAATCACTCAATTTGGATTTCATATGAAAAAGATATGGTTGAAATATCAGACCTTCTAAAAAGTGTTCTGGTGACAAAAAGGTCGAGAGTAGAAATGATTGAGTGAATATCATCCGGTTCAGTGCTTATAAATCTTGATTCATTGTTTTTTGGGCAAAATTATGAACATAAAGGTTTAGTCCTTTTTCTTGGCTTTCCAACACATCAAAAATACTCAATTATAATTTCATATGATAACGTTATGTTCGAAATACTAGACATTCTAAAAAATGCTCGATTGATCAAAACAGTCGCATGAGCCTCATCGGGCGAGTAGAAGTTGTCCGGTCGAGTGCTTATAATTCTTGATTAATTGATTTTCGGGTAAAGTGATGAACATGAAATTTGTTTTCCTTTTACTTGGATATCAAGAATCAAGAAACAATACATTTCAAGTTCATATGAGAGCGAACTTCTTGAAATACCAGACTGTGTACAATCTTGAGCTTTGTCAGCAACCTGTGCAGAACCAGCAAATTCAACGTGATTTTTCAACTTCTTAGGCCCCAATTCAGAATTTGTCTTGTGAAGATGATTTTAGATCATGTTTGTATATTTATAATGCATACTGAATCATTTCATTTGGATAACGAGACATGGAGATATGACCCTTAAACCAGAGCTGGTCTATCAAGCCTTTTGCTGTTATAAGTTCGTCCAGCTTTATTTTGAGACAACGGTTTGACATAGCTAACATACGAATTGGTCCAAAAAATCTGAAATAAGACTTGAATCATTTTACATTGTATGTTCAACGGTTTTGGTAGCTGGTCATTTGGATCACCGAGCAATGATATATGTTTGAAATAAACAGTTGTGCTAGAAAATAAGTTGTGCTGACATTATATTCCAAAAAATTAGCACTTTTAATTTAGATCTATAAACCATACACTTGAGTGAATATTTTAGAAACACAATAGCCAATTTACTTATCATTAAAATCAAGATTGCTTGCATTTTTTGACCCAACAATTCTCAATTTAAATCACATAAGGAAAAACAATCTTGTTTATGAATTGTAAAAATGTCACAAATATTTATAGGAATATCTTGAAAATGTAGGGGTGTCTGAAAAATGAAAGGTTCTCATGCAAAAACAAATGAGTGTATGCACCAAAATTGGCTGATTGTATCGTATTAAATATATCAATAATTACAGGGACAATAAAAATTGATGAACCATTGAAACATTGCAAAGAAATGTAAATGTTGTAAAGCATGTCGTGACAACTGTCAGGAAATGACTAAGCCAGAATGTTCTTCATAACAAATAACAATGAATTTGTAACTGGATTTCGTCCTAAGTTAAATAGAGACAAATTTGAAGTTTGTTACAACAGAAAATAAACAACGAATTATTTACAGAAGAAAGTTTTTACAAAAAATTTCGCAACCTAAAAAGAAACAAAAGTGAAAACAAACATGAATATGATGAGTGAATGAAATGCTCACTGTCTGGAGTGATTATGAGCACAGAAAAGCTGTTGATAAAGGAATTTGATATGAAGGATATGAGTTCAATGGATGTTACATGTGGAACTAAGATCATAAAGACATGTGAAAGAATTATTCTCACACATTCTCATTATAATGAGATGGTTCCAAGAAGAATTTATATTTTATCAAAGTTGTGGTAGATCAACTCATCAAGTTAACAATGTTTCTTCAGTGTGATCAGGACTTTGTGTTTGATTAGAAGGATTGTAGTCCTTTCGCAAGGTGATATGAGTGTTTGGTATGTGAACCAGTAACGCTGGGGAAAAAAAGGTTTATTTTAATATACTAAAATAGTTTTCAACATGATGTGAGTATAATTCTCAAGGTTTGAGTAATATTAATTAGCGTAAGACCGATGAGCAGTCGAAAATGAATATCTAGTACGTTTAGAACTATGTTAAGAGCCGGTGTATTAGGTTTTGTTATGGATGGAAAGATCAGATGCAGTTCATTTTACATGCATACCAATGGATATAACCAGAAGCATTATGATAGAATTTATGTAAGAACTTTGTTCGGGCGGTGATGCCTTATTCCTTGACTCTGAAGATTGTTAGAGTTTTTAGTGTTCATATTTGTGGAGCAACATTATGTTACACATAATTTTGTTGAGATGATATGTGACAGATAAGTCTTGTATATATGTTAGGAGCACCGTTTGATGCTGATTTTACCTATGTATGAAGATTTGTTGGTAGCATAAATTGCAAATATTAGTTATTACAGAATAATATTTTTCACTCAATGTATTTCTGTGGAGGGCGGAATAATTCTTAATATCTTAAATCGGATTGCACTTAAGAATGATTTTGTGTGGTGCATAAAAATTTATGTTACGAAGAGGTAAATGTGGTTATGCTCTCAAGTATGAACTAGACTTGATTTTGAGGACAAAATATTTTATAGGTGGAGAGAATGTAGTAACGAGAAATATGTTTTTACGTGATTAAGTTAATTATACATTATAAAACCGAGTGGTAAAAAGACTCCAAAATGTCTGGAAAAAGGTACGTAGTATAAAATTGAATTGGGAAATTCGGAAGGTCCGAACTTCGACTAAGAGAGTTCAGAAGTTCCGAACTTGGACCAAGAGAGTTTGAAAGATACAAACAATTCAGATGGCAAGAGTTGATTTTGGATGCAGAGGCTGAGTACGAAAAGTTCGAACAGAAGTTCATTCCGTCCGAACCCAGTTATTCCATGCACACAATCTACGTGTCAAGCTTGAACAGACATGGTTTTTCATGCAGATCGGAACATCCAATGTGAGGAACAAAGGTTTCGAAGTACAGATCGGAACCTTTGATCACTAGTATCCTAAGACATGCCACGCATGTGCAGTTCGGAACGTTTGAAATATGGTTCGGACCGTCTGAACTCCGTCTATAAATAATCCATATAGATAATAAATGGGCTTGGTTTGAGTAATTGGGTCAGTCTAAGTAATTAAGGGACCAGTCTAACAGTCGATGTGCTTAAGTTTAAGGGGTCAGCAGCTCGAACGAATCCATGAGTATAATTTTTATGGAAAATAATTAAATATATATTTACAGACAAATTTTTATGAAATAATGAAATTATGAAGATTATATTTTAATTTGATGTATGCATGAACAATTATTTTATTTATGATTAAGGGCATTTAAGAAAAGAATATTTTTATGGAAGTTAAAGTGGTGTGGCAGCACAGTTATGATTAAGAGTCGCGAATCTAACCTGCTTGCAGGCTGGTGCAATGGCGGCACAGAGGTAGTTATAATACCAGCATAGAGGTGGAGATTCCACCGCCACGTACTTTGGTTCTCAGATTGATCAATCGCTCATATTTAAGAACCACATTCATGGATACGAGTTGAACAGAAAGATTTATGATTATGTGATTCCTTATGAAGATTTAAGATTTATGTTATACTTCTGATTAAGAATAAGATCATGATTATGGTTAAGTTTTTTGCGAATAAGTTTTTATGAGTATGCATGTATACATATATTATGATATTAATACGATAAGCGCATGTAACTTCATATTGTTATGTACGGATCATACGTGTTGGGTCTCTAGGCTCACTAGATCTAATGAGTGCAGATGAGCATAATTATGATGATGAGCATATTGCCCCGACTGTCGGTGAGGACGCTTGAGCGCCCATGCAGCTAGTCCGCTCCTAACCTTCTGCTCATCTTATGTTTAGCAGTTTTGAGATATTTGAACATTATGTTATTTTTCGCATTTGATAGAATTTTTTTCAGTTGCATGGTTTGAGGATTTTCTAATTATATTTGCATGGTTGGAGGATTTTAGGAAAAGTATTTACGTATGCATAGATTTTAAATTATTGTATTTACGTCTAAGTTACATGGATTATTATGCATGTTTAATTTTTTAATTAAATTTCATGAAAATATACTTTATGTAAGTTATTTAATGTTAAGATTATTTTAAGTATAGTATAGTATAGTATAGCATAGTATATATATATATATATATATATATATATATATGTATGTATTGGCATATATGTATTGGCATATATATATATATAGCATTGTTTTTTTTTAAAAAAAAATTCAGTAGTAAGTATGAGTCGTTTCAGTTTGTATCAGAGCAAGGTCCTGAAGGGTGACTAGCCTGCTACGTGGAGCTCAGAAGCCGCACTATCAGTTTTTGAGTTTTAAATATTTTAAGTTATTTTTTATGTAGAGGACACATGATTTATGTTATACGAATTTTATGTAATGAAAATTTGAAGTATGAATGTTTTAAAAAAATGCTTAGTTATGCATGGCGATTACGTGAGAAACTTATGGGAATTGTAGTATGCCTCCAAGACAAGCTACACGTCAGACTAACACCGAAGAAGCCAATCGGGAGGGAGACTGAACTCGTGGTAATGCACCCCGACCACCTCAGCTCACCCCATATGATAGGGCTAGTGTGGATATGCTAGCCGGGATTACTAGACTGCTTGAGCATCAGACAGCGCAGCCCAGCCCATGAAGTATCACGAAAAGGATATAGTTAAACGGTTCCACAAACAGGGACCGAAGGAGTTCCGTGGCACTACTGATCTATTCATTGCTGAGGGGTGGATACATTCCTTGGAGACTATCTATGCTTATATGGGACTCACTGACGCAGATAAAGTGAGGTGTGCGATCTATATGCTGATGGACGATTTTACCCTCTTGTGGGAGGGAATAGTGGTTGGCCTAGATCTAGCAAGGTTAACATGGGAGGATTTCAAAAAGATGTTCAATGAGAAATATTTCACCGAGAATGTCCGTGGACAGCTGTTCCGCGATTTTATGAGTCTCTGCTATGGAGACAGTTCTGTTGCTGAGTTTGTGAAGCAGTTTGAGAAGGGATGTCACTTTGTACCTCTGATTGCAGGAGATGATAAAGAGAAGTTGCGGCATTTCACGGATGGTCTAAGATCTGACATTAAGCATGATGTCTATATGGCGAACGTTACAACTTAAAAGGAAGCAGTCAGTAGGGCTTTCCGATCTGAGAAAGGAAGAAAAGGGATGCAAGCTAACCGTTAGAATAAGAGACATCTCCAGCAACTGTCTGTACGTCAGCTTTTGCAGCAGCCAGCGAAGAAGGCAATTACTGGGCCTCCTAAGGGTCCAACTCCGCAGAGGCAGTAGCAACAAGGGGCGGGCGCCTCGAATGCTGGAGGATTACCCTTGTGCCAGACGTCTCAGAGACCACACAAGGGCCAATGTCTGATTGGTTCAAATGTGTGTTACCACTACAAAGAGCCAGGACACATCTCTATGAATTGTCCTAGGAAGAAGAATACCACTGGACGAGTTTTTTTTATGCAAGCTAAGGAGGCAGATCCAGATACTCTTCGCATTACATGTAACTTTAAAATGTTGCCGTTAAATTTTTAGCAATTGTATTGTTTGATCGAGATTTGCATGAGCAACTGCTCGACTACTTGGATTCCACATGCCTTTGTTATGGAAGTGGAGCTCTAATCTGTTGGCACCTATATGAATTTTGAGGAAAGAATTCCCATTTAAGGTAGGGAGAATTGTAACGCCCGTAAAATTTGCTTACGTAAACCCGCATGCATAATTAGGGGATTTAATGATTTAAATTTAAAAAAAGGGTTAAATGATTTTTATGTGCTATTATGTATATTTTTCGATTTATTTGAATGTTTTAAATGTTATTATAACATTTAACTCGTTAGTATGAAATTTATGAATTTATTTTAGTAATGTATTTTTTGATCGCGTAGACGGGACCGTGAATGAATGAGATAGAGATTTTTTCACCCAAAATATTTTATTGAGATTTCATGGGGCATAAATTATTATTTTAAGATTTTATTTCAGAAAATAGGAGTTTTATATATATGTGTATATATGTCTAAAAGCTCGATTTTCACCAAAATAAGGCATTTTAAGGACTTTTATAGGCTTTCAAAAGCCCATATTATTTTATTACAAAATTTTTCATGAAAATATATCAGAGTCTTAGAGGGTTTAATTGGGTTTAAGTATTTTAATTAACTAGTAGAGCCCAACCCATTAACCCACAAAATTATACCAAAATTTAGCTTCAGTCATCTTCCGAACACTCACGTTAATTCTCCTCAGCCACCTTTATCAGATCTTCAACACCTTCTCGTCTTCAAAACACACATAGAACGTTCCTTGAAGGTTTTTGCAAGATTTTTAAGAGTTGTTCGTCTCGGAAAGCCCTATACGCGTCGGTATCTGCTACAACTTAAATTGTAATTCACCCAAGTGTAGGTTGTCTGCAAGTAATATACTCGTGAGTACGAGATCGATCCACGGAGAGGATGTTGTAAGTTTAATTTTTAGCAATAATATATTATAGATGAAAATATTATTATAAAACTTCAAATACACAAATTATAAAATTATCAAGGTTTCAAAGGTTCATTGTTGGTTTATTTAAGATTGCTAAATAAAAATAAATAAAAGAAACTAAAATAAAAATAAACATAAAAGAACAATGAAATATTTAAACAAGTATATCATATAATATAGTTCCCACTATATTAATATCAGATTAACCGATATTTAATACATGGTACCCATAATATATATATAGATGAATAAATATAAACATAAAAAGAACAATTAAATATTTAAACAAGTATCATATAATATAGTTCCCACTATATTAATATCAACCGATATTTAATACATGGTACCCATAATATATATATGAATGCATAAATATAAATTGACATAAAAGTAAATGTTAGATCAAATCACAATATTTTATTTAGAACAACCGGCAGAGCCACGCTATCGTCTAAATAAAATATATGACTTTATGTTAGATGCGATAAAGTAAATGTTAGTTGCGGAAAAGTAAAAGTTAGATGCGAGAAAGTAAATGTTAGTTGCGGAAAAGTAAATATTAGTTGCGATAAAGTAAAAGTTAGATGCGAGAAAGTAAATGTTAGTTCAAATCACAATATATTATTTAGAACAACCGACAGTGTCACGCTATCGTCTAAATAATATATATGACTTTATTATAAATAGATACATATATTTATAGTATATAATTATTGTAGTAATTATTGTATCATATTTGACAACAAATCAAGGTAACCACATTCAAGGTACCAAGCATTTGATGTAAATAGATAACAACAAATCATCCAAAATTATACCTACAAATAAAGATCAATTAGTAAAAATAAAAATAGAAAAGAAAAGAATATACAAAATATAGACAATCTTACTTGACCAACAATGAAATCTTTTCACCTTGACATAAAAAGATTTAGCTTTCCATGAACATGAAACTCAAGAATAAAGATAAAAGAAATTTCATACTTGAACTTGAGAAACTTGCACACTCAAACTTTTATTCTCACACACACAATATTTATTTTACAAATGAAGAATTCTCTACACTCTTGCACACTATAAAGCTTATACAACACATCTATTTATAGGCCAAATGAGAGCAAGAGTCCAAGGCTCATTAAATGTGAAATAGTAAAGTTGGTGGGTGCTTGTCTTCTTGAATGTCAATACCATGACCCAACTTTAATTGGCATGTTTGATGTCTTAGACCACCGATTCAGCCTTTCTTTTCAACATAGAACATGTAGGATATTTTGTGTAGATGTGTTTGGACAACTCATTCACCCCTTTTGGATAAAATATGAAATACTTATGATATTTTTACTCCAAGCTGGTCATAGTAAAAGTAAATCTATCTCCATTTTGATGTTTGATTATTTTGATCATCTTAATGAAGTTTTTGGAATTTCTTGTCTTCTACAAAGTTGAAGATGCCTCTTTTGTGATTCTACAGGTTTTGAGATTACTCCATTATGACCTCTGTAGCTTGAGTAATTTTATTTTTACCAAACCTGTGCAAACCGTAAAATACAACATTTTAGTAAAACATTTAAATATAAACACATAACACTAAAATAATACAACTTCATAATTTTAATTAAACTTAAATTTTAAAACACACTTTTTAACATATAAATAATTACAAATTTTAAGTTTCATCACACCCCCAAACCGGCTAATTACTAGTCCCTTAGTAATAAAATATTATAAAATATCATAAAATATCATAAAATCACAAGTTAGATTTTTATTCCTTAATATATATATTCAAATTTGCAAACTTTAAAATTTTAAAAACACACTTGTGAGGAGATCATATGTTTATTTATAAATCTCTTTATCAACCAATATATTAATATGTAATTGGATGGGCTATACATATATATTTCACACAATATCAAAATATTAAATATATATAATTTTTTTTACATAAATATTTTCTAAAAACTTTGAGAATAATATAATTAAAAGGATAATAGAAATCATTTTCATAACATGTATATCATCAGGAATATTAATGTAAAAGTCTCAACTCCATATTCTCTCGGGTTTAAGTATTTCATATATAGCTGTTTTTCACTCATGGAGTTGGAAAAAAATTATACACTCTTTGAAAATGGCTAGTAAAGCAGACAATCAAATAACCTAATATTGAAAATAAGATAGAATGATTTACAAAGAATAAACCCATTTTATTTTTTTGTTTTTTTTTTTTTTGCTTGGCTGCAAAATTGTTTTTACATAATCAAATACCTCCAATAAACTTTGAAAATGTAACATTTTTTTTTCAAAATTTATTTATTTTTTATTTTTTATGAGGTAAATCTATTACATTAATAATTATAGTAGAGATATTAATACTCTACATCTTTACAATCAAACTTCAAACAACTTTGCAGCCAATTTTTATTTTTCTTTTTTTTTTCTTTTTTTTTTTTCAAAATGGGTTTAATCTAGTAATCAACCATTTCTTAATAATCAATAAAAGCTTATAAGTTGTTTTCTCAATTCTTACCCCTCACTCACAAAATTTATGTGAGTAACTATTGCACTTTTACAAATTAATTCCCTCAATTATACATGTTATTATTTATTCAATCAATATCACTTTAATTATATACTCATAAAAGTTTTAGAAAATATGTATTTGAAAACACACAATTATATATTATTTATAACTTATATCCCATGAATTATATATTTTCTATTAAATTGATAAAAAGAAGAATAAATAAACATCTATACAAAAAGACTTCATTTTCTTAGTGGTTTGCAATTTAAATGTATACGGAATATTAAAATCTAATCTATTGTGATAAGATGATAAATAAAAACTAATGCGTGTCAGGAGTTTTTGACTCCTTACTCTGCCATTGAAAAAGAAAAATAAATATTATTATAGAAATATATATTTTTTTAAATTTTAAATTTTTTTTTTTTTTAAATAAACCCTCCCCCAAACCTGAATATGACATTTTTTTTTAAAGAAAAATAAAGAGTACATGATGAAAGAGATATCACCTGGAATTTATTGAAGATGAGGAACAAACACAAATCATTTCGTGACATGTTGAATCAATGATCCAGTTTTCTTTTCTTACTAGTTGGTTGAGACCAATTGATCTTTGTTATAGCCGAATCAGGTTGATGAACAAAAGCTTGGAGATCATCAATTAATTGGTCTTCATTCGAAGCAGAGATGAGCATCCTTCGTGAATTTTCTGAAATAAAATTTTGTTCCACGACTACATCAAGAAAAGTCAACAAACCATCATAATAGTTATTGATATTCAACAAGCCAACAGGTTTATTATGGATATTAAGTTGTGCCCAAGAAACAACATGAAAAATTTCTTCTAAAGTACCAAAACCACCAGGTAAGGCAATAAAAGCATCAGAATTTTCTATCATTTTAGTTATTCTCTCGTACATTGATGAAACTTTCAACTCTTCCCCAACCGTAACACCTGTAATATTTCCTTCAGCTAAAGCTATAGGAATAATACCCAAAACCTGACTACCTCCAAGATGAGCTGCTGTTGAAATAGATCCCATTAATCCAATATTGCCTCCTCCGTAAACCAAGTGAATTTTTCTCTCTGCTAACTTTTTTCCAAGATTAATTGCTGCATCAACAAATATTTCATTCTTTCCAGTATTAGAACCACAAAAGACACAAATATTTTTCAATTTTTGTGAAGAAGATCCTGTCATGTTTTTTTTTTTTTCTTTTCAAAAATATAGAGAGAGTTGAGTGATTTTATAAGGAAAACAAGGAATAAGACAAAAATAGGAATACAGATGTGAACAAAATGATGAAAATATTAAAAAACAATAATATATAATAATAACATGCATGCGTATAAATAGTGATGTGATTGTGGCTCACAGTGTTCCTTCAATATTTATGAGTCGAGGGTTGACTTACCATTCAATTTTCTTATAAATTGGCAAATAGGATCTTTTTTAGTCAGATTCCCAAGACCATTACCATGACGCTGCGCTTGGAATAGTTTCCATAAACGGAGAAGTTGACCTTGAACATCTCCACTAGAATGCGTCTCAAGAGTCAATGAGATATCATCTAATGACTCTTTACTCAGCCCATTCTTAATGAAATCAATTTTATCTTCTCTATTTGTGGAAACATATCCCAAAGATCTGCATTGTCTATTACAAGTCCATCTGGCACAATTATGACAAACATCTAACCTTTTAGCCCTTCTTTTCTTCGCATAGGTACTTTTACCTAGTCCAGACATATTTTGAACAAGTAAGAATTTTGGAACTTCACCACCTAATCGAACATTGGCTTCAATTATAAGACGAATATCCTCCGGGATTCTTTTTTGCATAAGCATTCTCAATCTTTCACATCTGCCTTCATAAATCATTCTCAGAACTTTTTTAGAAACAGATGGAAAATATTTACCAAGTTTTTTGATAGCTTCATCCATAATATATATTAATATATATATATATTCAATTATTTTGGGAAATTAAAATAAAACCGACTGAAAGTAGTCACGGAGTACCGTTATCCGCCACTTAACCGGGAAGTGAACTCAATTCTGCAAAAATAAAAAAAAATATAAGTAACAATTAAGTTGGATCATATAAAGGCATAAACTCTTCATTAAGAACTTCATTTTCTATAAACGGTTTAAGTCTTTGCCCATTAACTTTAAATACATTATTATTTTTAGGATTTTCAACATCAACAGCACCATGAGGATAGACAAATTTAACAATAAATGGTCCAGACCATCGCGATCTAAATTTTCCTGGAAACAAATGCAAGCGAGAATTATAAAGTAAAACTTTTTGTCCGATTTCAAAAGATTTTCTCATAATATTTTTATCATGAAATGCTTTTGTTTTATCTTTATAAATCTTTGCATTTTCATATGCATCATTTCTTAATTCTTCTAGTTCATTTAATTGCAATTTTCTTAATTTAGATGCATCATCTAAATTAGTATTAAACGCTTTAATTGCCCAATAAGCTTTATGTTCAATTTCAACAGGTAGATGACAATGCTTTCCAAAAACTAATCTATATGGTGACATCCCCAATGATGTTTTAAATGCAGTTCTATATGCCCATAATGCATCACTTAATCTTAAGGACCAATCTTTTTGATTTGGATTGATTGTTTTTTCCAAAATTTGTTTTATTTCTTTATTTGCAAGTTCAACCTGACCATTCGTTTGAGGGTGATATGGAGTAAAAACTTTATGTGTAATACCATATTTTCTTAACAACGAAGAAAATGATTTATTTATAAAATGACTTCCCCCATCACTTATTATAGCTCTAGGTATTCCAAATCGACTAAAAATATTTTCTTTCAAAAATTTTATCACAACTTTATGATCATTAGTTCTACATGCAATTGCTTCAATCCATTTTGAAACATAATCGACAGCCACTAAAATATAAGTGAATCCAAAAGATAATGGAAATGGACCCATAAAATCTATTCCCCAACTGTCAAATATTTCAATAATCATGATTGGATTTAAAGGCATCATGTTTCGTTTTGAAATTGAACCCATTTTCTGACAATTTTCACAAGATTTGCAAAATGAATGTGTATCTTTGAATAAAGAAGGCCAATAAAATCCACATTGAAAGATTTTTGCAGCTGTTTTCTTTGACGAAAAATGACCTCCACATGCCTCAGAATGACAAAATTTAATGACACTACTTACCTCATTGTCGGGTATGCATCGTCGAAAAATTTGATCAGGACAATACTTAAACAAATAAGGATCATCCCAATAAAATTTTTTGACCTCTTTTAAGAATTTATTTTTATCTTGTGAACTCCAATGAGAAGGCATTTTATTTGTCACAAGAAAATTTACAATATTAGCAAACCAAGGCATAGTAGTAGCATAAAATAGTTGATCATCCGAAAAATTTTCATTTATTGGTATTTCATTTTGAGATGATTCAGAAATTATTCTTGATAAATGATCGGCTACTACATTTTCTTTTCCTTTTTTATCTTTTATTACAAGATCAAATTCTTGTAACAACAAAATCCATCTTATTAATCTCGGCTTAGCATCTTGTTTATTTGATAAATATTTTATGGCAGAATGATCAGTATAAACAATAGTAGTAGAACCGATTAAATATGATCGAAATTTATCTAATGCAAACACTACTGAAAGTAATTCTTTTTCAGTTGTTGAATAATTGATTTGAGCACTATTTAAGGTTCTACTTGCATAATAGATCACATAAGGTTTACCTTCTTTTCTTTGTCCTAACACGGCTCCTACAGCATAATCACTTGCATCACACATTAATTCAAATGGTAAAGACCAATCAGGAGGTTGTAAAATAGGTGATGTAGTTAAAAGATTAATTATCTTTTTAAAAGCAGTTTCACATTCTTGAGTCCATTCAAATTGTGCATCTTTTGTTAAAAGATTTGAAATTGGTTTCGATATTATGCTAAAATTTTTTATAAATCTTCTATAAAATCCCGCATGACCCAAAAATGATCGAATTTCTTTGATCGTGTTTGGTGATGGTAAATTAGCAATAACATCAACCTTAGCTTTATCAACTTCAATTCCTTTTTCAGATATGACATGTCCTAACACAATTCCGGATTTAACCATGTAGTGACATTTTTCCCAATTTAAAACAAGATTTTTTTCTTCACATCTTTTTAAAACTTCTTCCAAATTTTTAAGACAGTTTTCAAATGATTTTCCAAAAACAGTTATATCATCCATAAAAACTTCCACAAATTCTTCAATCATGTCACTAAAAATACTTAGCATGCATCTTTGAAAAGTAGCCGGGGCATTACATAAACCAAATGGCATTCTTTTAAAAGCAAAAGTTCCGAACGGACAAGTGAAAGTAGTTTTTTCTTGATCTTCTAATGATATTGGTATTTGATAATACCCCGAATACCCATCAAGAAAACAATAATAAGGATTACCTGCCACTTTCTCTAAAATTTGATCTAAAAATGGTAACGGAAAGTGATCTTTTCTAGTTGCATCATTTAATTTTCTATAATCAATGCACATACGCCAACTAGATGGAATCCTAGCTTGTAATAATTCTCCCTTTTCATTTTTTATAACAGTGATGCCTGCTTTTTTTGGTACTACTTGTGTTGGACTTACCCATTTACTATCCGAGATTGGATAAATAATTCCGGCATCTAATAGTTTTAAAACTTCATTTTTAACAACTTCTTTCATGTGTGAATTTAATCTTCTTTGTGGTTGTTGATATGTTTTAGCATTTTCTTCCAAGTGAATTCTATGTGTGCAGATTAAAGGATTTATACCTTTTATATCTTGCAAAGTCCATCCAATTGCATTTTTGTGTTTTTTAAGTAGTGTTATTAAATCTTCTTCTTGTTTTGGTAAGAGGGTAGAAAATATTATAATAGGATATGTTTGATTTTCACCAAGAAAAGCATATTTTAGTTCTATTGGTAAGGGTTTTAATTCAAGTTTTAGATGATCATTTTCTTTTACTTCTTCAAGTTCATTAATTTTTTCAAATAACTTTGATTTAAAAACATTTTTTGAATCAAAACTTTCCACTAAACAAACTTCAGATTGTTGATTTAAGTTTTCTTGGTGTATATTTTCTTCCACGATTGTTTCTATTGCATTATCATCTTCATCTTCATTAATACTTGGTTGTTTACATAAATTGAACACATTAAGTTCTAAAGTCATATTTCCAAAAGACAATTTCATTATTCCATTTCGACAATTAATTAAAGCATTTGAAGTTGCTAGAAATGGACGTCCCAATATTACTGGAATTTCGTTATGTACTTCTATTGGTTGTGTATCCAAGACAATAAAATCCACGGGATATATGAATTTATCAACTTGAACTAATACATCTTCTACAATACCTCTAGTTATTTTGATTGACCTATCGGCTAGTAAAAGAGTAACAGATGTAGGTTTTAAATCTCCCAACTTAAGCTTTTCATAAACTGAATAAGGAATTAAATTCACACTTGCTCCCAAATCTAACAAAGCTTTTTTAATTTTATTTTTTCCAATAATACATGAAATTGTTGGACAACCGGGATCTTTATATTTCAAGGTAGAATTGTTTTGAATAATAGAGCTTACTTGCTCCGTTAAGAATGCTTTCTTCTTTACATGCAATTGTCTTTTCACAGTACATAAATCTTTTAAAAACTTTGCATAAGAAGGCACTTGTTTAATAGCATCTAATAATGGAATATTTATTTTTACTTGTTTAAAAACTTCATAAATATCAGAATCATTTTTTTGTTTTTTATTATTAACTAATGCATGAGGAAAAGGAACATGTTTATTTATTTTATCATCAATTTTCTTATTTTTAGGACTCAAAGCATCATCTTTCTCAAAAGTATCAGGATTTGAATCCTTACTCTTTGAGTTTAATTGATCTTTGTTTTCATCACTATATGGATCATTAACTATTTTACCACTTCTAAGAGTAATAACAGATTTTACTTGATCAAATTTTTCTTGATTTTGATTTTTAGGATTAGGTTGTGGTTGAGATGGAAATTTTCCTTTTTCATGAATATTAAGTGCAGATGCAAATTTTGCAAGAGTTTCTTTCAAATCATTCATAGATTGAATGTTTTGAATATTGATAGACTCTTGCTTTTTATTGTATGCATGAATTTCATCTTCAAAATTTTTTCTTGGAGGTGGGATATAAGGAGCATAACCTTGATGATTTTGGTTATTTTGAAAAGGTTGTTGTGAAGGTTGTGCATTATTATCGTTTCTCCAACTAAAATTGGGATGATTTCTCCAACCAGGATTGTATGTTTGTGAAAAAGGATCTAATGTTGGTTTTTTAAAATTGTTAACATAATTGGCTTGTTCATGGAGACATTCTTTAAATGAAGGCAAAGTAGGACAATTTTTTGTAAGATGATCATGTGTGTCACATATATGACAAATAATTTCTTGAACACTTTTTAATTGATCACTCTTTTTCATTTCTAATGACTCGATTTTTCTTGCTAAAGATGCAAGTTTAGCTTAAACATCTACATCATCTTTAAGATGATAAATACCACCCCCATTTGTTGAATTATTGGTTTTACTTGGTGTTTCAATTGAGCCTATATTATCCCAATTTTGAGCATTTTCTGCTAATGACTCCAAATATTCTATAGCTTCATTTGGGTTTTTATCTTCAAAAGTTCCATTACACATGAATTCTATCATTTGCCTATCTTTAGGTATTAAACCTTCATAAAAGTGAGAAACTATCCTCCATATTTCAAAACCATGATGTGGGCATGTATTAAGTAACTCTTTATATCTATCCCAACATTGATAAAATGTTTCCCCTTGTTTTTGAGAAAAAGTTGTAATTTGTCTTTTAAAAGAGTTTGTTCTATGGGAAGGAAAAAACTTTTTTAGAAATTGTTGTTGCATTTCTTCCCATGATCTTATTGAACTTGATCTCAAATTTTGCAACCATGTTTTAGCTTTATCTTTTAAGGAAAAAGGGAAAAGCTTTAATCGAACAGTATCCATGCTACAATTTTGATCATTATAAGTGTTGCAAACCTCCTCAAATTCTCTTAAATGCAAATATGGATTTTCAGAATCTAAGCCATGAAAATTTGGTAAAAGTTGAATGACTTGTGGCTTAAAATTGAAATTAGATGCATCAGGAGGAAAAACTAAACAAGATGGTGTACTAGTTCTTATTGGATTCATATGGTGCCTAAGTGTTCTTGGTTGTTCATGTTCTTGATGATTATTATTATTATTATTATTATTATTATTATTATTATTATTATTATCTTGATTATTAGAATTATCGTCCATGTTTAAAATATTTTCAGTTACTCGAACAAGTCTACCACTTTGTTTACGACTCCAAACAATCATACAATTAAAAACAACATACTATTTACATAATAACAAAATTAAACTTAATTTATACCTCCCCGGCAACGGCGCCAAAAACTTGCTACAACTTAAATTGTAATTCACCCAAGTGTAGGTTGTCTGCAAGTAATATACTCGTGAGTACGAGATCGATCCACGGAGAGGATGTTGTAAGTTTAATTTTTAGCAATAATATATTATAGATGAAAATATTATTATAAAACTTCAAATACACAAATTATAAAATTATCAAGGTTTCAAAGGTTCATTGTTGGTTTATTTAAGATTGCTAAATAAAAATAAATAAAAGAAACTAAAATAAAAATAAACATAAAAGAACAATGAAATATTTAAACAAGTATATCATATAATATAGTTCCCACTATATTAATATCAGATTAACCGATATTTAATACATGGTACCCATAATATATATATAGATGAATAAATATAAACATAAAAAGAACAATTAAATATTTAAACAAGTATCATATAATATAGTTCCCACTATATTAATATCAACCGATATTTAATACATGGTACCCATAATATATATATGAATGCATAAATATAAATTGACATAAAAGTAAATGTTAGATCAAATCACAATATTTTATTTAGAACAACCGGCAGAGCCACGCTATCGTCTAAATAAAATATATGACTTTATGTTAGATGCGATAAAGTAAATGTTAGTTGCGAAAAAGTAAAAGTTAGATGCGAGAAAGTAAATGTTAGTTGCGGAAAAGTAAATGTTAGTTGCGATAAAGTAAAAGTTAGATGCGAGAAAGTAAATGTTAGTTCAAATCACAATATATTATTTAGAACAACCGACAGTGTCACGCTATCGTCTAAATAATATATATGACTTTATTATAAATAGATACATATATTTATAGTATATAATTATTGTAGTAATTATTGTATCATATTTGACAACAAATCAAGGTAACCACATTCAAGGTACCAAGCATTTGATGTAAATAGATAACAACAAATCATCCAAAATTATACCTACAAATAAAGATCAATTAGTAAAAATAAAAATAGAAAAGAAAAGAATATACAAAATATAGACAATCTTACTTGACCAACAATGAAACCTTTTCACCTTGACATAAAAAGATTTAGCTTTCCATGAACATGAAACTCAAGAATAAAGATAAAAGAAATTTCATACTTGAACTTGAGAAACTTGCACACTCAAACTTTTATTCTCACACACACAATATTTATTTTACAAATGAAGAATTCTCTACACTCTTGCACACTACAAAGCTTATACAACACATCTATTTATAGGACAAATGAGAGCAAGAGTCCAAGGCTCATTAAATGTGAAATAGTAAAGTTGGTGGGTGCTTGTCTCGTTGAATGTCAATACCATGACCCAACTTTAATTGGCATGTTTGATGCCTTAGACCACCGATTCAGCCTTTCTTTTCAACATAGAACACGTAGGATATTTTGTGTAGATGTGTTTGGACAACTCATTCACCCCTTTTGGATAAAATATGAAATACTTATGATATTTTTACTCCAAGCTGGTCATAGTAAAAGTAAATCTATCTCCATTTTGATGTTTGATTATTTTGATCATCTTAATGAAGTTTTTAGAATTTCTTGTCTTCTACAAAGTTGAAGATGCCTCTTTTGTGATTCTATAGGGTTTGAGATTACTCCATTATGACCTCTGTAGCTTGAGTAATTTTATTTTTACCAAACCTGCGCAAACCGTAAAATACAACATTTTAGTAAAACATTTAAATATAAACACATAACACTAAAATAATACAACTTCATAATTTTAATTAAACTTAAATTTTAAAACACACTTTTTAACATATAAATAATTACAAATTTTAAGTTTCATCAGTATCGATTAGTTGCTTGAAATATTAAAAAAAAGGAACGCTTGATTCCTTATTTTCCACCTGTTAGATCAATATTATCACTATTTTGAAGTTGAAAATCGTGTGATACATTTCTGGTATGCTGGAATTCATGTTTTCACATTTTATGCATGTTTTGTTCGATTTTTGTACATATGATTGAGTATGTCTTGTTTTAATGACATGTGTTCGTTCGAGTGGCTGACCAGAGGGTTGAGGGGGCTGAGATAGGGTCATTAGGGTCGTGGTTAGATGGTGGTTTAGGCTTTTTGGTCACTGGTTCAGGCTGGAGTCACCATAGAAGCAAGATGAAGTGCAGATTGAGCAGTTTCTATCCAATGGCTCATTCTTGGTCCACAAGGAGAGTTAGGGTCTGGTATTAGAGGGTTATAACCGCAATACAGTGGGGAAGGTAGGCCAAGTGCTGCTCCAGCTGGTGGTGGCCGGAGCTGGGCGGCCAAAGCACCTAAAGTGCCGCCATCTGCTGCAGGTCGCGAGAGAGAGAGAGAGAGAGAGTGGGAGGAAAGGGCTAGGGTTTCGGGCAGCTCTTGGGGCAGCGGTCAGGTTCTCAGGCAGGGGTCTTTGTGGGTTGGGTTGGAGTGTTTTAGTATCAAGTCATGTGGGTACAGTTTCGGATTATTTTATTTCGGGTTCGTGTAATTTAATTAGTTAATTAATTGTAAATTTAATGTTTATGGGCTTGACTAGTTAAATTAGCTCAATGGGTCTAAATTATTAATTTAAATGAGTCCACTAAATTTTCATGGGCCTAGTGACCCATGACAATTATTGGGCCCAGTGTTATTGGGATAGATAATTAATGGGCTTGGTTTGACTAATTGTTCCAGTCTAAATAAATTAAGGGACCAGTCTAAGAGTAGATGGGCTTAAGTTTAAGGGGACAGCAGCTCAAACGAATCCATGAAAATTAAATGATCCGTAAATATATATTTAATTCATGCATTTATTTTAAGTAAAAGTATAATTTTTATGAAAAATAATTAAATATATATTTACGGAGAAAGTTTTATGAAATAATGAAATTATGAAGATTTTATTTTAAGTTCATGTATGCATGAAAGATTATTTTATTTTGATTAAGGGCATTTAAGAAAAGAATATTTTTATGAAAGTTGAAGTGGTGTGGCAGCACAGTTATGATTAAGAGTCACGAATCCAACCTGCTTGTGGGCTGGTGCAGTGGCGGCACAGAGGTAGTTATACTACTGGCATAGAGGTGGAGATTCCACCACCACATACGTTGGTTCTCAGATTGATCAGTCGCTCATGTTTAAGAACCACATTCACGGATATCACTTGCACAGAAAGATTTATGATTATGTGATTCCTTATGATGATTTAAGATTTATGTTATACTTATGATTAAGAATAAGATCATAATTATGGTTAAGTTTTTTACGAATAAGTTTTTATGAGTATGCATGTATACATATATTAATGATATTAATACGATAAGCGCGTGTAACTTCATATTATTATATACGAATAGAACGTGTTGGGCCTCTAGGCTCACCAGATCTAATGGATGCAGGTGAGCATAATTATGATGATGAACATATTGCCCCGATTGGTGGTGAGGACGCTTGAGCGCCCATGCAGCTAGTCCGCTCGTCACCTTCTGCAAATGTTTAGTAGTTTTGAGATATTTGAACATTTTGTTATTTTCCGCATACAATAGAATTTTATTTAGTTGCATGGTTTGAGGATTTTCTAATTATGTTTGCATGGTTGGAGGATTTTAGGAAAAGTGTTTACGTATGCGTTGATTTTTAATTATTGGATTTACGTCGAAGTTGCATGGATTTTTATGCATGTTTAATTATTTAATTAAATTGCATGATAACATACTTTATGTAAGTTATTTAATGTTAAGATTATTTTAAATATTATATATATATATATATATATATTGGCATATATGTATATATAGCATTGTTTTTTTAAAAAAAATTCAGTATTAAGTATGAGTCATTTCAGTTGGTATCAGAGCAAGGTCCTAAAAGTGACTAGCCTGCTACATGGAGCTCAGAAACCGCACTATCAGTCTGTGAGTTTTAAATATTTTAAGTTATGTTTTATGTAGGGGGCACATGATTTATGTTATGAGAATTTCATGTTATGAAATTTGAAGTATGAAAGTTTTAAAATAAAATGCTTAGTTATGCATGACGGTTACGTGAGAAATTTATGGGAATTGCAGTATGCTTCCAAGACGAGCTACACACTAGACTAACACGAGGAAGCCGATCGGGAGGGGAACAGAACTCGTGGTAATGCACCCCCACCACCTCATCTCACACCATATGAGAGGGCTAGTGCGGATATGCTAGCGGGATTCCTAAACTGCTTGCGCATCAGACAGCGCAGCCCAAGAAGTCTCATGAGGAGGGTATAGCTGAACGATTTCGCAAACAGGGACCGAAGGAGTTTCGTGGCAATACTGATCCATTCATTGCTTAGGGGTGGATACATTCGTTGGAGACTATCTATGCTTATATGGTACTCACTGACGTGGATAAAGTAAGGTGTGTGATCTATATGCTGATGGACGCGCGATTCTACCCTCTTGTAGGAGGGCATAGTGGTTCGCCTAGATCTAACTTGGTTAACATGGGAGGATTTCAAGAAGACTTTCAATGAGAAATATTTCATTGAGGATGTCCGTGGGCAGCTGGTTCGCGATTTTATGAGTCTCCGCCAGGGAGACATGTTTGTTGCTAAGTTTGTGAAGCAGTTTGAGAAGGGATGCCACTTTGTACCTCTTATTGCAGGAGATGAGAAAGAGAAGTTGCGGCATTTCACAGATGGTCTAAGATATGACATTAAGAATGATGTCTATATGGTGGACATGACGACTTACAAGGAAACAGTCAGTAGGGCTTTCCGATCTGAGAAAGGAAGAAAAGAGATGCAAGCCAACCGTTAGAATAAGAGACATCTTTAGCAACTGTCTGGACGTCAGCTTTCGCAGCAGCCAGCGAAGAAGCATTTAATGGTCCTTCTAAGGGTCCAACTCCTCAAAGGCAGCAGCAACAAGGGGCGGGCACCTCGAACGTTGGAGTATTACCCTTGTGCCAGACGTCTAAGAGACCACACAAGAGCCAATATCTGATTGGTTCAAACGTGTGTTACCACTACAAAGAGACAGGACACATCTCTATGAATTGTCCCTGGAAGAAGAATACCACTTGATGAGTTTTTGTGATGCAAGCTGATGAGGCATATCCAAATAATCTTCGCATCACAGGTAACTTTAAAATGTCTTCATTCAATTTTCAGCAATTGTATTGTTTGATCGAGATTTGCATGAGCAACTGCTTGACTACTTGGATTCAACATACCTTTGTTATGGAAGGGGATCTCTAATATGTTGGCACTTATATGAATTTAGAATACGAAATTCCCATTTAAGGTAGGGAGAATTGTAACGCCCGAAAAATTCGCTTACGTAAACCCGCATGCATAATTAGAGGATTTTATGATTTAAATTTAAAAAAAGAGGGTTAAATGATTTTTATGTTCTATTATGTATATTATGCGATTTATTTGAATGTTTTAAATGTTATTATATCATTTAACTCGTTATTATGAAATTTATGAATTTATTTGAGTAATGTATTTTTCGATCGTGTAAACGGGACCGTGGATGAACGAGATAGAGATTTTTTCACCCAAAATATTTTATTGAGATTTCATGGGCCATAAATTATTATTTTAATATTTTATTTCAGAAAATATGAGTTTTATTATATATATATATATCTGTGTGTGTGTATATATATAGAAGCTCGATTTTCACCAAAATAAGCCATTTTAAGGACTTTTTATAGTCTTTCAAAAGCCCATATTATTTTATTAAAAAACTTTGCATGAAAATATATCAGATTCATAGTGGGTTTAATTGGGTTTAAGTATTTTAATTAACTAGTAGAGCCCAACCCATTAACCCACAAACTTATTCCAAGATTTAGCTTCATTCATCTCCCAAACACTCACGTTAATTCTCCTAGGCCACTCTTATAAGATCTTCAACACCTTATCATCTTCACAACACACACAGCACATCCCTTGAAGGTTTTTGCAAGATTTTTAAGAGTCGTTCCTCCCTTAAATACCTATACGCGTCGGTATCGATTAGTTGCCTGAAATCTTCAAAAAAGGCATGTTTGATTCATTCTTTGCCACCTGTTAGATCAATATTATCACTGTTTTGATGTTTTAAATTGTGTGATGCATTATTGGTATGCTGGAATCCATGTTTTCACGTTGTATGCATGTTCTGTTTGATTTTTGTACATATGATTGAGTATGGCTTGTTTTACTGACATGTGTTCGTTTGAGTGGCTGAAAGGAGGGTTGAGGGATGAGATAGGGTCCCTATGGTTGTGGTTAGATGGTCGTTTAGGCTTCTTGGTCGCTAGTTCAGGCTGGAGTCACCATAGAATCAAGATAAAGCTTAGATTGAGCAGTTTCTGTGCAATGGCTCGTTCTTGGTCCATAGGGAGAGTTAGGGTCTGGTTTTGGAGGGGTTAGAACCGTAAGACAGTGTGAAAGGTAGGCCAAGTGGTGCTCCAGCTAGTGGTGGCCGGCGCTGGGCAGCCAATGCCCCTAAAGTGCCGCCAGTTGCTACAAGTCGCGAGAGAGATAGAGGGATAAAAGGGCTAGGGTTTCGAATAGCTCTTGGGGCAGCGGTCAGGGGCTCGGGAAAGGGTCTTCCCGGGTTGGGTTGGAGTTTTTTACGGTCAAATAATGGGGGTACGGGTCATGGTTATTTTATTTCGGGCTTGAGTAATTTAATTAGTTAATTGAGTATAAATTTAATGTTTATGGGCTTGACTAGTTTAATTAGTTTAATGAGCCTAAATTATTAATTTAAATGAGTCAACTAAATTTTCATGGGCCTAGTGACCCATGATAATTATTGGGACCAGTGTTATTGGACTAGATAATTAATGGGCTTGGTTTGAGTAATTGAGCCAGTCTAAATAAATTAAGGGACCAATCTAAGAGTCGATGGGCTTAAGTTTAAGGGTCTGCAGCTCGAACGAATCCATCAAAATTAAATGGTCCATAAATATATATTTAATATATGCATGTATTTTAAGTAAAAGTATAATTTTTATGAAAAATAATTAAATATATATTTACGGACAAAGTTTTATGAAATAATGAAATTATGAAGATTTTATTTTAAGTTCATGTATCCATGAAAGATTGTGTTTTTTTTATGATTAAGGGCATTTAAGAAAAGAATATTTTTATGAAAGTTGAAATGGTGTGGCAGCAAAGTTATGATTAAGAGTCACGAATCCAACCTGCTTGCAGGCTGGTGCAGTGGCGGCACGAGGTGGTTTTACCACCGACACAGAGGTAGTTATACTAATGTCATAGAGGTGGAGATTTCATCACCACGTACATTGGTTCTCAGATTGATCAATCGCTTATGTAAGAGTCATATTCATAGATAGGACCTGCACAGAAAGATTTATGATTATGTGATGCCTTATGATGATTTCTGATTTATGTTATACTTATGATTAATAATAAGATCATGATTATGGTTAATTTTTTTACGAATAAGTTTTTATGAACATGCATGAATATATATATTATGATATTAATGTGATAAGCGCATGTGACTTCATATTGTTATGTACGGATAGAACTATAGGTGTCAAAATGGCTAGGCCCGTCGGGTTGGCCCGCCCCGCCATACAAAATAGTTGGATTGGATTGGATATTTCCCAACCCGCCTAAAGTTGGGTCGGCCCGCCCCGTCCTGCCATATGGTGGGTTGTGGTGGGTTGCGGGTTGGTCCGTCAAAACCCGTCAAATTATACGTAGTCCCGCTGTTTTGGCCCGCTCCGCCACCTAAAATAGGTGGGTTGGGTTGGTATTTTCCCAACACTCCTAAAAGGTGGGCTGGCCCGCCCCGCCTAATGGTGGGTTGAGATGGGTTGTGGACCGGCCCGCCCCGCTGACCCATTTTGACACCTCTAGATAAAACGTGTTGTGTAAGGACCAAAAAGTCCACTAGCTTAATCACGATAAATTAATTTAAATTATAATATTTATTTCATGTTAGTTAAAATATTTAATTTATATGTTTAATTATGTGACTTATTTGAATGCCTGAAATGTTATGTGATATGAATGATTTTAAATTTTTCAGGTTGTTATTTAATTTTTGGTCGTAGGGACGAATCTAGTCTTTGAACGAGTTAAAAAAATATTTTATTTAAATAAGGCAGCTTTTGGTTTTAAAAAAAAAAATTGGAGCCCATTAGTCACAAAACGATTCAAGCGTTCAAAATTTCTTTTCTTTTCTCTCATCTGAATACCGCTTATTCTCCCCCAAAAATTCTCTTGTCACGTTCAAACACTTCGATCTCAAGGATAGGGTTTGTTTTTCTCAAGGCTAGATCATCCTTCCCGCCCAAGTTAATTCCAATCAAACGATTCAGGCAAGTTTTTACTGTTTTGAAACTCATTCAGGAATATATGTATTTTCAAGGTAAAACCATAGGTTTATGATTGAATATCTATGCATTATTCTTGATGATTCATGAGTATGTTGTCTAATTGTGATACATGAGGCGTTCTTGATGTTTTCGATACAAGTTTGATGAGATGTAAGAGCTTAGATGTTTCAAATCCAAATTTTGAGATTGAGTGTGTTGGGTATGAATTTTTGATTCAAATCTTTGAATTAATGGATTGATGAATGAGTTTTGAAGTGTTATTTTAAGGTTTATTTGAGTTTTGAATTGTTTTTCCAAGGTTCAAGAATATTGGCCGATTTAGGAACCCAAAAATATGATTTTCATGAAAGCTATTCGCAGACTAGAAAAATTTTTTTCGCTCATGTCCAGACCCTGGAAGGGGGTCCGGACATAGGTCCGGGTGCCCACTGTCTCCGAAAAAATCAATTTTTGTTGTGCACGAAGGTTGGCAAACGTTCGTGCCCCATCCGAACATGGGTCTGTGTAGGGATGGCAACGGGCCGGGTTTGGGCAAACCCGAGACCCGCCCCGCCAACCCGTGGACCCGACGGGTCCAATCCGGGTTAGATCCGTTGGACCCGTCAAATTAAATATAATTTAAATTTTATTAAATAAGTTAAAAATTTAACAAATCATCATTAATTTTATTTTTTTAATTTATATTAATAATATTTAGGACAAAAAAATATTTCTACAAGTTAAAATATATAATTTTTTATTTAATTAATGATTAATAACAAAAGAAAAATCAAAATAATATATTTTCATATTAAAAATATCACAATATATTAAAATTATTTAAATTTAAAAATATTATAAACTCAAATTAGGGATAAAATATTGATTATGTAATATAAATAATATAATTATATATTATTAATATATATACATGTATATTTTATATTTATATTTAATATATATATATATATTTGGCGGGGCGGGTTCAAGGCGGGTCCGGCCAAACCCGAGACCCTCCCCGGACCGGCATGTGAACCCGCTTGGTCGGGTCTAAACCCGCCCCATTGGGCCGGGTTCAATGCGGGGTCGGGTTTAGACCCGACCCATTGCCATCCCTAGGTCTGTGCAAGGGTCCGGACACGGGTCCGTGTGCCCACTGTCCCAAAATTTTCAACTTCAGTTTCAAGGATTCTAAACTCATGTTTATACTATTTTGAGATGACTTGAGTATATTTAGGAGGTTTTATGCAAACGTTTCAAGTTTTTAATGTCCGGGATGGAAGGAACGACTCACGTGGACCGATTATACTACGTAATACATGTTTATGTTTTCCACCTTTATGAACTCTACTTTTCCATGAAATTAATGAAATGTTATGAGGTATTTTATACATTATGGGTTCTTCCATTGATTTATGCATGCATGACATGGTTTACAAAAGTTATGAATATGAATGAACAAAGATGCAAAATGATGAAGTCGTGAAACGTATGAGAAGCATGATGACTTGATGTATACATGGAAATATTTTGATGTGTGAATTTGTGGTGGCAAAACGAGATGGATTATGAAGGGTTTTGGATTTTTGGGTTGAGCTCCGGAAGTGCCTTCCCAAGATTATGTGCTCAAGAATACAGGGTTTCGGACTTCCGGGTTGAGCTCCGGGAGTGCCTTTTCAAAACATGTGCTCAACGTAGGGTTTTGGATTTTTGGGTTGAGCTCCGAAAGTGTCTTCCCAAATATATGTGCTCAAACAAGGGTTGCCACAAATGCCTATATTTCATCACCTAAGATGTCAAGTTTTTACTACGTATTCATGTTATGTCGTAAATTTTGAGTTTCAAGTTTTTATGAAATTTTTTTTAAGTATTTCTTGTTGAGTCTTTAGACTCAATATACTTGAATGGTGCAGGTAATGACGATGCTTTGAATGATTATATCGATGAGTATGGTAACGGACATGAAGTGGAGAATGGAGTCGGGTCGGCGGGCGATGCATGAGTGCGAAACATATTGAAGAAATTATGGGAATGCTTTGGAGAAACAATTTTATGTTTTTATGGGAAAACAAGTTTTAAATTTTAAGTTTATATGGCCATGTTCGGTAAAGACTTTTAAATGCTATTTCATTATTTGTGCATTTTTAATACGCTCATTTTAATAAATAAGATGATGCTTCCGCAAAGTTTTATTTTTCCCAAATCTTAAGTATGTATGTTTGAGTAACGTTCCGATTGTAAAAAAAATTGGGACGTTACAGCTTGGTATCAGAGCAGTTCGCTTTGGGATTCATCGCACTCATGCGTACTTGCCTCGACCCTATGTTTCGTCTTCATGTCTGTAAGTTTTTATGTTATGGATTGTTTAAGATGCATGATAGTATTTACGATTTATGAATTATGAGTGTTCAAGTATGATGTTTATATTTAAAACGTAATTAAGTATGTGGACTATGTTGAACATCAGGAAAATGGCTAACCGTAGGAACCCGAATAATAAGGAAGATCAGAACAATCAGAATAACCAGTTTCTGGCTGGGTTGGCGAATCTGTTACAAGAGCAGAGTAGAGCCCAAGGAGGACAGATCCTGCAGTTGATCCAACCTCAGGAAGGCGGCCAGATCAACAATCAGCCGCTAATAACCAACCCGATATTTAAGCAGTTTAAGGATCCAGGGCCACCAGAGTTCAAAGGAGGGGCTGATCCCATTATAGCCTAGGAATGGGTGCAAGCAGTGGAGACTATCTTCGACTACATGCATCTCACCGATGCAGACCATGTGAGATTTGCTATATTTATGTTTCGTGATGATGCACGGGTTTGGTGGAAGGGAGCCCATTCTGTGGTGGATATGACTACTTTGACTTGGAACGGATTCAAAAATGTGTTCTATGGAAAGTATTTTACTGTCAGCACCAGGATTAGACTCGCCAAAGAATTTTTAGAGCTCCGTCAAGGGAGAATGTCCATTGCTGAATATGTGAAGAAGTTTGAAAGGGGGCAATACTTTGTGCCCATGATCTCTGGAAATGCCGCAGAGGATTTGAAGCATTTCATGGAGGGACTGAATGCCTCCATTTTCCGTGATGTGAGATTAAGTGGGGCAAACACTTATCGAGCAACAGTCTACGAGACTATGTTATCAGAGAATTACAGGAATGATATTATTAAATAGTCACAGGCGAAGAGAGTTAGCTATCAAGGGAGAGATCAGTAGGGGCCTAGTCAAAAGAATTCGTACCAAGCTCCAGCTCAGAGGAAGCCGCAAAAGCAGCAGCACCAGAATCCTAATCAGGCGCGACCTCAAGGAAGAATCAGCTGACCGTCAATGCTCAAAATCCAGAAAATGTACCATCTTGTCAGAAGTGAGGAAAACCTCATTCAGATCAGTGCATGTGGGGGACAAATTTTTTCTTCCTGTGCAAGAAGTCGGGACACCATCAGAAGGACTTCCCTCAGTCTAAGTACCCAGTCAAGGGGAGAGTGTTTGTGATGACCCAAGAACAGGTGGATCCAGATTCTGCAATTTTCACAGGTATGATTTGTATTGCTGATTTACCTGTTAATGCATTGATAGATACGAGAGCTATGCATTCTTTTATGTCTGTTAATTTTATGATGAAATCGGGAATTGTGCTGGATAAGTCTGTTTTGGGGTTTAGTGTGTCGTTGCCTTCAGGAGATGAATTGAAGAGCAATAGTGTGGTAAGAAATTGTAAGATTTAGATGCAGTGTTTAGATTTGTGTGTAGATTTCATCGTATTGGAGATTTCAGACTTTGATGTGATTTTTGGGATGGATTGGTTGTCTCAGCATGAGGCTACTATAGACTGCAAACAGAGAACAGTGTCCTTAAAAGTTCAGAATGGTAAATTGTTTGTGTTCTATGCTGCATCTAAGAAGAGCATCACATGTGTGATTTCAACGAGTAAGGCCTGGCAACTGTTAATTAAGGGTGGTATAGGTTTTCTAGCAAGCCTCACAGCAGATCAAGAGATGCAACGACCGAGACTCAAAGAGGTGGAAGTGGTGAAATATTTTCCAGAGGTTTTTCCTGATGATGTTGCGGGATTGCCTCCAGTAAGAAAAGTTGAATTTGGGATCGAGTTGTTGTCTGGAACTAATCCAGCTTCTAAGGCACCGTACAAGTTAGCACCGACTGAGATGAAGGAACTGAAGGATCAGTTGCAAGAGTTGCTGGATAAGGGGTTCATCAAACTGAGTGTATAGCCTTGGGATGCACCGATGTTGTTTTTTAAGAATAAGGATGGGTCAATGAGGTTGTGCATTGACTACAGAGAGATGAATCGAGTTACAGTGAAGAACAGATATCCCTTGCCAAGAATAGATGATCTGCTCGACCAATTGCAGGGAGCGGTGGTGTTCTCTAAAATCAATCTACGATCAGGCTACCACCAACTAAAGGTGAAGGATGAAGACATGCAAAAGACAGCATTCAGGACTCGTTATGGCCAATACGAGTCCTTGGTAATGTCGTTTGGGTTGACCAATGCACCAGCAGTGTTCATGGATTTGATGAACCGGGTGTTTCAACCTTTCTTGGACCAGTTTGTCATAGTCTTCATAGATGACATATTTATCTACTCTCGTAGTATGGAGGAGCATCATCATCAGCACTTGACTACGGTGTTGCATATTTTGAAAGAGAAGCAGTTGTATGCTAAATTCAGTAAGTGTGAATTTTGGCTTGAACAGATTGCATTTTTGGGTCATATAGTTTCAGCTAAGTGAATTGAGGTGGATCCTTCTAAGGTAGAAGAAATTCGGATTTCGACAACTCCGAAGAATGCTACAGAGATACGGAGTTTCTTGGGTTTAGCCGGCTACTACATGCGGTTTATTCAGGATTTATCCAAGATTGCTCTTCCATTGACTTGTTTAACTCGGAAAGGTGTGAAGTTCGTTTGATCAGAGCAGTGTGAGAAAAGCTTTGTGGAATTGAAGGAAAGATTAATATTAGCACTAGTGCTAGCAATTTCAGAAGGCACAGGTCGTTTTGTGGTATACACCGATGCTTCTATGAGTGGATTAGGGGCTGCTCTGATGCAAGATGATAAGGTGATAGCTTATGCATCACGACAGCTGAAGATTCATGAGAAGAACTACCCAACTCACGATCTTGAGTTAGCCGCAGTTGTATTTGCTTTGAAGTTATGGAGACACTATTTGTATGGTGAGAAGTGCCAGATTTTCACTGACCACAAGAGCCTGAAGTACTTCTTCACTCTGAAGGAGTTGAATATGAGGCAAAGACGATGGATGGAATTGGTTAAGGACTATGACTGTGACATTAGCTACCATCCAGGTAAGGATAATATAGTAGCAGATGCATTGAGTCGCAAGTCAGCAACATTAAACTAGTTGACAGTTCAACAAGAGTTAATTGCAGACTTCAAGCAAATGAAGTTGGAGGTATCCAAACCAATGGAGGTATGCACTCTATCATACATAATAGTGGTACTTAATTTTCTTGATATAATTCGTGCATGACAAGCTTTCGATGAATAGTTGTTTGTGTGGAGGAGTAGAGATGAGGCTAATGGTGGTACACTGTATACCGTCAAAGATAGAATTGTTCATCACAAAGGTAGAATGTGGGTGCCAGCAGTAGACTCACTGAGAGTAGAGGTTATGACTGAAGCCCACACTATTCCGTATTCCCTTCATCCAGGGAGTACAAAGATGTATAAGGACCTACAATCCTTATATTGGTGGTTAGGTATGAAGAAGTACATTGTAAGATTTGTGAGCGAATGTTTGACATGTCAACATGTGAAATTTGAGCACCAGAGGCCAGCAGGACTTCTAAAACCGTTGCCTATACCCACGTGAAAGTGGGAAGACGTCACTATGGATTTCATGGTAAGATTGTCAGTTACACCGCAAAGAATGAACACGATTTGGGTAATAGTTGACAGATTAACAAAGTCAGCTCACTTTTTTCCAGTCAGGAATAACTTCTCAATGAATCAATATTCAAAACTGACATTCGAGAAATAGTCAGATTGCATGGGGTTCCAGCAAGAATAGTGTCTGACAGAGATCCTAAGTTTACCTCAAATTTTTGGGGCAGTTTACACCAAGGTTTGGGAACGAAGTTAGCTTTTGGCACAGCTTTCCACCCTCAGACAGATGGTCAATCAGAATGAGTAATCCAGATACTCGAAGACATGTTGAGGGCTTGCATGATCGACTTTGGAGGAAATTGGGAGTCGATATTTCCATTAAAGGATTTTACATACAACAATAGTTACCAAGCAACTATTGGAATGGCTCTATACGAGGCATTGTATGGGAGAAGATGCATAATTGTAAGGCCCGGGATTATTTGATCTAATCCAAAATTAATTAATATTATGATTTGAGAGATTAGAAACCGGGTCGTCACAACAGGTGGTATCAGAGCGAGAAATTTCTGGACTGAGATAGCGAGGGAGCAAGGTAGATCGAGTCCTCTTACTTGCTTTATACTAGCATGTGATTGATTTGAATGTTGAATGATATGAATTATATGCTAGTAGGATATATGCTTTCATGTCTTTAGATTATAGGATTACATGATTTTGTAACTTGAATTATCAAGCATGCTAGTATGATATCTTCTTTATGTTTTCAGAATTTTTGGATCACATGATCTTGTGATTTAAATAAGAAGCATGCTTTGCTTTATAGTACTTGATTACATGATTTTGCATTTGAATTTGAAAGCATGTTTTACTATAGTTAAAGAAGCATGCTTACCCGAACATCTGAAGCGATTGGGAGCATGTGTTCTATTGTTTTATGACATGATTACCCGAATATCTGACTCGATTGGAAGCATGTTTATGTATTCGTACATTGAGTTATTTATTTGAAGATTGAATCAGAACCGATTCTTGATCAGAGGTAAGATTATTAGAGGAGGACTGAGGCAGACTTGATGTATTTGTATTTTGACTAGTTTGATAATCAGATATGTCTCGACGACCAGGACGACCAGCTACTAGACAGACAGTGGCAGTTCCTCAGACTGAACAGGAAAATGAAACACAGACATTGCCAAAACAGGTGAATGTAGCCCCGACAGTGCCAGAACAGGTGAATGTAGCCCCGACAGTGCCACAAGCACCAGAAGCACCGAGAATAGAACAGGGCAGTACATCCGATGATTTGATGAATGTTATAGTTTCACCTATGGAAATCCTGTTGAAACGGTTTCAGTCTTTTAAACCGCCAACTTTTAAGGGGACGGAGAATTCAGTAGCTTGTGAGAGTTGGCTTGATGATATAGAGATGTTGTTTGATTCTCTTGATTACAGTGATGAGCGGAGAGTCAGACTGATAGGCCATCAATTGCATGAAGTTGCAAAGAGTTGGTGGTTTACGACCAAGAGAGCCTTGGAGCATCGAGGTACAGTTATCACATGGAAAGTGTTTAAAACAGAATTTTATCAATGTTTATTTCCAGTGTCGTACAGAAAATACAAAGGGGCAGAGTTTGCAAATCTGAAACAAGGCGATTGGAATATTGACGATTACGTGGAAAAATTCTCTACATTGTTACGATTCGCGCCACATGTTGCAGACAATGATGAGGCAATGGCTGATCAGTTCATTAATGGACTGAATTCTGATGTGTTTACTTTGGTGAACACGGGGAGACCGAATACCTTTGCTGATGCGATTGATCGAGCAAAGGGAGCAGAGGCTGGATTACTTAGACAACGGAGAGCACCGATTGTCTCACAGCCACCACTACAGCCACAACAACCAGCTCAGTTTCAATCTCCACCTCCCAGATATGAGAGCGGTGGAAGCAACAATGGGAGGAAAAAGTTTTTGAAAGCTCGAGGGAAACAGTTCAAGAAAGCAGGGAGTAGTTTCCCCAGTTTTAGTGGAAGACATATGAGTTCCAATTATACTGGTGTGTATTGTAATCGATGCAAATGAAGACATCAGACTGAGCAATGCCAAGGAGTCTCTGGTAGTTGCAACATATGTCGTCAGCCAGGCCATTTCGCAAGAGTGTGTCCCCAATAAGACTCTCAAAGATCACAAGGTGCAGGGTCTTCGAAATCTGTGGATCAGCCGGAAAGGCAAGCACCAGATGATGTTTAGCAGGTAATTGTTCTATTGCATATTTATAAATTGAGAGATACGGATGCTTATCATATGTTTATATTTGAGAACTTTGTCATGTTGCCTGCATTACCCTCTGAGCCATTATGTTCTGTAGTTGTAATCTCTTTACCTTTGGGGGAAGGTCTTATTTCTGTCAGATTTGTCAGGAAGTATATACTACAGTTTGAAGGTAATGTGAGAGAGATAGACTGTATTGTGCTTGTTTTGTCAGATTTTGACTGAATTATTGGTGTAGATACGTTAACCAAGTACAGGGATGTCGTGGATTGATTCAAAAAATTATGAGATTCAGAACTGAATGGATAGAAGGATGGGAATTCTACGGTAAGAGTTTGAAATTTCGAATTTTTTTGATATCTATTCTATCTATGATTCGATTATTGCAGAAAAGAGCAGGGGAATTCTTTATTATGCAATAGATATTGTGAAAGCTAGTCCAAAATTGACTGATCTGTCAATGGTTAGGGAATTACTGATATTTTCCAGATGAAATTCCGGGATTACTTTTAGTCTGTGAGATGGATTTCATATTGAAATGATGCCAAGTATATTATTGATTTTTAAAGTACCATATAGAATGGCACCAAGAGAACTGCAAGAATTGAAAGAAATGCAGATCAGTGAGATTTTGTGCTAATTTTCAGAAATTGAATAAGGCCACAATGATTAATTGTTATATTTTTGCCTTGACTAGATGATGGATTTGAGCAGTTATAGAATTTGTCGATTCTAGCAGATGAGATATGAATGCAGATGAGATAGAATTCTTTGTTCTACAGCCTAAACTGTCAATGAATTAGACTGAACGATGTCAATTGAATGATTTATGAACAGTTTAGTAGTTTCAAATTGAAAGAAGATCAAATTCCGTTGAATTTTATTCTGAAACTATCTATATCGACATGAGATTGCAATATAAATTTTGATGGTTCTTATATATGGAATAATATGTTGTATTGGAAGTTATACAATATGATGAAATAGCTAGTAGCTGTACGAGAAATGTTATTCCTTGTTATGAAAGATCACCAAAGGAGTTTGATTTTGAAATTGATATGACTCGATGATATGGTAGAGAGGTTGCGATTTATTGTGTCTGAGTACTATTTTGAGTTTTATTGTACTGTTGTGACACTGATCGTTATGAGTTTGCGATTTGCTTGAAGTAGATTTTACCAAATGCAAGAATATGCTGTATTGGTTATGCTATAGATAGGACAAGATAGTTGTAAAAGAAGTTAATGAAATGATGAGATTATAGGAATTACTAAAATCTATTGTCGAGTTTAAGACTTTAGATTTATTTGATAGATTGTGGCATCGATTGTTAGATATTTTTGAGTAATTGGTTGTATGTGATTTCATTCTACCATCCTCTTATCGATGGATTGTCTGAATTGACTATCCAAAAGTTGAGGAGATACTCAGAATTTTAATACCTGATTCGATATTAGCTGACTCATATTGCCACTTGAATATTGTAAGTTCTGTTACAGCTATCTGACGAACATAGTGCTACTGTTCTGAATTTTGAAATGATAAGAAAATCAGAAATTCTCTGAATTGAAATAGTATTTCAGAAGTATCAGATATTAGATTGTATATGCTTTTAAATGATGACAGAGAAAGAAAAGCTTATTCAGGAGAGAATGAAGATAGTTGATGATCGAGAAGCAAAACATACACAAATCATATACCGACCTTGGTGTTGTGAACAGGGAGACCGAGTATGTTTGCAGATTCTTTTATTTCAGAAGCATTGTTTGATTTGGCAAGCGAAGAAATTACCTCCGCGAATAGTTGAATTTTATGAAACTTCTGAAGAATAGGCAACCTTGCCTAGTGAATTGTATTGTCTCCATCTCTTTCTGATATTCACGACGTATTAGAATGAGACTTCTTATGTACTTCAGTCAGATGAGATTAAGTTTGATGAGACATTTATCTATGTCGAACAGCTGATACAGATATTTGATGAGGAGAACAGATGATACAAATATTTGATGAGGAAGAAAAGCAACTCAGAATTGAATCAGTGGAGTCGTTGTAGAACTGAAGAAGTTATTGAGAAGATTAATCTGATATGAGACAGTGTTATTCTGAGTTATTCTACTTATATGAGTTCTTATTCAGTATTTCTCTTATTCCTTATCTTATGTGCGTATCGATTGCAAGAGATTTTGAGGACGAAATCCGATCTTAGAGGGGGAGAATTGTAAGGCCCGGGATTATTTGGTCTAATCAAAAAATTAATTAATATTATGATTTGAGAGATTAAAAACCGGGTCTTCACAATAACTCCCTTACATTGGGATGAAGTTGGAGAGAGAGCTGTTTTGGGACCAGAGATAGTTACTCAGACAGTGGATTTAATAGCTAAGATCAGGGACAGAATGCTGACAACCCAAAGTCGACAAAAGAGTTATGCCGATCAACGACGTAGGGATTTGGAGTTTGAAGTAGGTGACCATGTGTTCTTGAAGGTGTCACCATGGAAGGGGGTGATGAGGTTTGGGAGGAGAGGTAAATTGAGCCCAAGATATATAGGACCTTTCGAAATCCTAGAAAAAATTTGGACTCGAGCTTACCGAGTAGCTCTACCTCCAAACTTGGAGGGAGTACACAATGTCTTCCATATCTCCATGCTAAGGAAGTATCTGGCGAATCCTTCTCATGTTATTCGCCATGAGCCAGTGGAATGGACACCAGACTTATCCTATGAGGAAATGTATGTTCAAATCTTGGACAGACAAGTTCGTAGGTTGAGGAATGGAGAGATCCCAATGGTGAAAGTCATATGGCGCAAGCAGTTGGTTGAGGAAGCTACGTGGGAAAACGATCAGGATATGCGAGCACGCTATCCTGAACTGTTCGGTAAGTCGAATTTCGAGGACGAAATTCTTTTAAGGAGGGTAGAGTTGTAAAGTCCAAAAAGTTTACTAGTTTAATTACGATAAATTAATTTAAATTATATGATTTATTTCATGTTAGTTAAAATATTTAATTTATATGTTTAATTATGTGACTTATTTGAATGACTGAAATGTTATGTGATATGAATGATTTTAAAGTTTTCAGGTTGGTATTTAATTTTGGGTCGTAGGGACGAGTCTAACCTTTGAACGACTTAAGAAAATATTTTATTTAAATAAGTTTAAGTTGATGCAGTGTATTTTTATTAATTGACGGAGTTAAAATTTTAAAGACTTTTAAATGTAACTAATGAGCCGTGTTGGGAGCCCATTAGTCACAAAAAGATTCAAGCGTTCAATTTTTTTTTCTTTTCTCTCATCTGAATGTCGCTTATTCCCCCCACCCCCCAAAAAAAAAATTCTCTCATCACGTTCAAACACTGCGATCTCAAGGTTAGGGTTTGTTTTTCTCAAGGCTAGATTGTAACACCCTCAACCGATGCAGACGTTACAAAACTAACATGACCTTAAAATAAGCACGCAAAATAAAATTTTTTAAAGATATATGCATACATCAAATCTCACTTAAAAGATGTCAAAATAGTTTACAAACCAAATCAAAACAATTTGAAACATAAAACCTGTTTTCTTCAATCAAACATAACAACATTTAGTTTCATTAACTCAATAAAAACACAATCATGCATCTCCCGCCGGCTCGACTCTTGGCTCCTTCTCATGTTCGGCATCAAACGCATCGACGTATGCATAAATGTCATCCTCATTACCTGCACTATTCAAGTATAGTGAGTCTAAAAGACTCAGCAAATGTATGCAGTAAAAATCATGAGATTTAAAATAATGTTTAAATGTAACATAATATAACATAAACTTATCATTTGGTGAAGAATTATGTGAAATTGTGGCAACCGTCATAATGGGCACATTCATCTTTTCTTGTTGATCAACAATCATATGGCATTACGCCTCTTAAAATTCGTTCATTCATTTTCGGAGGCCCCTTCGGAGCTAATCCCGGAGTACCTAACCCGTACATTGAGCCGTATTTGGGAGGCCCCTCCGGAGCCCAAACTAGAGTACCGTTCCCGTATTGCCACCACAAAGACACATAAGACATCAAAATATTTTCATGCATCAACATATCATTCGTCTTTTGTATCATGTCATTATCATTTCATCATAACATTCCATCTTTGCATGACTTGTATGACATAAAACATTCATCATAACAACATGATTTCTTTCATAAACATTTATGTCATGATCTTAAAAACTTACTAGATAACTTCATGCATGTCATAGTGATTAAAAATCATACTTGCATATTGAACATAGCTTTCATGAATGAAACTTAGATATGTAAATGCATCATATAACGTAATCGGTACACGTAAGTCATTCTTTTTGTTCTTGACGTAAAACTTGAAACTTTTTGTATAGGAACTCTTAAACATACTTAAAACACCTTAATACAATGTAAACATGCATTTAGAACTTAAAAACATGCATGATAAAATTTTTGGGACAGAAACATCCTCGCTTGAGCGCAAGTTCTCGCGCTCGAGCGAGCTCTGCACTGAAGTTGCATGTTTCAGGCGCTCAAACTATATTTTTCCTTCGGAATTTGGAGACGTGGTAAACATGAAAGTTGTATAATTGGATCTTGTCTTTCCAATGCCTAAAACCGCACCTCAATTAGAATTTTCAATAAAATGTTATGCTCATTATCCTGAGATGTGTCACTGTCAGAAATTCAAAACACCCGACACACTTCGGAGCGATTTTTTCCATTCTTCCAAAATGATTTTGACAAAACCCAAAACATGAAAGTTGTAGAAAAATGATTATATTTCAAATAAAATTGGCCTCATATCATTTGGATTAGTATAGTAGTATTTATATTCAAAATTGTAACAACTGTCGTTAATCCGGTGCCACCGAACACGTGTCTCATTTCAATGTTTTAACTCAAAGTAACTCAACACTTTAAAATATGATATTTTCTATTACTCATGCTATAATTTATGGATAAAACATTCCTTGAAACTTTAAGAACACATCAAATCTTAAAAGGACATGTATCTCTTGAATCAATTCAAGAACTTGACAAGAACGATCCACGTTTCACGATTACAACAATTCATAACTCATGCTTCCTCAAAATCATAAAACCATTAAAACATGCACATCAACATAAATTTTCATATAAAAAATAATTATACTCTTGAATGGGTTTCATTACCTTTAAAATTTGTACTTGCCTTGGATGAAGGAGGAGTTGATCCAGATTCTTGGTAACGAGTTAACCACGAAACGAGTGAGATCGGAGGTGAAATTACACAAAGCTTTGAAGGACCGTGGAGCAAAAATGAAAGAAGAAACTTGCAGAAAAATGAAAAAGAACCGTGTAAAGGAGTGAGAGAAATGAGAGTCAAGGGGACAAGGGAACATGGAATTAATGGGTTGGGAACCCGGATAGATATATAGGATAACAATAACATAATATAAATTGTGTGTTGACTACATAAAACAGAGTCAGAACACACATCCCGACTCGTACGGATACAATTACTACCTCTCAACTCATTTATCAAAAACATTTCAATATTATACTTAAAACGATCGTAAAAATACGTTCTAACACCTCGTTCATAGGTTAGCCTCGTCCAGTGAGTCCAGAATCAACTCGACCTGAAATCATTTACTTAATCAAAATTGTTAAACGTAAAATAAACATAATCATAAAATCATAATCATTAAATCATAACTTAAACAATTTATGACGTAAAATCACTAAAAATTATTTTAAAATCATCGTAAGCGAGTTTAATGGATTTGGACCTTACATAGATCATCCTTTTTGCCCAGGTTAATTCCAATCAAACGATTCAGGCAAGTTTTTACTGTTTTGAAACTCATTCAAGAATATATGTATTTTCAAGGTAAAACACTAGGTGTATTATTGAAGATCTATGCATTATTCTTGATGAATCATGAGTATGTTGTCTAATTGTGATACATGAGGTGTTCCTGATGTTTTTGGTACAAGTTTGATGAGATGTAAGGGCTTAGATGTTTGAAATCCAAGTTTTGAGATTCAGTGTGTTGGGTGTGGATTTTTTATTAAAACATTTGAATTAATGGATTGATGAATGAGTTTTGAAGTGTTATTTGAAGGTTTATTGGAGTTTTGAATTGTTTTTCCAAGGTTCAAGAAGATTGGCAGGTTTAGGAACCCAAAAATCTGATTTTCGTAAAAGCTGTTCACAGACTAGAAAATTATTTTCGCGAATGTCCAGACCCTGAAAGGGGTCCGGACATAGGTTCGGGTGCCCACTATCTCTGAAAAAATCAATTTTGTTGTGCACGATGGTCCGTGCCCCATCCGAACATGGGTCCGTGCATGGGTCCGGACACGGGTCCATGTGCCCACTGTCCCAAAATTTTCAGCTTTCGTTTCAAGAGTTCTAAATTCATGTTTATACTATTTTGAGATGACTTAAGTATATTTACGAGGTTTTATGCAAATTTGTCAAGTTTTTAATGTCCGGGACGGACGAAATCACTTACGTGGACCAATTATACTACGTAATGCATGTTTATGTTTTCCACCTTTATGAACTCTACTTTTCCATGAAATTCATGAAATGCTATGAGGTATTTTATACATTATGGGTTCTTCCATTGATTTATGCATGCATGACATGGTTTACAAAAGTTATGAATATGAATGAACGAAGATGTAAAATGATGAAGTCATGAAACGTATGAGAAGCATGATGACTTGATGTATACATGGAAATATTTTGATGTATTATGTGAATTTGTGGTGGCAAAACGAGACAGATTATGTAGGGTTTTGGATTTCCGGGTTGAGCTCCGGAAGTGCCTTCCCAAGATTATGTGCTCAAGAATACAGGGTTTTGGACTTTCGGGTTGAGCTCCGAAAGTGCCTTCCCAAATATATGTGCTCAAACAAGGGTTGCCACAAATGCCTGTATTTCATCACCTAAGATGTCAAGTTTTTACTACGTATTCATGTTATGTCGTAAATTTTGAGTTTTAAGTTTTTATGAAATTTTTTTTATGTATTTTTTGCTGAGTCTTTAGACTCACTATACTTGAATGATGCAGGTAATGACGATGCTTTTATGTTTTCCACCTTTAAGAACTCTACTTTTCCTTGAAATTCATGAAATGTTATGAGGTGTTTTATACATGATGGGTTATTCCATTGATTTATGCATGCATGACATAGTTTACGAAAGCTATGAATATGAATGAACGAAGATGTAAAATGATGAAGTCATGAAACGTATGAGAAGCATGATGACTTGATGTATACATGGAAATATTTTGATGTATTATGTGAATTTGTGGTGGCAAAACGAGACGGATTATGAAGGATTTTGGATTTCCGGGTTGAGCTCCGGAAGTGCCTTCCCAAGATTATGTGATCAAGAATACAGGGTTTTGGACTTTCGGGTTGAGCTTCGGGAGTGCCTTCCCAAAACATGTGCTCAACGCAGGGTTTTGGATTTTTCAGGTTGAGCTCCGAAAGTGCATTCCCAAATATATGTTCTCAAACGAGGGTTGCCACAAATGCATGTATTTCATCACCTAAGATGTCATGTTTTTACTACGTATTCATGTTATGTTGTAAATTTTGAGTTTCAAGTTTTTATGTATTTTTTGCTGAGTCTTTACACTCACCATACTTGAATGGTGCAGGTAATGACGATGCTTTGAATGATTATATCGATGATTATGGTAACAGACATGAAGTGGAGCATGGAGTCGGGTCGGCGGGCGATGCATGAGTGCTAAACTTATTGAAGAAATTATGGGAATGCTTTGGAGAAACAATTTTATGTTTTGATGAGAAAACAAGTTTTAAATTTTAATTTTATGGCCATGTTTGGCAAAGACTTTTAAATGCTATTTCATTATTTGTGCACTTTTAATACGCTTATTTTATTAAAGAAGATGATGCTTCCGCAAAGTTTTATTTTTCCCAAATCTTAAGTATGTATGTTTGAGTACCGTTTCGATTGTAAAAAAACTGGGACGTTACATGATGGGTCTTTAGGCTCACTAGATCTAATGGGTGCAGGTGAGCATAATTATGATGATGATCATATTGCCCCGACTGGCGGTGAGGACGTCTGAGCGCCCATGCATCTAGTCCGCCCGTGACCTTCTGCTCGGCTTATGTTTAGCTATTTTGAGATATTTGAACATTATGTTATTTTTCGCATATGATAAAATTTTATTCAGTTGCATGGTTTGAGGATTTTCTAATTATGTTTGCATGGTTGGAGGATTTTAGGAAAAGTGTTTACGTATGCATGGATTTTAAATTATTAGATTTACATTTAAGTTGCATGGATTTTTATGCATGTTTAATTATTTAATTAAATTGCATGCAAATATACTTTATGTAAGTTATTTTATGTTAAGATTATTTAAATATACTATATATATATATATATATATATATATATATATATATATATATATATATATATATATATCGTTGTTTAAAAAAAAAATTCATTAATAAGTATGAGTCGTTTCAGATATAGTTTGATATAGATCTATATCTTTCGATAGTATTTATATATCATGGATATCATATCAGATATTCATTATGATTTTTTTAAATTTCTTGATATACGAAATCATATATCATATATTTATCATGAATCTATTCAAATTCTCAATATATTACGTTATAATCATGAATATTTTTCGATATATCAAAATTGTAGTCATAAATATCTTAAAATTCTCAATATATTATATCATGATCATGAATTTTTTCAAATTCTCAATATAAAATTATGTTGTGTTACTTTATAGCCATCAACATATTTATGATATTTCATGGGCACCAATATTTTAATTATTTTCATTGTGCTACTTCTATAGAACCAATGAACACATCTCACATAAAATTGAGTATTGACAACATGTGCTATTCCAATAACATCAATAAAACGAAAATTATTTTCATTCTCAGTTGGTTACAACATCGTGCTGATAACGTGTTATAAATCATGAGAGAAATAAAGATGAGTAGAGAGAATTAATGAGAGAAGAGAGAATCATATGAGTCAGGTGCAATTTTCATTGAACATAATCACCCCTATTTATAGGAAAAAATAATAGAATGCAAATATTTACATATATTATATCTTGAAAAATTTATCTTGATCACAAATCTTCTAAATCTACATAGATAAAGATAAACATATATAATTACAATATATTTATAACAAAAGTTATTTTTGTATTTTAACTTAGAGTTAGCAGACTGATTAGTTTAGATAAGAATAATTTCATAATATATCTTTACTTTGAAGAAATCCCAAATCAATCCTAACAATTACCACAACTTCATATTTTTTTAACTTAAATATAATTTATCAAATTTATAGTTAATATATTTTGTATCAACAATTTTCCAAATAAATATGAAAATTTTTAATATTAAGTGGTTATTTATATAAACGAATAGATTTTAAATGACATCTTTATGTTATAAAAATTTGTTAGTCATCAGATAATATATAAGTAAATTAAAATGTGTACATCCAAATTTATTTATTTTGTGAAAACAAATGAACCTGTAATTTTTTTAATTAACCTGTATTTGTATAATCATATTAAAAGTTTGTATAAACATGAATAAATTTTTTTTATTTTTAAAGTTTATTTAAATTTGATTAAAAAATATGGAAATTTTTTAAATTTTAGTTTATTTTCTTGAGAAATTAAATTTACTTTAAAATCTAAAATTTTCAATAAATAAAATTTTCGGAGTGCTACTATTTTTTTTGGAGTATAAATACCATTCTAAATACTAAAAATACCAAGTTTTTTTAATTATTAATTTTAAAAATTTTAAAAATTTCAAATTTAATTTAAATAATGGAGGATTGCAAAAAATGCTAGTTTGCTCCGCTGCCAGCACTTCCACGCATGGGGACTTGCAAATTTGTAGGTTCCCATGTTGCAACCATTTTTTTTTTGTTTTTTTAATTAATTACATAATTAATAATATTTTGTAAAATGATTATTTTTTTATTATTAATATGATAATTTTTTCTCAGAAAATATATATTTTAATTTTAATTTTTTAATTTGATCATAAGCTAAAAAATTATAAAGAAGACAAAAATAAAAAAAATTTATGGTTAAAAAAATTAAACTGAGTAAGTAAATTTATTTGTGATCAGTTTTATTTATATAAAAATTAGTTAACCTAAATAAACATATTTCGATTAAATTTATTTTATATTATATTTTTTTAATATAAATTTTATTTTTAATTAAAAAAAATTAGCGAAGTTATTGACTTATTTTAATTCGTTTGGATTTGTGAAGGTTTCTCATTTCTATAGATAGATCTAGAGGAGTTAATTCGGATATATGCAAAAATTCCATTAAAAAATTCTTCAACCCGAACTCAGGCCGAACGAAAATCATCTCGAAAATTGTGAACTCGAACCCGACCCGAATATATCCGAATTAACTCCTTAGATCTATCCATAAAACATGAAAACCTTTACAGATCCAAACGAATTAAAATAAGTCAATAACTCCGTTAACTAATTTTTTAAATAAAAATAGAATTTATATTAAAAAATATAATATAAATAAATTTAATCAAAATATATTTATTTAGATTAATTAATTTTTCAATAAATACAACTGATCACAAACAAATTTATTTATTAGTATAATTTTTTTAACCGTAAATTTTTTATTTATTTTTTTCTTAATAATTTTTTTGGCTTGTGATCAAATTCGAAAATTAAAATTAAAAAATATATTTTTTGAGAAAAAATATCATATCGAAAATAAATAAATAATGATTTTACAAAATATTATTAATTATATAATTAATTAAAAAATAAAAAAAAACAAAACAAAAGTTGCAACAAAGTGCTGGAATTTGCGGCGTCCGCTTTTAGTAGTGGAGAATTGCAGAAGTTTTTTTATTTATTAAAAATTAATAATAAAAAAACCCAAAATACAACAATCAAATTATAAAAATTCCTACGGTAGTAAAAAAAATTATAAAAATATATAATTTGTAGTTCACATATAGAGCCCGTTTGGATTTTGTAGAGATTTTTTAAAATAAGTGCTTTTAAAAGCTGCAATTTTTAGCTTTTGAAAAAGCTCTAATTTTGACTTAAAAAAGTGTTTATTTAAGCACTTTTTTGGTGAACCAAACACCTTGTTAACTGAAAAGCACTTAAAAAAATGCTTTTTTGGCCTGGCTTTTGAAACCAAACGGGGCCATAATTACCATATTTCATTGATTCATGTGTTAAATCATCTTTGCTACTATTGAAATGAAAACATGCACAGAAAAAAGACTACGTCAAAACCCCTTCCAAGTAGAGTTTTAAACAAGAGATTGTCAAACACATCAAGAAGTGCTTCCCAAACTAAGCAGGAGAATCATCGGGAGATGATACCATCTTCAGGACGTATACAGGATCTCCCACTTTGATAATCATGCTATTGGCCATGTTAATCTTCTCCATTCCTAGGCCAAGGGAGTCCCTGCATACCATGTTCTGCCCGAAATATACCTGAACCAGTTCAACACAAAAACAATCCTCATCATGATTCATGTTTCATGCGTGTGAAAGCCAATATTCATAAAAAAAACTTTGTTCCGATGTACAGATAACAGAAAAATCTTTTTCTTCAGCGAATACTCGCCTTTCCTTTCTGTGGTTTCCTGTTTGGTCGTAACACTTCGTCTGAACGGAACTTCAATAGAGTCTCGCCAACCTCGGGCCCGGCTACTGCAGTTTCTTGATTTATTGTTGGTACCTGAATGATGATTTCCGATCAGGTAAGAAGGGAGATTGAACGTCAGAACCAATACAGGGACGTAAGGTATACCCTGTGTTTGGACTTTCGATCGAGTGAATTTGGGTTTTGGGAGAAGAGTTTAATGAATGGATTTCAAATAACTCTATTTTAGAAAGAATTTGAAATCTACTAGAAAAGGAATTTCAAACTCGAAGAATTCAAAAGCATCCAAACAAGTACTATAATCATTTGATCCAAATGCATCCTTAGAATTTAGTTTCTCAAAGTTATGCTAAAAAAAGGAAGGACAGAGATCTACAGGTTCCACAATCTTGTTTAGTGTTCATGGATTATAGCCCGTAGCTCACTTTAGTCACCAAGCGGAGCATTAGGGGAGGCGACTGCCCTTCATTCAAACCAAAGTTTTATGAACTTTTACAGATAATTTTTGAAATAATAATAATAAAAATATTTGCTCACCATAGATAGTAATCCCTTGTCCCATTTTACCCCTCGTTAAATTAGCTAAAACCACCCATGATCATCAAGATTCCAGGAATCATCTGGATAAAGGGCTCAGTGGATATTCACTTACCTTACAACGTGAGCAAAGTTTAACACCTTGGAACGTCAACTTATTTATCCTTATCTCTGTCCACAAATCCTCAGAAAATGAAAAGCATCCATCCACAAGAATGCTGCAAACAAAAGCACATTTTGAAACTTTCGCTACGCAAAATCCGTGATACCTCATCCCATATAGATAAAAGTTCAATGTTTAAATGTGTTTATAATGAGATACAATTAACTCATAGCAACTTGGTTGAACATTTTCGTAAAGTGGGGAACTCATACGAAGTAATTGCTACAAGAGTCCACTGTGCGTTGCACTTGCGTGGGCCTGGGCCTGAAGTGTGACAAAATGGTATGGTATCAAAAATGTTTTATCAACAGAAACATCGAGAAATAAGTGCTAGGTAGAACAAAAGTGTCATACATGTGAGAGTCACCTCTTGAACCCACAAGACACGTGCATGGGGAGCTACCTCTAAAATATTCTTGGAGCTGGTGGACCGAGAGGTTAGACTACGTGACGTCGTGTCGAGAAGGAAGGTGATTGTGCTACCCTATTCCACATGGATAAAAAAATTTATATATTTAAATGAATTTATAACGAGATACAATGGACACCTACAACAACTTGGTTTAGCCATTTTCGTAAAGTGAGGATGAATATGAAATAATTGCTATAGAAGTCCATTGTATGGTCGCGCTTGCACACGCCTAAGCCCTGGCCATGACAAAATCAATATGGAGAAATATGTCTTGAGGAAAGCATACCCAAGTCGTGGAAATTTAAGAGGAATAACAACTTAATAATTTGGCCCAAAGAATATTATTATGTTCAAAGCAGGTAGACATTGCTCCATTATGAATCTATGCACAATTTAATTCAAATACTTCAAGGATGCTTCAATGAGAAATGCACAGCTGCATACTTGGGTCGGAAACGGTTGATCGGTACAGGTTCCTGGAGAAGAGCATTTAATGCATTCAATGATCCCTGCATTGTTGTACAAACAATACATAAGAGTTTATTCATTAAAAAGTATTGCACTGAACTCACTCATTATTCACCTGTGATATCAAAAGGAATGGATATCCATCAGCAAACATAACCTCGTAACCATGGGCATAATTTGGATCCACCGGCCTAACCTCTGAATCTGTACGATGAAAATAAAATAAATCAAGCATGTTTAAGAGTGTTTATAACATCCAAACATCAGTCAACTTTTACTCCAGATGTAAATTTCGACACCAAACTCTAATTCTATCCTTCAAATCTACATGTAATGTTCAATAGAAAATGTTGAAAAAAGCTAAAGAATCTATTTTTCAAAAACTATTCATTTCAGATTGCAATCAAGTTACCCAAAACTTATAGTAAATTTGTTGCGGGGCCGGGAGTTGACGGACATATGGTCGTGGGTGTAAGTTTAATTGCTTTACCAGAATTAAAACGCACTAGCCTGCTAGATTTCCCAAGGTAAGTGGAGAACCATTTCGCAGCACTAGGTCCTTCATCTATCGCGGAACCGCACCACTCCCACACGGAGACATTGTCCACCGTTTTCAAAGGTTTAGTCAATGGAACCTTCAGCACATCCATACCAGGAGCTTTGACCTCTAAAGAAGAAAGAATACAGTAGTGTTAACTTATGCTTATTTATCCATTCAAAAGTTTCTCAATGACTTGAACCTTTTCTGATCTCACATTTGTTTCCCTTTTCCATTTGGGAAAATGGAGACCCAATTCGTTTTTGGGATTGTATTTGGTAGATGAAATGTCGTTCTGAATTACAACTTGGCACCACGTCAAAGAACAAATGATATGATCACAGATTTATTTCAAGGAAATGAATGAAGTTCAGCAAAGAATTTCAGTGAAAAAAAAAAATTTAAGAAACAGAAGAGAAGAAGGGCATCAAATTGAAACATGACAAGCAAATCTGGTAAACTAAAACTATTGACAAAACCCATATATTTCCTCAAGTTCTTGTACTTGAATACATAATTCTTCTTGTTTCTACAACAAAATCAAAGCTAACCAAAGAAAGTGGATACCTAAAAATGATTCGTCACTTGGTTGCCAATCCTCAAAAAACGCTTCATCAGGCAGAAAGACTTGGACTAAAGCAAGCTTCGGCTCAACTCTCTGCGTGTATGCTCTGCCTTTGGAATTGACGGTCAGCCACTGTCGATCCCATTTGAATCCTTCAGATGGACACAAATAAGTGCAGTTATCCTTGAAAAAATAATGGAAGAGCGAGATGTATAATACCAGTGGAAGTGATGGGCGCTTGCGTAACATAAATTCCTCCGCACGATTTAATGGGGTACACCACAATTGATTTCACCGTTGATATTCCATGCTCTTTCTCATCCGCCATCTCTGACTCTTTGGGGAACGCGAATTCCAACTGAACTTGTTTATTTTACGGTAACCCCCCATTCATACTAGCAAAAAGCACGGACACGTGCACGTATAGATTAAATTATTTGTATGAATTGAAATATATTTTATAATTTTATTTTTTTTTTCAATTTATTATATGAAATTAATATTATAAAAATCAAGAAGAGTGTAAAGAATATTATATATTGAAGACAGAGATTTGAGGATCCAAAACAAAGAATGTGAGTTAGTTAGGGGGCAATTTTGGAAAAATAAAAAACAGACCAAGACATCACAATTTTTATAAGGTGTACTTAACAAATATTATAAAAATCAAGAAGAGTGTAAAGAATATTATATATTGAAGAGAGAGATTTGAGGATCCAAAACAAAGAACGTGAGTTAGTTAGGGGTAATTTTGGAAAAATAAAAAATAAACCAAGACAGTACAGTTTTTATAAGGTGTTTAGACTTAATAAATAAATATTAATAGATTAATAGATATACACTGTTTGGTGGATGGATTTGGTGGGGATTTGGTAGAATGACACTTTCCACGGAATTAGATGGAAATGGAGGAGGTTATGGAGGCGTTTTTTGGACTCATTAAATAAATGTCTAAATGGGTATAGGGATCTCGTATATGGGGATGGAGGAAGATGTAGCAATAAAAATATATATATACATAATAATTTATATTAAATAAATGCTCATTTAATTTTTTGTTGAATTGTTTTAGTTGGATGGAACAATGAAAATTATTAGTATGAATCTAATGCTATTTTGTATGAGCTTTATTTTTTATATAATTATTAGGTTGTAGATTTTCTTCTATGTTTCATTTTTTTATTGTTTTTTTAAAATTTTGGTATAAAAATCTAGTAAATAAATATAATTTTATAAAAATAATTCAAATTTGAAGATTTCTTAGGTTGTAGATTTTCTTCTATGTTTTATTTTTTTTATTGTTCTCTTAAAAATCTTGGTATAAAAATCTAGTAAATAAATATAATTTTATCAAAATAATTCAAATATGACAATTTCCTCCGAACGCGATGGAGAATCCGATACGCGACCCAAATGGAGGAGGGTATGGAGACGTTTTTTGGATTCGATTAAATAAATGAATAAATGGGTATGTGGATCTTGTATATGAGGATGGAGGAGGATGTAGCAATATCCTACCCATACCCGACTCGATACCCGATTATATATATATATATATATGTTTGCACATAAAAATTGGCGAATTTTGTGTGATGCGCAAGCGTGCCAGGCACGTGAGTGCCGAAATAAAATAAAAATGAACAATATAATCTAACTTTTAAAATCAAGCGAATGTGAGTCCCGGTTTCATCGTCGGTCTCAATTCCATCGGTTAAATGCCAAATAACATAAGAAATTATGAAAAAAATTCTTAATAGCCATAGAAACTCTAACTATGCTACTGAAAAATTCAAAATGACAAAGGTTTGCCATAAAAACATAAATACAAGGTGCTGGAATGTTCGAGGAACTCAGCAATTTGAACTAAAATGTACACTGGAAATTTATGAAAATCTGAAACAAAGATGAAAGTATGAAAATCTGCAGAAAAAGTACTATAAAATCGAGAGCAACTGTTACGCCTTAAACGCATACAAATCTCGTGTTATGAGATTAATGTCTTTAATGCATTAACAAGTCTCAAAATAATATGTTTTGATGATTAAAAAACTCGGTTAATTGTTACTAATAGTTTAATGTGAGAAATTTGCAGATAATAAAATTTCTTGTCTAAGAAGATTATTGGAAGCAAGAACCGACAAGCCAAAAATTATTGAAGAAAATTGCAGTTTTCGAAATTTGCTGAGTTCGGACGGTTCGAAACCCAATTCGGACCATCCGAAGTATTTCTCGGAATTAAATAAAGATCGGATGCATAGCTCGGAGGCCACGAACACTCGATCGGACGATCCGAAGTCCGTTCGAACGGTTCGAAGAATTTCCTGGAATTAAAAATTGTTCGGAGGCACCTTCGGAGGGCACGAAGGACTACTTCGGACAATCCGAAGTTATGATCGGACGATACGAACCCTTTTACGGTAATTAATAGATTTTGTCGGAAGAAATTTTCCGGAATGGAATTAATGCATCCATTTGGACCGTCCGAACTGTCCCTCAGCCGCATAAATTTGAAATTCAATCAGTGACGATCGGAGGCTGCGAAGACAGGTTCGGACGATCCGAACCTACCCGAAGTTGAAACTATAAATAGAGGTCATTCCAAGCCATTTCAAGCATCCCAACTCATTCTCCTCTTCCTTGCAAGCAATCATCTCTCTATCAAAGTGTTCGATCAAGATTTGTGCGATATATTCCAAAATTGAGAGTTGTTTGTAAAAATCATTTGAGTTGGTTGTGAAATTGTTGTAAACACTCGAGTGTGAAGCCGAGTTTGTTGTGCGATTGTTGAGACTATCCTTGGAGCCCTTAAGGCCAAGTGTATCGAGTTGTAAAGCTACCGACGCGGTGATCGTGTTGTTGTTCTATGGCTATCCTTGGAGACATCAAGGCCAAGACGTTGAAGTATTAGTGGATCATTGGTTAATCGACATTAACCAAGAAGGGGAGACGTGGACGATTTATCATCGAACTTCCATAAACATATCCTATCTCTTTTATCGCTTTATTTACTTTACGCATTTATTTACCGCATTTATATTTGATTGCTTTAAGTCTTCCGCTTGCATACTTGTATAATAGCTTTAAATTGCTAAAGTTTCCAATAGAACCTAAATCCCCACCTCCCCCCCCCCCCCAAATTAGGTTCTAACAAGTGGTATCAAAGCCACACTTCTGAAAAAAATTTCAAAAGGTTCTAATGGCAAATCTAGCAAGTGATTATGCTCAAGGACAATCTACAAATCGTCCTCCTCTTTTCAACGACATAAACTACGGATATTGAAAAAACTGAATGTCCCTATATATCCAATCTGTAGATTATGATCTTTGGAAAGTAACAGTGAAAGGTCCCTATATACCTATGATAGAGGTTGAAGGGGTTAACATTTCTAAGGGAATGGACGACTTTTCAAATGAGGACATGCGATTAATTTCTCACAATGCTAAAGCTATGAATATTTTACATTTTTCCTAGATATGAACGAGTACAACCAAATCTCGATGTGCTCCTCTACAAAATAAATATGGGACAAATTGGAGATATGCCACGAGGGAACCAACCAAGTTAAAGAAACCAAGATTGACCTCCTACAGCTCAAATATGAAACCTTCGAGATGGAAGCTAATGAAGACGTAGATACAATGTTCCGGAGGCTCACTCAAATTATCAATGAGCTAGCCCAACTTGGAGAACAATATCCAACTAAGCAAGTGTGGAGGAGAGCTCTACGCGCCTTACCCAAGGAGTGGGATGTCAAGAGAACGGCCATCATCGAATCCAACAAAGGCAGCACCGCTTCCTATGATCTTGATCAACTCCATGGGACCCTAAAAACCCATGAGTTAGAAGTGTCTACAAGAAAAGAAGCAAAAAAAGAGGATGAAAAGATTAAATCAAAGGGGATTGCCTTATCCAGACAAGTCGAAGAAGATGATGATGATGATGACATGGCACTTGTGAAGCCACGGTTATGCATGAACTATAGCAAAGGAATTGTAACAGGTTTATGCATGCACTATAGAAAAGGAGTTGTAACAGCTAGCAACCAAGAGTTGTAACAGCTGAAATAATGAGGAATCATGGCTGTTAATGAGCATTATTGTCCATGAATGAGGAGACCCTTCACCTGGTTATTTTCTCCTATAAATAGTGGCAGAAACCTCAAGGAAATCACACAGAAATTCAAGCACCACCACTTCACATTTTGGGCTCCAGCTCTGTCATTTCTAAGCAGCAGAATTCTGTCCAAGTATTGAGCAGAATTTTTGTCAAAAATGAAGCGTACTTCCTGTCCCAGTTTCGAGCAATCAACTACAGCAAGCTAAGTCAAGAAGATGTCCAAAGTCGATCCAAGAAGCAGTGCCGAAGTCAATCTTGAACCTGGTTCGAGATTTGCTCTAGTTTGAAGGCCTTCCGCAACTCAGACTTCTGCACGATTTGTTTATAAATCGAATACGGTAAGAGGGCTTATATTTATATATGTTTTTAAAAACTTTCATGATCTTGTTTGTGAAAATTCAATCGTACATCGCTTGGTTCATATTTCTTTGAATTTCGTACATGTTTATTCCATGAAACTCCTTGTTATGCACTGTTAGAATTCGACTTAAGAAATGGATAAGGAATTCTGAAAACATGAAAAGATATGATATGGCCCTGATGCGGTGGGTTATAATAACCATTTAAGTCCTCGCCCCCTTAGAGGAGTAAAAATTAGGGACTGATCAGTAGCCATGATTAACGAGATGAATAACAGTGCTATGTCTAAGTTTATGTTTCATTCATGATATGTGTTGATGCTCAGTTTCAAGCTTTGCCTTGTCTTGATTTATGGTGCGACATGTGTTGGAACATGCTCCCTTTGAACTCCTATATATATGTATATTCGACATTTTCATGTACGGTTGGCCCCCTCTTGCTGAGTGTTTCTCAAAACACTCATCCCCCTTACTTCCCTTCCCAGATACCAAAGAGCAGTTGGATGACGATGAGCAACACGCATTCTGGGGTTGGTGATCAAGTCTAAAATTATGGAAATGCTAGCAGTCTTATTATTGTTATTATCTTTTATGTTTCGTTTCCGCTATTGTCATGTTTCGATATTGTAAAGATATTTCGGGATTTGTAAAAGACTGGTTGAAGGCTATTTATACACTACATGGCTTATTGTTTTACGATTTAAAATTGTTAACAACGCCGATGATGCGTTCCGATCTCGGGGCGTGACAGCACTCTTCGCAAGGAAGTTCAAAACATTCATGCGAGGAAACAAATTCAAGAGATAAAAGAAGTCGGACAAACAAGTAACATGCTACAACTGTCAACAGCAAGGCCACTATACAAATGAGTGCCCCCTCAAGAAGAAGGTTGACAAAGGCAAGAAGAAAGCCCTAATAGCAACATGGAGCTACAGTGATGATGACGAGGAGGAAGCCAACATCTGCCTCATGGCTAAGAATGATGACATCGTCTCTGACGACGATGATGAGGTACCTTCCTATGATGAATTAATACATGCTTATAAGCTTATGTTTGACATGACTAAATCACTTAAAAAGGAAAATAGAAACCTCAAAAATGAATTAGAATCTAAGGAGCATGAAAACCTAAGATTAAAGGATGACATAGCTCACTTAGAAAAATCATTAAATTCATTGTCAGTAGTAGTAAATTGAGTAATCTTATAAGCATGCAAAAATGTAGCTTTGATAAAGGTGGAATAGGGTATGAAAAAATCTATAGACTTTACTAGTCTTATTGCTAAAGCTAAAATGAGATCACCCCCTACATGCTATTACTGTTGTAAAATAGGACATGCTAGACATAAATGTAGATCTTTAAAATATCAATATGATAAAAAGAGCTATATGAAATGGAGGCGTAAGAGTACTTAACAATTCATCAGTCGTCATTATGAAAATATGATCTAAGGGAGTTCATCATAGACCGGTTTAAATTTCCTTGACTTGCGACTGGTATTCCTGATGAACGCTGCTCTGTCTAAGGAAATAGGTTTTTAAAGAGGCCTTAGCCGTACCTAATACTGGGAGCACTTTTGGAAAGTGTCGATGATGTCGCTATGAGAGACTGAACTCTTAGAAATATATTTTATATCTCTCTTTTCTAACAATTGTAGACCCAAAAGAACTAAAGGGTATCAAAAACAATTTTTGCAGGAAAATAGAAAAAATGTTCTCCCTAGTATATGGTATCTATACAGTTGATGTTCTAGACATATGACGGGGAACAAGGAGCTACTCCAATCACTCAAACCAAAGGAGAAAGAAACTGTCACCTTTGAAGACAACAACAAAGGAGTAATTGAAGGAATCGGCTCAATAGGTATATCTAAATCTTGATTGATTGATGATGTACTCCTAGTGAAAGGACTTAAGCATAATCTACTAAGCATAAGTCAATTGTACGATAGAGGTTATGAAGTCAAGTTCACTCCCCAACTCTGCACTATATCACTCATGATTGACAAATCCATAAATTTCAAAGGTTATAAAAGTATAATGTTTACAAGGTTAAATAATTTATCTTTGACAAATATTAAAAGCCTTGTATCCTTGAATGTTGATGACAATATTCTTTGGCATAAACGATTAGGTCATGTTGGTCCTAGTACCATAGAAAAGATTTTTAAACATGACCTAGTTGTTGTTATACCAAAACTCAATTTAAAATTAGATTATGTTTGTGATGCGTGTCAGCTTGAAAAACACACAAAAAATCATTTAAAAAAAAAATTTTGTATCAAATTCTATGCCCCTTGAACTTCTCCACCTAAATTTATGTGGTCCATCGAGGAACGCTAGCCTAGGAAGAAAGCTTTATGCATTTATCATTGTGGATGATTTCTCACGTTTCACGTGGACGTTGTTTTTATCCCACAAAAATGATGTCTTTGATTATTTTAAAACTTTTGTCAAGCGTGTTGAAAATGAGAAAAATCTTTCAATAAAATAGATCCGTAGTGACCAAGGAACTGGATTTCAAAATGAAAATTTTACAAACTTTTGTAAAGAGAATGACATCGGTCAAAATTTTTCTTGTCCTAGGACTCCTCAAAAAATGGGGTCGTTGAGAGGAAAAATAGGACACTTGTGGAGATTGCGAAGACCATGATATGTGAGCATTCTTTACCAAAATATTTTTGGCCTGAAGCAATAAACACTTCCTGTTACATCAGTAATCGTGTATCAATAAGGCTCATTTTCAAGAAAACTCCATATGAATTATGGAGAGAGAGAAAACCTAATATTTCATACTTTCGAGCTTTTGGATCAAAATACTATATCCATAATAATGGTAAGGATAATCTCGGTAAGTTTGATGCCAAGTCCGACGAGGGCATCCTCTGATATTATACCTCAAGTTAGGCTTATAGAGTATTTAATAAACGTACTTTACTTGTTGAAGAATCTATGCATGTTGTATTTTATGAATCTATATCTATAGTTTTTCGTAAAAATAACGATAATGTAGAATTACTTGAAAAAGAAATGGCTTCCTCAAGCCTAAATGATATAAATGTTTCTGTTGAGGAAACACCATTTCCGAAGGAATGGACACTTCACAAAGATCATCCTATGGATCTTATCATTGGAAGTCCTTCAAAGGGATTAACTGCTTGTTCATCTCTTAATAATATTTGCAATCATCTTGGTTTTGTTTCTCATGTTGAATCTAAGTGTATTGATGATGCATTATTAGATGATTCTTGGATAATTGTCATGCAAGATGAATTAAATTAGTTTAAACGTAATGATGTATGGTTTCTGGTTCCTAGGCCACATGATAGATCGATTATTGGTACTAAATGGGTTTTTAGGAATTAACTTGATGGGCATGAAACTATCACTAGAAATAAAGCTAGACTTGTAGCAAAAGGATATAGTCAAGAGCAAGACATAGATTATGATGAAACTTATGTGTCTGTTGCTAGACTAGAATCTGTTCGCATGCTACTTGCTTTTGCATGCTCTAGAAATTTTAAGTTATTTCAAATGAATGTCAAAAATGTCTTTCTTATATTTCCATATTTTCAGAATATTCATCATATCTTTAACAAATATATTCAATCAAATATCATCTTCAACTATTTTCACATCTTTAAAACCTTCAATAAATTATCTTCAAGATCTCAAACACAATTACAGATCTTTTTAAACTTTTCCAAATATATTGCAATCAAATATTATTAATTTTCTTAAACCAAATATATCACAAAAATAAACATTAAATAGTGTTTTCACATTCCGATTATTTTGGTGTGTGGATATTATCTAGATTAGTCAGGTGTTTTAGTTTGTTTGGATTAGTATTGATTAGTTGTTGATGGTAAATATTGTTATCTTGATATTATCATGTGATATATGATTAGAATATAATATTAAGTTTATACTAATCTTTATAACAATCTATTATCTGCATTCGTATATATAATTGCTGAGAAAGTGTCCAGTTACATGGAGCAATTTATCAACAGTATCAAGTTGATATAAATTTGATATCGATAAGCATGAAGATAAAATCAGATGAATCTATCTCTTGAAACATATTGATGAGATATCTGCAGAATGTTCAACTATATTATGAGCGTAATACATCATTGAGGAGTGGGACAAATTCTAGAGAGAGAAAAAATGTCGTGTTCTACTAAGTGTCCCGACATCCAGTGAGACAGGATGAGAAAAGTATCATGAAAATACATTCTGAGTTGAGAGTACAAGTTTGATCGTGGTACAGAATTACTAGTGAAGGTTGTGATACATTCTTTGGGAGAGAACAATCTGTTGCATCGAAGAAAGTTCGAAGAAAGCGGAATTAAGGACGAGTGGTTCTCGCCAAGTGAATATGTTGAAAGTGTTCGTCATATACGCGTCACAAAAAGTGAGCACCATTAGAAAACTCATTTGGCAAGCTCCACTTATCTTTGATATGCTTTACTTGAAACCCCTTCAAAGCCACATAATGTTCTCTCCCGAGAACTTCACCTTCCTCTATCAATGAATGAATCACACATGCACTTGTAAGTCTGTACCACGATCAAGTTTGTACCCTAAACTCAGAATTTATTTTCGTGGTACTTATCTCTGATTTTCTTACAGGATGTCGGGATACTTAGTAGAATACAACGTGTTTTTTTTCTCTCAAAAAACCCCTGCATCCTCAATGATGTATTACACTCATAATATAGTTAAACATTATGCAGATATCTCATCAGTCTATTTCAAGAGATAGATTCATCGGATTTTATCTTCATGATTATCAATATCAAATTTATATTCTCTTGATATTCTTGATAATTTGCTCCATGTACCTGGACACTTTCTCAGCAATTATACATAATAAGGGCTAATTGCATTCACACCCTCTGTGAAAAGTCTAAAAGGCATAAAATCTCCTGTGTAAAATTAATAGCATGTTAGACCCTATGTTTTAAAAAAATTAGCATAAAAACCCCTATGAGAGGGTATAAATGTGCCCGAGTTTGTATAACATAGGGGTGAAATGTGCTACATTTTAAAAAACTGAGGGATGCATTAGCCTATTAATATTTCTTAAGGGATTTTATGCCTTTTAGACTTTTCACAGGGGGTGTGAATGCAACTAGCCCTACATAAAAATGCAGATAATATATTCTTATAAAGATTAGTATAAACATAATATTATGTTCTAATTAATCATATATCATGTGATAATATCAAGATAACAATATTTATCATCAACAACTAATCATTACTAATCCAAACAAATCAAAACACCTAACTAATCTAGATAATATCCACGAACCCAAATAATCAAAACACGCTAATTAAAATTTACGTCTAACAATCTCTCCCTTTGTATTGTTTTGAGATCAACCATATACACAGCCAAAAATACTTACTCCCTCTTTATGTCAAAAGAAACAAAATGACACCATACATCTCCAAAATCTCACCCTCAATGTGAGATAAACTTTCAACTTACAAATATCCCCCTTAATATGTTATCTTCGTGTATTGATCATTCATCACATACATCTCCCACTCAATGTGTGATATTTTTGTAATAATATTTCAATACACAAATTGAAGAATATCAAGTGAGAATAGAGAAAAATAAAATTTTTAGAGCCAGACATGTTTCCATAAGAAAAAGTCACACCATATGCAAAACAATGTTTATTTTCTCTCGCAGATAATAAAATATTTTCCAACCTTCCTTCCGTAACATGCAACAGTAAGCTTATTCGACTGACATTCAATTAGAACAAAAAATTTTAGGGGCAAGTTAATAAAAAAAATTACACATATATGTGCCACAAAAAGTTATAGATAGGCCAAAAAAAACCAATTCAAGCTTACATGCTTATACGTCTTAAAGATAATATATTGAAGGGTTTAAAGATGTGTAAATGGTTGAAAATGATATTTGATTGAATATTTGTTAAAGATATGATGAATATTTTGAATATATTGAAATATAGGAATTTTAATAGATTTATTCTATCTTGAGAGATATGGGGCAAGATTTGAAAAGATTTGTCTTATCATGGATATTTTGGACTTGTCTATATATTGAAGTTCTAATGCATTATTAATATTTTCGAGTGTGGACATTAGGGCTAAGGAGAGGTCGATGAGATTTCAAATAAAATATTTTAGATTGCTTAATTTGTTGGTTGTTTCATGTTGCTTTTATGCACCGTATTTATCAGACATTCTTCGGAAGAAGAAGGTGAGTTATCGGAAGAGAATGATATTTCGAGCATAAAGTATATATTACATTGTAGGATTGTCTGGTTCGTTGGGTACGACTTTGGTGGAGAAAAACACCTACTGTTCATACCGTGTCGCGACATCTGCTAGGACAAGGTTCTGATATTGCCACCTTATCTATCTGTTTTGAGAGATTTTCAATGTTGGTCAGTGATGCACATACACTTCTACTGATTAGTGATATATTCCTCGGGAAAGCAAGGTGATTTCTCGGGAGAGAACGGTCCGTGCATCGAAGGGATTTTGAGAAGGTGGATCCAAGGACAAGTGGTGCTCGCCAAGTATAGTCTACTGAATGTGTTCATAGTAAAGGCGTCATGAAAAAAGAAAGAGTCTTTTATATGATTTAAAACCTTGTATGATTGTAACATTCTGGAGATTTAGTGGATTTGCTTGATGGTTGGACGTGATCCTGTAGATGTAGGTATTTTGATCGAACTACGTTAAAATTGCTCGTGTATTTTATTTTACTTTTACTTTTATTTTTTACGAATTGGACTTACAATGAAAACTTAGCAAAATAAAGGAAAACCGGATAAACATAATATTTTGCAAGTTCATAGACATAGAACTTGGCGTTGCGTGATATTTTTTTTCTTTTTTCTTTTTATGCATTAGTATTATTGTGATGTATAGTTTTTGATCCATTTACAAATTATAATGAAGGGTGTTCGATGATTAATGTAATTTTTCTATTTATTTTGCAAAATATTAAAAGCACTATCGAATTCTCAACAGTTTAACCTTGGATATGATCTCTTTTTTTCTATTAGTTGGATTATTTTATTGCTTAATGACTTATTGGAATGCATCAAAGATTTTTTTTAAGGAAAAAAATTATGTTAATTTGAAATTTTTTATATTTGGCTAATACGATACCAACTATTAAAACTTACATTATATATATATATACTATCAAGATTAGTTATAATGGAGTATAATATGTAGTTTAGTTATTCCCCTGTTTTACAGGGTTCGAGGAGCGAAACTCGACTAACGAGATTGAGTATTTGCTTTCACATTAAAAAGTTGATAATTCAGCTTAAGGTGATAATTATTTTTATTTAATGTATGCATCTCTATCTCAAATATGTGTAAATTCCATTCAAAGACATTGATTTATGAAAATTTAGAATATGATAGGTTAAAGGAAAATTTTTTTACACGAGTAATTAAAACAGTAAAAATTAATTAATTAAAAACAAAGGGTTATATTTCAAATTAAAATTTAAATGAAGATTAATTAATTAAATCTTTTCCAAAAAAAAAAACATAATTTTTTAAAAAAAAAATGGTTTCCATTTTTTTTTAAAACAGAAAAAAAAAAGGATCGAATTAATGATGTTGATGCATGAATATTAACGCCGCCGCAGTTATTAAAGGCAATTATTTGGAGTAATAATTGAATGTGGATAGATATTGGATTCATTAAAAACAAAAATACGCATGACCCACAATATGCATAACTTTTTTTTTTTTGGTTGCTTGATATATATAATTATAATTTGCCCCAATCGTCCTTCACATGTTGCCTGTGAAACTGTACCAGCATTGTTTGGTTTGATGTATTATTAATTTATGTATAACTTATCTAAATCAATTTTGCCTTATTTTCGTCATATTATTTATCTATTTATTAATTAATAATTTTACATCAATTATATCAAATAAATTATAATCTATCTATCAAATCAAATAATATATTAACTATTTTTTCTTATTTATTTTTAATTTAAATTATATTACTTATCTATGTATTATTTATCCTATCAATCAAATCAAACGGTGCCACGTAAAATCAAAAATCAAATCAAACGGTGCCACGTAAAACCAAAAACCAAAATATAAATACTCCAGAATTTCGTCGTATGCGTATGTCTGCTCCGTCTGCCGATTCTGATGCAATTGCCGAAAGTTCGTTGTAGCCCACATGTAATGCTTACTCATTATTGATATAAATACAGCTATTTCGTGGATACAATATTCGAATGAGCAGGGTAATCATTTTGTTAATGTTCAAGTACGAGAGTGTACAAAGATTTGAGAAAGTTGGTGTAGTAAAGTTAATAATTTGATTGTACGATGATGTTAGCGTTTATAACTTCATTGTATGTTTTTACAGTAGTGTGGTGATGTTGTAGTGGTGATGTTGAAATAATATTTTTTTAATTCATTAAATAATAACATAATAAAAATACACAAAAATAACAAATTAAAAATAAATATAATTAAATTTAAAAATTACAAAAAAAAATGAACATGAATATAACAAATTTAAAATAATATTTTTAAAACAAAAAAAGATAATTTTAAAAGCATTACAAAATATTCCAAAATAAGCACATGAAAAAATATACATGAATTAAACTTGAAACAAGTAAATAAAGAAAAATTAAAAAATAGTGTATTTATTGAAAATTTCATGGATTTTGAAAAATATAACCGTTGGTTTTTTTATTTTTTCATTAATTATTCTGAATTTTTTTGATTTTTTTTACAATTTATTTAATTTATTTTTACTTAAAATCATTTTTTAAAATTAAAATAATGGTTGAGATGATCTAACCGTTGATTTCAACAGATCAAATCATTTCAAACGTCCATGTTTTAAAAAAAAAAAAAAAAAATTTAAAAAAACAAAATTGGTGGGCTTCACCGCATGCGGAAACTTCCGCGTGCTGTATTCTCACCCCTTGAAAGGGGTGAGAATTAATTGGGCGATCAAGTTGGGCTTCATCGCTCCAACTTGATCGCCCATTGGCCATGCTCTGAGTAGTCTCGAACATGATCGAGTGCCAATCAAGTTTCAAAAGTTTAAATAGATTTAGAAAAAGTTTAAGCGTTGAATGAAAATACTTTTTTTTAATATAATTTTATTAATATAATTAAGATATCGTTTGACTTGAATGATGAGATAAATAATACATAGATCAATAATATAAATTCAATAAAAAATAAATAAATAATAGTTAATATAGTATTTGATTGATTTATAGATTATATTTTATTTGATTTGATTGATTAAATTTTATATAAAAATGATAAATGATCATTTTATCTTTTTAATAATAAATAAAAAATAAATAATATTATTTATAAAAGGTAATATAGTAATTTAAATTCAATGTTTGATTTATATAAAATAAATAATTAATAGATGAATAAATAATATGTTAAGAAAAACACGACATTGAATAAGATAAGATATACATAAATTAATAATTTAAGTCACCAAACGGTACCTTAGTTGATAAGTAAATGTAAACTCAAAGATTTTAAAATTAAATACTTAAATTTTCAAAAAGTTTTAAAAAATGTGAGTTTCAAAATCTCAAATTATTTGGATTAAAAACTTTTGTTTTGGGTCAAATTTCATGTCTCTGGCTAATTATTTTGGAAGTTCGAGGTGAAAAGAGGGGGAGAAAAAAAAAAGAGAAATATTTTACTTTTTTGTTTGGGAGTTGGAGAAAGAAAAAAAAAGGAAAATATGTTTATTCGAAAAAAAAATATTTATATGTGTGTTTCATTTCATTTATTCCCACTTTTGGGAGGAAAACTTTTTTTATGATAAGGTGGATAATTTTCCACCCATTTCATTTCTCTTAAAAAATCTCCCAAAACAGCACTATTTTAAAATTTTCCTCGCCCTTGTATTTATAACTATCCACCCATTTCATTTCTCCTTAATTTCTTAAAAAAATCTCCCAAAACAACACTATTTTAAATTTTTTTCTCTCCCTTGTATTTATTACTCTGAAACGAATCCTTTGTCGCAATGAAAGGAATTGTATAAGAAAAGTTTAATTTTGATGTCTTTAAGTTTTTGTTTTTAAAAAAAATTATATTATTAAATATTTATTTTTAAAATAAAATTTAAAAGTTCTTAAAATAATATATAAAAATATGAACTTAAATATTATTTTAAAAAATGATGTCTTTTCACGTTTTTTCGTGGTCAACAAAAAGATTGACCATTTTTCGATGGCTTTTACCCTAGCAGAATTTTTTTTTGCTCTCTCATAACGCTGAACGCATAATCGCGTTGTTAGAACACTGAGTATAAGTAAGACCTCTTGAATTTTATGTCCATGTGATCTTAACCTATTAATCAAGCACGCTAATTAGTAAAATGATTAATTAGGTGGTTTGAAAAAAAACGTTAGAGTTGATGAAATATGTAAGCTCTAGCTAATTAAATGGTCAAAAGTTTGATTCCCATGCACTGTCAACAACTTCTTGGATGAACATCGGATGAGCATATGCGATTAACTTGATTAACATGATTTGTAGTCTATTATATTAATTTGATGATTTATTCAATACGCACCATGAATTAAGTCCAATATTCACACAGTAAATAAAAATATATTTATAATTACGATTGACGATGAATCATGCATGTATAAATGACCTTTCGATCCAATCAATGAATTTGCATGCGGCTACCGCACATGCCTTCTTTATTCACTTGTAGTTACGGTACCCATTAATAATTATCTTATGCTTTTATTACTCGGTAATTATATTAATTTTTTTATATATATAAATATTACTAGCTAACTAATTAAATATATATAGAATTAAGTTATGGTTACAGATATATAGGGCCTAATACGAATTTCGTGTAGGATCTAAAAATGATTGATAGTGTATGATACAAGGGTTAATTGTCAATCACTCCCTAAAACACTTTATAACTTATTTATAAATCCCTACATAAATAAAACTTACTTTCAACTCCCTGGAGAGAGAAACTTTTGTTTTTAAATACCAATTTTACCTTTATCTCTTAAAAAAAATAAAAAAATGAGAGAATGGATAATAAAAACAAAACTAATCCAAATAGTATATATATAAAAATTCAAATTAAAATCAAAGAACATAAACCATATCATATACATGCTTATGTTGATACAGGAGCAAGTATGTGTTTAGGAAGCAAGCATATACTTCCAAATCATTATTGGAAGAAATATGATAAAGGATTAAAAGTTCGAATAGGAGATAGATCAATAATCATGCTTAATACAGTAGCAAAAAAATTAAAAATAGAAATAGAAGAAACAAAATTTGTAATACCCATTATATATCAAATAGAAACAGGAATGAACATTATAATAGGAAATAACTTTTTAAGAGAATATCTTCCATTTACACAATTTGAAGATCACATAACTTTAAACAAAGGATCATCAATGATTTACATTCTCAAAATACGAACAGCATTTCGCGTAGGAAATGAAGGATTTACAAAGAATTTTCATAAACGAAATACAAATCCAATAGAACTAAAAATAGAAAATATTTTAACGATTAATCCTGAAAAAAAAATCATGAGGAAATTTCATGATATATGTTCTGAAAATCCTCAGGACAAAATTAAGAAAAGAAAACAATTCATTTCTTCAATAAAACTCAAAGACCCTAATATCACAATCCGTGAAGCACCAAGAAGATGTAACATGGATGATGCAAAAATATTTGAAAAAAAAGTTCAAGAATTATTAAAACTTAAGATAATCATCCCAAGTAAAAGTCCACACTCTTCACCAGCCTTTTATGTCAGTAAGAAAGATACTGATAAGAAAATAATGGTAATTGATTATCGAAAGATGAATAAAGCAACAATTATGGATGGATATTATATCCCAAATAAGAATGATTTACTATCTTATATAGGAGAAATGAAATATTTTTTCAGTTTAGATTGTAAATCAGGATTCTGGCAAATTCAACTAGAACCACAAACACAATTACTTACAGCATTCAGTTGTCCAAAAGGACAGTATCAATGGACTATATTACCTTTCGTACTTAAACAAGCATCAGATATCTTTCAAAGATATATGGATGAATCTTTTAAATCATATATAGATTTTTGTTGCGTTTATATAGATGACATATTAATTTATTCAAAAACACTAGATCAACATTATAAAGATCTCATGACAGTTTTAGATATTTGTCATAAAGATGGAATTATACTTTCTGAAAAGAAAGCACAATTATTCAAAACAAAAATAAATTATTTAGGATTACAAATAGAAGATGGAAAACATTGTTTACAACCGCATATACTTAAGAAAATTCATGATTTTCCTAGTGAAATCAAGGATAAGATCAATTAAGAAGATTTTTAGGATTATTAACTTATTCTGGAAATTACATTAAGAAACTTGCAGAAATCAGAAAACCTCTTCAGGTAAAACTTAAACAGGAATATAAGTGGAAATGGTCGAAAGAAGATACTAATTACATAGACACTATTAAAAAGAAAATAATTAGTAATCTTCCTGAATTATATTTTCTTTCAAATAAAAATATAATAATAATTGAAACAGACGCTTCAGATGAATACTGGGGAGCATGTTTAAAAGCTTATACTGGAGAAAGAAATTTAGAAGAACTTACTAAAATAGCTACTAGAAATAATGAAGAATTATGCAACTATACATCAGAAACTTTTCAAGGTGCACAATTAAATTATCATTCGAATGAAAAAGAATTATTAGCTTTAATATTCACAATTAGAACTTATGAAATTTATCTTATTTCTAAACCGTTTTTAGTAAGAACAGATAATATGAATTTAACATATTTCAAAACAAGGAAAATATCAAGAAATGCAGGGAGAAATGCGGCAAGGCTAATTAGATGGCAATTGGAATTGAACCATTATCAGTTCGAGATCCAACATGTCAAAGGAACGGATGATTCATTACCCGACGCATTAACCAGAGAACTTCATTCAAACTATACTATCCGTAGTAACGGAATAATAAAGGAGATCCTAAGTGATCCAGAAAATGACTGTGAGTCATCCGAACATGCCTCAGAAAGCATGGGGAATATAAATTGATGAAATGAGATTTATATTAAGAAACATGAATTATTTTATGACTTTCAGTCATCCGAACATGCCTCAGAAAGCATGGGAAATATAAATTGATGAAATGAGATTTATATTCAGAAACATAAATTACTCTTTGAGTAAAATAATCAATTTAAGATTGATTCAATTCTTTCAAAAGAATTTATAAATGCAATGATACGCATAATAAAACTATCCGAATTACTCACGAAAAGAGTTATTTTACTAATCATTATATATATAAATATGTTTTCTTGTGCAGAGTATAATCAAGATGGAGCAACTAAGTCAATTAAAAGAACAATTGATTGAATTGCAGGAAGAAATTCAAATTCTTCAACTAAAAGAAAGGAATTTGAGTAGAAAAATTCAAAGGACAGAAGAAAAGATGATAACTTCATCATCATCATCCTCACCAAGAACACCAATCAAAATGGCAACTCCATTTGACAAAATAATGGAGATAAAAGAGAAACAGTCAGTGGTCACAGCCAACACTGACAAAGAAAAAGAAAAGAAAAAAGAACCGGTGGACACAGCCAGCACCGAGAAAAATAAAAAAGAAGAAAGGACGTTTAAAAGTGCCCTTGAAAAGAAAGAAAGAAAGATGGTCAATCTGCGACCACAAAAACCAATTTTTGAGAAAACAAATTTTTCAGAAAAACTCAAGACTGAATTCTTTGAAACACTAAACTATTTGAGAATAGCCAAACCATCTGCAGAATCTTGGCTACAAACTTGTGACACACAGAGCATATCAAGAGCAAGAACACTGCAAGGTGCTCCAGCGCATGAAGTCGCAAGATTCTTTTCAAATGGATTATTAAGTGGATTGGAAGTCAGTCCCAACAATCAAGAAATAGAACTATTTCCATATCAGTTGAGAAATAGTATCATCCAGTTCAAGAAAGCAGTCTTTAAGGACGATCTAGTATTAACATTGAGTATTCACTCAACCCTTCCAGATTGGGATGATAACAAATTCTATCAACCAATGGTATATATTCAATGTCGAAAACAAAAAGACAAGTTCTTATTCGAAGGATCAAATGAAGAGAAACCAGTAATGGATATCTCAACACTTCCTGAGATAAGAATAAAGACATTTATTGATATGATCTCAAAGATAGAAAAGATTGATGGAAACTCAAAGGTTAAAATAAATTTTGCAACCAGTAAAATTTTATTAACCACTGGACACAAGGAGACAATCCAAAAGAAAGAACAAGCCATGTTAGCTCAATTCGAAGCTCCAATCTATGAGGCAAGAGTTGACATGACTCGAGAAACCCAACAAATGTTATGTCAAAAACTAAGAACAATGATATCCACTCACAAATGTGGACATTGCCAACCCATTCAGACAGAAGAAGCAGATGTCAAAGAGGACAAACCAGCTGTCAAAGAAGACAAACCAATAAAGAAATGGTCCGAATGCACCAGTGATTCAGAGAGTGACACAATGTAAAAACAAATGAAATCGTGGACCACACCACATGTTAAAGGCATCCACTCAGATGTAAAATGAGCTGTTTCCATTATGTAGTGTCGGGTGGTCCCTCTCTTTTCTTTTATTTTTAATTATGTATGCGTTTCTCCGCGCCTATAAAAGGAGATGTTTTGTGCTGTAAAAAAGTAAGTGAAGTTTGAGTATCTCTCTCTTCTTAAAGTTTCTTACAATCTGGTTCATACAAGACATATGAAAACTATCAGAAACTAAGAAACATAAAATCAGAAACAAAATAAGTCTTATGACTAATAACTAAACAAGCAGGGCGTAAGAAGGATAAGGTTGGAAACCAATCATTGAATATTCATGGTTAAGAGTAAACCTGGAGATCCATAGAGCAAGTACCAGTTGATCAAGTGATCGTTAAGGTAAAGAAAGGATTTGGCCTCTGCTCAAAACCAATATTCATTCAAACAAGGTAACCTTCCTAAACCTCCTGCAGCCTTTAATTCAAAGAAATAGTCAAAATACATTAATCATGTCATCATCCTTTATAAGAAATGGAAGATTAATAATAAAAAACTAGTTCGAAATAGAAGATGATCATGAATATGATACATTTCGTGAATATCGTTTAAATACTTCTGATTTAACCATATTTGAATCAATTTATCAACTAAAATTTGTATTAATAATTCATGAATGGAACCAAACTAATATGAAAACATTTATCTGTTATAAATGAATCAGATCTGAAAATCCATGAATCAGATCTGTAAATCCATGAATAAGAAAATTCATAAGAATTTGAAGAATTTCGCAACCTGGTATCAAAGCTTAAATAAAGCAAATTATTAATGCCTGGATTAACTTTAGATATTGAGATTAAAAATTTATTTGATAAAATAATCTTACTAAAAGATTTACGTCAAATAGATCAATTATGGAATAAAATAAAAGATCTCCAAACCTTTTATTTCAAAAATAATAAAAAAGAACATTTTTCAAGCAACTGGAAAATGATAATTCAAATTTCTGAAAACGATGAAATTGAAGACATAACAATATGTTATGAATAAGAACAAACTTTGTTATCGAAATCCGATCAACAAAAACAAAAGTAACAATTTTTACTAAATGGAAAATGTATGAAAATACAAAAATGAATATCTTTAATTTATATTCTCAAAATATAAATTTTGATATAGAAAATTGTGAAAACAATTTGAAACATCTTAAAAATTGTCAATCTTCAATTGATAGTTTCGAAGATTTTCAGAATTTATTAGAACAGATAGATTCGACAAAAAGGCTTTTAATAGCCTTAAGAAAATTAAGAAGTTCTATCATCTGTTAAAATGACAGAAGTAACAATTCCAAATCAAAACAACCTGGTCGATGAATCTGAAGAATCTGAAGAAAACCAAGAGTATAATTTGAATATTATATTCAATCAAAGCAAGTTTGCTGAAATACAGAAAACAGGGTTTTTTAATTCAAAAACAAATCTAATAGACCAACCAGGAATACTAAGTAAGATTTCAAATTTTATTAATCCCAGGAAAAATTTAATTTATTATTCGATTCGTACAAAAGAACGATCTTGTAAAATAAATAACGAATCAAGGTCTAATACTCTGAAGTTATTAACAATTCAAGATATTAATACCATCATGACAAAACCAGTGAAAAAGAACGATCTGAACTGAAATATGTTCATATCGAGGGAATTGAAATAATAATATCAGCTCACTACCGAGAAAGAATAGATACACCAATTGAAATAACAGTTCGTGACAAAAGAATACGTAATTTCGAGGATTCTATCCTTGGAAAAATTGAAGGAAATTTATGTTACAAAAAGATGAAATTTTGTATTTATCCACAATACAATATATCTCTTTTTGATAAAAACATAAATGACGTTTTAACATTAAATTATTATTTTTATAGAAATAATCTTATGTTAACAGGAAACCATCCGATCAATATAAACTATGTTGTCGGTTTAGCAATAAGTAATAATTCTCAAACAGGAATAATTTCAACAAAACCAACTATTTCTGTTGAAAGAATGTTTGAAAATATTACAAGAATTGAACACCCTCGAAAATCATTTATTGAAGAAATAAATTCCTATAAAATATGGAGTTCAGATGACCTCCAAATAACAAAACAGTCTGTACCAAGAAGATCATTATCATTTGCTAGAAATGATGAAGATATTCTTGATAAGATTGGAACCATGAATCAAAATATTCTTAAAATTAAACAAGCTATTGTTAATGAGTCAACCTCATCGCAATGACGTCCTTAATAAAATTAGAAAAAGATCTAGGAGATTTAGAAAATAATATTAATAAGATCAATCTATCAATACAAGAATTAGAGAAGAATTTCAAAGAATATATTGATTTAGCAACGACTAGATTAATAATTGAACAAGAAAGACATAGTAATGAAATATTAAACTATCTTAAGGAAGTTCTTCCAATAGATAAAGGAAAAAGAAAAATGGAAGAAGAACCACCATTCAAAATTGAATCATGGTATAGAAATCCCCTTAGTTATGACAAACATAAGTATGGAGATGTTTAGTGAAACCGACTCATCTGATTTTGAACAAATAAGAGTAAATACAGAAGAATTATATCATTCAGAATTATATCATTCACATCAGGACTCAGAACAATACAGAGATATGGATATTTCAGAATCAGAATCTGAAGATGATTCTAGACCACGATTAAATCTACGAACGAATGTAGAAGGTAGTGGTGGAAGAGATGATGAAGAATTTAAATATAACAGAGACCAATACTCTGGATCTTATAAAGATGTTAGAGATATTCTTAGAGAATCAAAAACATCAGGATTTGTGAAACAAAATATCTTAGATTTAGGATGTTCAACAGCCAAAGAAAGAAAATCAAAGATAGATCATTGGGCAAATGAACTATCAGTACAAATTCAATTAACACCATTATTAGACAAAAGTGAGAATATTCAAGTTTTAACTCATGAGATGATAAAAATGACACTGGTAGGAGCAGTAAGAACTTGGGCTGAAAACCTAGTAATTACTAATCTACCACAAGGAATGACAGGACATCGATATTTCGAACTATTTGTTGATGCCTTGTACCAAGAATTTTTAGGAGTTTCTAATAATGATGCTAATTTGGTAGCTAAGAATATAGAACAAAATAGAGCAATCTTTATATTAGATAATATTAAATTATGCAATTTATGTTACTTAGAAGAATTTATTTGTGATTATGAAACAAACTATTATCAATTAATAGATGCTGATAAAAAGGAACATTATAAACTAAGTATCTTTAATAAGATATCTAATATACCTATACACAGTAAAGATGAATTCTTAACTAGTCCTTATGCTAAAACTTTAGGAGGAGCTATTAAATTCATCAAAGACATAATAACAAAAAAATGTCATGAAGTAACACTAAATAAAAGAATCTCTAAATCCTACAAACAAAACAATAAACTTTGTTGTGACAAAATGAAATTCACAGTAAAAGAATACGGTTGCAAAACAAACATGTCACACAAATATTTAAAACGACAGAAACAGAATAAATTTAATAAACCTTATAAATCTTTCAATAAGAAATTTATTCCCTACAAGAAAAGAAATTTAAAAAGAATTTCTTCAGAAAACCTTATAAAAGAAAATTTTATAAAAAGTTTGATAACAAAAAAACCACCTTGCCCAAAGGGTAAAGGAAAGAATTGCACATGTTGGTTGTGCAACGAAGAAGGACATTATGCGAATGAATGTCCAAAACGAAACGAAAAGAAAAATAAAATTAAACTTCTTGAAGAAATATATACTATTGGATTCTATCCCGTATAAACAATTGAATTTTCATCCGATGATGAAAATATTTATTATCTTGATGAATCAAGTGAATCAGATTTTGAATCCGATTCCACATTTGATAATTCAAGAAATAATAATGATTAAAATAACGACAAGGGCATTTTCGGAAAGACAAATATAGAGAGTAAATTAAAAGTTATGTTTGATTTAGGGAGTTATCTACAAGTTGCCCATGATACAACCTTAATGAAACTATTTCGCTATTGCTTTTTAATATTTTTTTAGTTCGAGTTCATTTTGAATGAGAATTTTTCGAATATCAATGAAGCTGTGAGTTTAATTGAGCTTAATTTAGTACGTGATATGAAAAAAAGTCTATATATAAATAATAAAATCATTGTTCAACTATAGTAGAAAAAATTAAAAAAATTCAGAGGGTGAGAATAGATTTAAAAGGAAATTTATCATAACTTTAAATACGATACTTAAGTTTAACTTAAAAGATGAAATTGAGCAACTCGAATCCAACTCGAGCTTGAGTTCGTTCCTGTTTTACGGATCGCTCACAAGAGATATATTTGTACGCGACTTCATATACTTGTCGAGGAGTCGAGCTTGCAGAAAAAATGTGTAATTCATAACTTCTCATTGAAACTCTTAAATTGAAGTTTGAATTTTTTAATCTTATGATAACAAGGATTTGGTTCTTATAACTAGGTTGAATAATTTGTAATGTGCGCCACATTACAAACTTGATTTATTTCAATGTCTTGTCGGATCAAAATCAAACTAAAATATTAAGAAAATGACTCGAGAACATGGATCGATGGTTAAATTAATTAAGACATTTAGTTACAAGCATGTGACTAGTGTGTGTGTGTGTGTTGTGTAGAATAGAGCAACCAATTTACATCGAATTGCGTGAGTGAATGAATGAATGCTGAACTTGTATATATATAAAGAAAATTAATAAATGAAAATAGTGAAGCAGGCCATGTGCCAAATTCAGATATGCAACATAAGAGACACTTGTTCTAAGACCACATATTTTATATCTTTCCTTGGGCAGTGACACCTTATGTTAATTGGAAAGTGATTTGTGCAAATAAACAATAGCCATGTTCCTAGCTAGCTAGCTATATATAGATGTCGTCCCGAGTCATCAACATACAACGATTTCCTTTATCTCTACATTACGTCGTCCCAATTCAGGTACATCTTCAGTTCGTCGATATACTTGATCTTTATAGAAGCACCAGCAAGAGGGGACGAACTTGGTTTAACGACATTAATGTTACATCGATACCTTGTGCAGTTTATTTTCTCTATTTATTCTTGTCATGTGTTTTACAATATTCTATTTCATATTTACATTTTGGGTAGCAGAAGTGGGGGTTGGGGCCATAACTTTTGTTGCATAGGCATTAATTGGTGATGGGCATA